>NC_057814.1:490063369-490408909 GCF_018294505.1 Triticum aestivum | reverse complement strand
CGGTGACGGCGAGCGGAGGCGCGACACGTGGCGGCGGCGGTGAAGTCGAACGTGTCCGTCGGCAGACGATTTCGTCCGGCGGCGCGCGGTGGAGAAACTAGGGTTTCGTCTGCGATTCCGTTTTTCGGGATGCCCACATATAAATAGGTAGAGGGAGCTAGGAGGCTCCAAATGAGGTGCGGTTTTCGCCCACACGATCGTGATCAAACGACCTAGAGCATGGAAGAGAGTTTGGTGGGTTTTGGGCTGGTTTTAGAGGGGGGTTTTGCTGGACACTCAAATGGACATTGCGGATGCCCGGTTAACCGTTGGAGTACCAAACGACCTCCGAATGGAACGAAACTTGACCGGTGGTCTCCGGGTGGTATACTAGGGCCACATGACAAGCCTCGGTCCATTCCGAGAAAGTTTGACACCCGCACACGAAAGAAAACGAAAGGGGTGCACCGGAGGAGATAGGAGCGCCGGATTGCAAAACGGACAACGGGGAAAATGCTCGGATGCAAGAGATGAACACGTATGCGAATGCAATTCACATGATGACATGATATGAAAATGCATGACATGAAAAAATACAAAACGAAAGACAAAACCCAACCACGGAGGAAATAACATAGCACATAGCCGGAAATGGCAAGAGTCGGAGTTACATATATGGCAAGTTACATGCGGGGTGTTACAAGCTTGCACACTTTGTTAGCTCCCTTTGGATCGACAAAACCTTCTGGTTGCACCATATACAACTCTTCTTCCAGAAATCCATTCAGGAATGCAGTTTTTACATCCATTTGCCAAATTTCATAATCATAAAATGCGGCAATTGCTAACATGATTCAGACAGACTTAAGCATCGCTACAGGTGAGAAAGTCTCATCGTAGTCAACCCCTTGAACTTGTCGAAAACCTTTCACAACAAGTAGAGCTTTGTAGACTGTAACATTACCGTCAGCGGCAGTCTTCTTCTTGAAGATCCATTTATTCTCTATGGCTTGCCGATCATCGGGCAAGTCAACCAAAGTCCACACTTTGTTCTCATACATGGATCCCATCTCAGATTTCATGGACTCAAGCCATTTTGCGGAATCTGGGCTCACCATCGCTTCTTCATAGTTCGTAGGTTCGCCTTGGTCAAGTAACATGACCTCCAGAATAGGATTACCGTACCACTCTGGTGCGGATCTTACTCTGGTTGACCTACGAGGTTTGATAGTAACTTGATCTGAAGTTTCATGATCAACATCATTAGCTTCCTCACTAATTGGTGTAGGTGTCACAGGAACCGGTTTCTGTGATGAACTACTTTCCAATAAGGGAGCAGGTACAGTTACCTCATCAAGTTCTACTTTCCTCCCACTCACTTCTTTCGAGAGAAACTCCTTCTCTAGAAAGGATCCATTTTTAGCAACAAATGTCTTGCCTTCGGATCTGTGATAGAAGGTGTACCCAACAGTTTCCTTTGGGTATCCTATGAAGACACATTTCTCCGATTTGGGTTCGAGCTTATCAGGTTGAAGCTTTTTCACATAAGCATCGCATCACCAAACTTTAAGAAACGACAACTTTGGTTTCTTGCCAAACCACAGTTCATAAGGCGTCGTCTCAACGGATTTCGATGGTGCCCTATTTAATGTGAATGCAGCCGTCTCTAAAGTATAACCCCAAAACGATAGTGGTAAATCAGTAAGAGACATCATAGATCGCACCATATCTAGTAAAGTACGATTATGACGTTCGGACACACCATTACGCTGTGGTGTTCCGGGTGGCGTGAGTTATGAAACTATTCCACATTGTTTCAAATGTAGACCAAACTCGTAACTCAAATATTCTCCTCCACGATCAGATCGTAGAAACTTTATTTTCTTGTTACGATGATTTTCCACTTCACTCTGAAATTCTTTGAACTTTTCAAATGTTTCAGACTTATGTTTCATTAAGTAGATATACCCATATCTTCTCAAATCATCTATGAAGGTGAGAAAATAATGATACCCACCACGAGCCTCAGTATTCATCGGACGACATACATCAGTATGTATGATTTCCAACAAATCTATTGCTCGCTCCATTGTTCCGGAGAACGACATTTTAGTCATCTTGCCCATGAGGCATGGTTCGCAAGTACCAAGTGATTCATAATCAAGTGATTCCAAAAGTCCATCAGTATGGAGTTTCTTCATGCGCTTTACACCAATATGACCCAAACGGCAGTGCCACAAATAAGTTGCACTATCATTATCAACTCTGCATCTTTTGGCTTCAACATTATGAATATGTTTATCACTACTATGGAGATTCAACACAAATAGACCACTCTTCAAGGGTGCATGACCATAAAAGATATTACTCATATAAATAGAACAACCATTATTCTCAGATTTAAATGAATAACCGTCTCACATCAAACAATATCTAGATATAATGTTCATGCTTAACGCTGGCACCAAATAACAATTATTCAGGTCTAAAACTAATCCCGAAGGTAGATGTAGAGGTAGCGTGCCGACGGCGATCACATCGACTTTGGAACCATTTCCCACGTGCATCGTCACCTTGTCCTTAGCCAGTCTTCGCTTAATCCATAGTCCCTGTTTCGAGTTGCAAATATTAGCAACAGAACCAGTATCAAATACCCAGGTGCTACTGCGAGCTCTAGTAAGGTACACATCAATAACATGTATATCACATATACCTTTGTTCACCTTGCCATCCTTCTTATCCGCCAAATACTTGGGGCAGTTCCGCTTCCAGTGACCAATCTGTTTTGCAGTAGAAGCACTCAGTCTCAGGCTTAGGTCTAGACTTAGGTTTCTTCTCTTGAGCAGCAACTTGTTTCCATTTTTCTTGAAGTTCCCCTTCTTCTTCCCTTTACCCTTTTTCTTGAAACTGGTGGTCTTGTTGACCATCAACACTTGATGCTCCTTTTTGATTTCTACCTCCGCAGCCTTTAGCATTGCGAAGAGCTCGGGAATTGTCTTATCCATCCCTTGCATATTATAGTTCATCACGAAGCTCTTGTATCTTGGTGGCAGTGATTGAAGAATTTTGTCAATGACACTATCATCCGGAAGATTAACTCCCAGTTGAATCAAGTGCTTGCAGTACCCAGACATTCTGAGTATATGTTCACTGACAGAACTATTCTCCTCCATTTTGCAGCTGTAGAACTTATTGGAGACTTCATATCTCTCAATCCGGGCATTTGCTTGAAATATTAACTTCAACTCCTGGAACATCTCATATGCTCCATGACGTTCAAAACATCGTTGAAGTCCCGGTTCTAAGCCGTAAAGCATGGCACACTGAACTATCGAGTAGTCATCAACACGCGACTGCCAGGCATTCACAATGTCTGCAGTTGCCGGCGCAGGTGGTACACCTAGCGTTGCTTCCAGGACGTAATTCTTCTGTGTAGCAATGAGGATAATCCTCAAGTTACGGACCCAGTCCATGTAATTGCTACCATCATCTTTCAACTTTGCTTTCTCAAGGAACGCATTAAAATTCAACAGAACAACAGCACGGGCCATCTATCTACAATAACATAGACAAGCAAAATACTATCAGGTACTAAGTTCATGATAAATTTAAGTTCAATTAATCATATTACTTAAGAACTCCCACTTAGATAGACATCTCTCTTATCATCTAAGTGATCACGTGATCCAAATCAACTAAACCATAACCAATCATCACGTGAAATGGAGTAGTTTTCAATGGTGAACATCACTATGTTGATCATATCTACTATATGATTCACGCTCGACCTTTCGGTCTCAGTGTTCCGAGGCCATATCTGCATATGCTAGGCTCGTCAAGTTTAACCCGAGTATTTTGCGTGTGCAAAACTGTCTTACACCCGTTTAGATGAACGTAGAGGTTATCACACCCGATCATCACATGGTGTCTCGGCACGACGAACTTTGGCAACGGTGCATACTCAGGGAGAACACTTTTACCTTGAAATTTAGTGAGAGATCATCTTATAATGCTACCGTCAAACAAAGCATAATAAGATGCATAAAGGATAAACATCACATGCAATCAATATAAGTGATATGATATGGCCATCATCATCTTGTGCCTTTGATCTCCATCTCCAAAGCACCGTCATGATCACCATCGTCACCAGTGCGACACCTTGATCTCCATCGTAGCATCGTTGTCGTCTCGCCAACTATTTCTTCTGCGACTATCGCTACCGCTTAGTGATAAAGTAAAGCAATTACAGGGCGATTGCATTGCATACAATATAGCGACAACCATATGGCTCCTGCCAGTTGCCGATAACTCCGTTACAAAACATGATCATCCCATACAATAAATATAGAATCATGCCTTGACCATATCACATCACAACATGCCCTGCAAAAACAAGTTAGGCGTCCTCTACTTTGTTGTTGCAAGTTTTACGTGGCTGCTACGGGCTGAGCAAGAACCGTTCTTACCTACGCATCAAAACCACAACGATAGTTCGTCTAGTTAGTGCTGTTTTAACCTTATCAAGGACCGGGCGTAGTCACACTCGGTTCAACTAAAGTTGGAGAAACTGACACCCGCCAGCCACCTGTGTGCAAAGCACGTCGGTAGAACCAGTCTCGCATAAGCGTACGCGTAATGTCGGTCCAGGCCACTTCATCCAGCAATACCTCCGAACCAAAGGATGACATGCTGGTAAGCAGTATGACTTGTATCGCGCACAACTCACTTGTGTTCTACTCGTGCATATAACATCTACGCATAAACCTGGCTCTGATACCACTGTTGGGGAACGTAGTAATTTCAAAAAAATTCCTACGCACACGCAAGATCATGGTGATGCATAGCAACGAGAGGGGAGAGTGTCGTCTATGTACCCTCGTAGACCGTAAGCGGAAGCGTTATAACAACGCGGTTGATGTAGTCGTACGTCTTCACGATCGACCGATCCTCAGCACCGAACGTACGGCACCTCCGCATTCAGCACACGTTCAGCTCGGTGACGTCCCGCGAACTCACGATCCAGTAGAGCTTCCGGAGCTTCGTCAGCACGACGGCGTGGTGACGGTGATGACGATGCTACCGGCGTAGGGCTTCGCCTAAGCACCGCTACGATATGACTGAGGCGAATTATGGTGGAGGGGGGCACCGCACACAGCTAAGAGATCAATGATCAATTGTTGTATCTTGGGGTGCCCCCTCCCCCGTATATAAAGGAGCTAGGGGGGAGGCGGTCGACCAGGAGGAGGGCGCGCCAAGGGGGGGAGTCCTACTCCCATCGGGAGTAGGACTCCTCCTTTCCTAGTAGGAGTAGGAGAAGGGGGAAGGAGGAGAGAGAGGGGAAGGAAAGGGGGGCGCCGCCCCCTTGCTTGTCCAATTTGGACTAGAGGGGGAGGGGGCGCGCGGCCTGCCATGGCCGCCCCTCCTCTTCTCCACTAAGGCCCAATAGGCCCATTATACTCCCCGGGGGGTTCCGATAATCCCCCGGTACTCCGGTATATGTCCGAAACCTCCCGAAACACTTCTGGTGTCCGAACATAGTCATCCAATATATCGATCTTTACGTCTCGACCATTTCGAGACTTCTCGTCATGTCCGTGATCACATCCGAGACTCCGAACTACCTTCGGTACATCAAAACACAAAAACTCATAATACCGATCGTCACAGAACTTTAAGCGTGCGGACCCTACGGGTTCGAGAACTATGTAGACATGACCGAGACATGTCTTCGGTCAATAACCAATAGCGAAACCTGGATGCTCATATTGGTTCCTACATATTCTACGAAGATCTTTATCGGTCAAACCGCATAACAACATACGTTGTTCCCTTTGTCATCGGTATATTACTTGCCCGAGATTCGATCATCGGCATCTTAATACCTAGCTCAATCTCGTTACCGACAAGTCTCTTTACTTGTTACGTAATGCATCATCCTGCAACTAACTCATTAGTCACATTGCTTGCAAGGCTTATTGTGATGTGCATTACCGAGAGGGCCCAGAGATACCTCTCTGACAATCGGAGTGACAAATCCTAATCTCGATCTATGCCAACTCAACAAACACCACCGGAGACACCTGTAGAGCACCTTTATAATCACCCAGTTACGTTGTGACGTTTGGTAGCACACAAAGTGTTCTTCCGGTATTCGGGAGTTGCATAATCTCATAGTCATAGGAACATGTATAAGTCATGAAGAAAGCAATAGCAATATACTAAACGATCAAGTGCTAAGCTAACAGAATGGGTCAAGTCAATCACATCATTCTCCTAATGATGTGATCCCGTTAATCAAATGACAACTCATGTCCATGGGTAGGAAACTCAACCATCTTTGATTAACGAGCTAGTCAAGTAGAGGCATACTAGTGACACTATGTTTGTCTATGTATTCACACATGTATTATGTTTCTGGTTAATAGAATTCTAGCATGAATAATAAACATTTATCATGATATGAGGAAATAAATAATAACTTTATTATTGCCTCTAGGGCATATTTCCTTCACATGTGAAGCAGAGTACATGGCTGCTTCAGAAGCAGCAAATGAAGGAGTCTGGATGAAGGAGTTCATATCCGATCTAGGTGTAATACCTAGTGCATCGGGTCAAATGAAAATCTTTTGTGACAATACTAGAGCAAATGCCTTGGCGAAGGAATCCAGATTTCACAAAAGAACCAAACACATAAAGAGACGCTTCAACTCCATCCGTGATCAAGTCAAGGAGGGAGATATAGAAATTTGTGAAATATATACGGATCTGAATGTAGCAGACCCGTTGACTAAGCCTCTTCCACGAGCAAAACATGATTAGCTCCAAGACTCCATGGGTGTTAGATTCATCACAATGTAATCTAGATTATTGACTCTAGTGCAAGTGGGAGACTGAAGGAAATATACCCTAGAGGCAATAATAAAGTTGTATTTTATATTTCCTTATTCATGATAAAGGTTTATTATTCATGCTAAAATTGTATTGATCGGAAACCTAAATACATGTGTGAATATATAAACAAACACTGTGTCCCTAGTGAGCCTCTACTTGACTAGCTCGTTGATCAAAGATGGGTAAGGTTTCCTAACCATGGAAATGAGTTGTCATTTGATAACGGGATCACATCATTAGGAGAATGATGTGATGGACAAGACCCATCCGTTAGCTTAGCATTATGATTGTTTAGTTTTATTGCTATTACTTTCTTCATGTCAAATACATATTCCTTCGACTATGAGATTATGCAACTCCCGGATGCCGGAGGAATGCCTTGTGTGCTATCAAACGTCACAACGTAACTGGGTGATTATAAAGATGCTCTACAGGTATCTCCGAAGGTGTTTATTGAGTTGGCATAGATCGAGATTAGGATTTGTCACTCCGAGTATCGGAGAGGTATCTCTGGCCCCTCTTGGTAATACACATCATAAGCTTGCAAGCAAATGACTAAGGAGTTAGTCACAAGGTGATGTATTATGGAATGAGTAAAGAGACTTTCCGGCAACGAGATTGAACTAGGTATGAAGATACCGACGATCGAATCTCGGGCAAGTAACATACCGATAGACAAAGGGAATTATGTATGTTGTCATAACGGTTCGACTGATAAAGATCTTTGTAGAATATCTAGGAGCCAATATGAGCATCCAGATTCCGCTATTGGTTACTAACAGGTGAGGTGTATCGGTCATGTCTACATAGTTCTCGAACCCGTAGGGTCCGCATGCTTAATGTTCGATGATGATATAGTATTATATGAGTTATGTGATTTTGGTGACCGAATGTTGTTCGGAGTCCTGGATGAGATCACGGACATGACGAGGAGTCTCGAAATTGTCAAGATGTAAAGATTGATATATAGGACGATATTATTCGGACACCGAAAGTGTTCTGGGGGGTACCGGGTACATACACTACAAAAAAAAGACACATCCATGACATTTTGGGGGGTACCGAGTCACCATGAATTTTTTTTCCTGTCATGCTTATGACACTTCTATGATGAAAATTGTGACAAAACCCAGTATCATCATAGATGTGGTGGGATCCTACTTCTATGACAAAAAATCATGACAGAAAATGGGTTTTTCATCCTGGGCGGGCTGGAGACGCACCTGCATGACATTCTTTGGGCCGTCCATGACGGAAAAATCATGGTAGAAGCGAGGTCGAGGAAAATTTTGGGGAGTTCCCAGTTACGGTGGGTGGTCGGGACCGAGCGATGCATGGAGGTTTGCGCGTTTCTCCCATACACGTACGCGCGTGTGTGCGAGGCATTGTGCTCTAACTGAACCCGAGCAAGGCGTTGGGCTCTAACTGAACCCGAGCAATTGCACTAGCTACGTTACTGAACCCCGATCGATCCCTTGCCGTTAACTGAACCTGAGTAATTCCTTTGCTGCTGCTACTAACTGAAGCCGATCGAAGTTGCCTCTTGATGAACAGTTCCCGGTGGGGGTTGGATGAACAATTCCTGGTGGTGGTTGGATGAACAGGATCTCGTGGTAGTAGAGGTCGTTGCCGTTGGATGAACAGGACCCCGATCGAGGAGGTGGTGGTGGATGAACAGTAGCCGGTGGAAGGACCCCGTGGAGGGCTGTTTGAATAGTAGCCAGTGGAGGCTGGATGAACAGGACCCCGTGGAGGGCTGGATGAACAGTAGCCGGTGGAGGCTGGATGAACTGGACCCCGTGGATGAACAGTAGCTAGTGGAGGCTGGAGGAAGTCGATGGTGGATGAACAGTAGCAGGTGGAGGGTGGAGGAAGTCGACGGTGGATGAACAGTAGCCCGTGGAGTCCCGTTTTGCGGTACGCCACACCCCTCCCGATGAACAAGACCCCGTTTCGACCGTAGGCGCTCCAACACAAGTCTGTTTCCTCCGTTTTGCGGTACGCCACACCCCTCTCGATCAACAACACCCCGTTTCGGCCGTAGGCACTCGAACAGAAGTCTATTTCCTCTGTTTTGCGGTACGCCAGACCCTTCCCGATGAACAGGACCCCGTATCGACCGTACGCGGTCGAACAGAAGGCCGTTTCCTCCGTTCTGTGGTATGCCAGACCTCGTTTCGGCTGTTCCGTCAAAGCCGGTTGGCTCCCGATGAACACGCGATGCTGTTTACTCCATTCCGACCCAGTCAGTTAGCTGCCGATGAACATGACGAAGTCACTGTACGCGTTAGAGACCCCGCCCGTATGTATGTACGTAGCTGTATTTACTATCTTGCAGCGTGGTCGTTGATACGTCTCCAACGTATCTATATTTTTTGATTGTTCCATGCTATTATATATTCTGTTTCGGATGTTTAATGGGCTTTATTATACACTTTTATATTATTTTTGGGACTAACCTATTAACTGAAGGCCCAGCCCAAATTGCTGTTTTTTTGCCTATTTCAGTGTTTCGAAGGAAAAGGATATCAAACGGAGTCCAAACGGAATGAAACCTTCGGTAACGTGATTTTTGGAACAAACGTGATCCAGAGGACTTGGAGTGGACGTCAAGCAATCAACGAGGAGGCCACGAGGCAGGGGGCGCGCCTACCCCCTGGGCGCGCCCTCCACCCTCGTGGGCCCCTCGTAGCTCCACCGACCTACTTCTTCGTCCTATATATACCTACGTACCCCGAAAACATCAGAACAGGAGCAAAAACCCTAATTCCACCGCCACAACCTTCTATACCCGTGAGATCCCATCTTGGGGCCTTTGGCGCTCCGCCGGAGGGGGCATCGATCGCGGAGGGCTTCTACATCAACACCATAGCCTCTCCGATGATGTGTGAGTAGTTTACCTCAGACCTTCGGGTCCATAGTTATTAGCTACATGGCTTCTTCTCTCTCTTTGGATCTCAATACAAAGTTCTCCTCGATTCTCTTAGAGATCTATTCGATGTAATCTTCTTTTGTGGTGTGTTTGTCGAGATCCGATGAATTGTGGGTTTATGATCAAGATTATCTATGAACAATATTTGAATCTCCTCTGAATTCTTTTATGTATGATTGGTTATCTTTGCAAGTCTCTTCGAATTATCAGTTTGGTTTGGCCTACTAGATTGATCTTTCTTGCAATGGGAGAAGTGCTTAGCTTTGGGTTCAATCTTGCGGTGCTCGATCCCAGTGACAGTAGGGGAAACGACACGTATTGTACTGTTGCCATCGAGGATAAAAAGATGGGGTTTATATCATATTGCATGAGTTTATCCCTCTACATCATGTCATCTTGCTTAAAGCGTTACTCTGTTCTTGTGAACTTAATACTCTAGATGCATGCTGGATAGTGGTCGATGTGTGGAGTAATAGTAGTAGATGCAGGCAGGAGTCGGTCTACTTGTCACGGACGTGACGCCTATATACATGATCATACCTTGATATTCTCATAACTATGCTCAATTCTATCAATTGCTCGACAGTAATTTGTTCACCCACCGTAATACTTATGCTCTCTTGAGAGAAGCCACTAGTGAAACCTATGGCCCCCGGGTCTATTCTCTATCATATTAATCTACCGTTATTTCTATTACCGTTTATTTTGCTTTCTTTGCTTTTAGTCTTTATCATAAAAATACCAAAAATATTATCTTATCATCTCTATCAGATCTCACTTTTGCAAGTGGCCGTGAAGGGATTGACAACCCCTTTATCGCGTTGGTTGCAAGGTTCTTATTTGTTTGTGTAGGTGCGTGGGACTTGAGCGTGGTCGCCTACTGGATTGATACCTTGGTTCTCAAAAACTGAGGGAAATACTTACGCTACTTTACTGCATCACCCTTTGCTCGTCAAGGGAAAACCAACGCAGTGCTCAAGAGGTAGCAAGAAGGATTTCTGGCGCCGTTGCCGGGGAGTCTAAGCACAAGTCAAGACATACCAAGTACCCATTACAAACTCTTATCCCTCGCATTACATTATTTGCCATTCGCCTCTCGTTTTCCTCTCCCCCACTTCACCCTTGCCATTTTATTCGCCCTCTTTTCCCTTCACCTTTTTCTTGCTTGTTCCTTGAGATATTTGCTTTCATAATGTCTGAAACTGGGGATGTTATCGCTGATAATAACATGGGAAACTTTGATGCTTTTGATGATCCTCCTAAGGAACCTACTGTCGTGCATACTAAAAGGTTTCGAGTTGGTAGTGGTAATATTATTGGGAAAGGAGTTATTCAAGATTTCTTTACTAGTGCCGGTGCTTTGCCCATCATGGGTGGCTCTATTCTTCATAGAACTAGTAGCCTTGCGGATGCAATATCTTTGCTCGTAGTTGAACTTGAAAGACAATTCCTTCATATGCATCCTTGCATACAAAGAATTTTCCTAGAATTCTCTAATATTCAACACTCTTCTGTTAACCG
This sequence comes from Triticum aestivum, assembly GCF_018294505.1. Classification (NCBI taxonomy): domain Eukaryota; kingdom Viridiplantae; phylum Streptophyta; class Magnoliopsida; order Poales; family Poaceae; genus Triticum; species Triticum aestivum. Next base: position 490,397,583 of record NC_057814.1, on the reverse strand, counting down.
TGCCGCTACTATGTTTTTGGCTCATGAGTTCAGATTTATAATGAAAGAGGCTAAAGAAATTTTCGCGCATTATAGGGTTGATGCTGGTCATCCTCCCATAGAAGCTATCCTTTTTAACCAAGAAGACATAATGCGTTTACAATCTTTAGATCATGTTGCTTATAATGAAAATCTTAGAAAAAATGTTCCTGCCGATGTTCTAGTTGATATAATTTCTAAAATTAATGATGACTTTGCTATTCAGAATAATGGGTTAGGTTTTTCTCTCAAGCAAAGGCTTGTGACCTTTTGTCAAAATAACGCTTGTAATGATGAATTGGTTGTGCAATATAAGGGGCCAAAGGAGGAACCCATACCTCCTGAGCTTGATATTGGGGACTTTTGTCCCATTAAATTTAGCCCTTTTGATTATTTTTGCTTGCCACAAAGAAAACTTGCTGCTGAACGTAGAGAGTATGAGAGAAGTTTTCATGACTTGCCTTACCATTACTATGGCAATACCTAGATCTATCCTTGCTTTTATGCCTAGCTAGGGGCGTTAAACGATAGCGCTTGTTGGGACGCCACCCAATTTTATTTTAATTTTCTTGGTTTTTATTTCTGTTTAGTAATAAATCCTTGATCTAGCCTCTGGTTAGATGTGTTTTTATGTTTTAATTAGTGTTTGTGCCAAGTGAAACCTATAGGATCTTCTTGGATGATAGTTATTTGATCTTGCTGAAAATTCCACAAACTTTCTGTTCACGGAAACAATTGTTTAAAATCACCAGAACGTGATAAAATACTGATTCCAATTGCAGTAGATCAATAAACAAATTATCTAGGTCGTCCTATTTTGGTAGAGTTTTCTGAGTTCCAGAAGTTTGCGTTTTATACCGATTACTACAGACTGTTCTGTTTTTGACAGATTCTGTTTTTCGTGTGTTGTTTGCTTATTTTGATGAATCTATGAGTAGTATCGGAGGGTATGAACCATAGAGAATTAGAATACAGTAGATATAACACCAATATGAATTTAGAATGAGTTCATTACAGTAACTTGAAGTGGTGTTTTGTTTTCTTTCGCTAACGGAGCTCACGAGATTTTCTGTTAAGTTTTGTGTTGTGAAGTTTTCAAGTTTTGGGTAAAGATTTGATGGATTATGGAACAAGGATTGGCAAGAGCCTAAGTTTGGGGATGCCCCGGAAGGCATCCCCTCTTTCGTCTTCGTCTATCGGTAACTTTACTTGGGGCTATATTTTTATTCACCACATGATATGTGTTTTGCTTGGAGCGTCTTGTATGATTTGAGTCTTTGCTTTTTAGTTTACCACAATCATCCTCGCTGAATACACTTTTGAGAGAGACACACATGATTCGGAATTTGTTAGAATACTCTATGTGCTTCACTTATATCTTTTGATCTATATAGTTTTTGCTCTAGTGCTTCACTTATATATTTTAGAGCATGGTGGTGGTTCTATTTTATAGAAATTATTGTTCTCTCATGCTTCACTTATATTATTTAGGGAGTCCTACAAAACAGCATGGTAATTTTCTTAAATTGTGAAATTAGTCCTAATATGATAGGCATCCAAGATTAGTAAAAACTTTCTTATAAGTGCGTTGAATACTAAGAGAAGTTTGATACTTGATGATTGTTTTGAGATATGGATGTAGTGATATTAAAGTTGTGCTAGTTGAGTAGTTGTGAATTTGAGAAATACTTGTGTTGAAGTTTGCAAGTCCCGTAGCATGCACGTATGGTAAACGTTGTGTAACAAATTTGAAACATGAGTTTTTCTTTGATTGTCCTCCTTATGAGTGGCGGTCGGGGACGAGCGATGGTCTTTTCCTACCAATATATCCCCTAGGATCATGCGCGTAGTGCTTCGTTTTTGATGACTTGTAGATTTTGCAATAAGTATGTGAGTTCTTTATGACTAATGTTGAGTTCATGGATTATACACACTCTCACCCTTCCATCATTGCTAGCCTCTTCGGTACTGTGCATTGCCCTTTCTCACCTTGAGAGTTGGTGCAAATTTCGCTGGTGCATCCAAACCCCGTGATACGATACGCTCTATCACACATAAACCTCCTTATATCTTCCTCAAAACAGCCACCAAACCTACCTATTATGGCATTTCCATAGCCATTCCGAGATATATTGCCATGCAACTTTCCACCGTTCCGTTTATCATGACACGCTTCATCATTGTCATATTGCTTTGCATGATCATGTAGTTGACATCGTATTTGTGGCAAAGCCACCATGCATATTATTTCATACATGTCACTCTTGATTCATTGCATATCCCGGTACACCGCCGGAGGCATTCATATAGAGTCATACTTGTAATCATTGAGTTGTAAATAAATAGAAGTGTGATGATCGTCATTCATAGAGCATTGTCCCAAAAAAAAGAGAAAGGCAAAAAAAGGGGCCCAAAAAAAGAAAAAGAAAAGAAAATAAAAGCAACAATGTTACTATCCTTTTTGCACACTTGTGCTTCAGAGTAGCACCATGATCTTTATGATAGAGAGTCTTTTGTTTTTTCACTTTCATATACTAGTGGGAAATTTTCATTATAGAACTTGGCTTGTATATTCCAACAATGGGCTTCCTCAAATGCCCTAGGTCTTCGTGAGCAAGCAAGTTAGATGCACATCCACTTAGTTTCTTTTGTTGAGCTTTAATACATTTATAGCTCTAGTGCATCCATTGCATGGCAATCCCTACTCCTTGCATTGACATCAATTGATGGGCATCTCCCTAGCCCGTTGGTTAGCCGCGTCAATGTGAGACTTTCTCCTTTTTTGTCTTATCCACATAACCCCCATCATCATATTCTATTCCACCCATAGTGCTATATCCATGGCTCATGCTCATATATTGCGTGAAAGTTGAAAAAGTTTGAGATTACTAAAGTATGAAACAATTGCTTGGCTTGCCATTGGGGTTGTGCATGATGAGAGCATTCTTGTGTGATGAAAATGGAGCATGACCAAAGTATATGATTTTGTAGGGATGAACTTTCTTTGGCCATGTTATTTTGAGAAGACATAATTGCTTAGTTAGTATGCTTGAAGGATTACTACTTTTATGTCAATATTAAACTTTTATCTTGAATCTTTCGGATCTGAATATTCATGCCACAATAAAGAAAATTACATTGGATATGCTAAGTAGCATTCCACATCAAAAATTCTGTTCTTATCATTTACCTACTCGAGGACGAGCATGAATTAAGCTTGGGGATGCTTGATACGTCTCCAACGTATCTGTAATTTTTGATTGTTCCATGCTATTATATATTCTGTTTTGGATGTTTAATGGGCTTTATTATACACTTTTATATTATTTTTGGGACTAACCTATTAACCGGAGGCCCAGCCCAAATTGCTGTTTTTTGCCTATTTCAGTGTTTCGAAGGAAAAGGATATCAAACGGAGTCCAAACGGGATGAAACCTTCGGTAACGTGATTTTTGGAACAAACGTGATCCAGAGGACTTGGAGTGGACGTCAAGCAATCAACGAGGAGGCTACGAGGCAGGGGGGCGCGCCTACCCCCTGGGCGCGCCCTCCACCCTCGTGGGCCCCTCGTAGCTCCACCGACCTACTTCTTCCTCCTATATATACCTACGTACCCCGAAAACATCATAACAGGAGCAAAAACCCTAATTCCACCGCCGCAACCTTCTGTACCCGTGAGATCCCATCTTGGAGCCTTTTCCGGCGCTCCGCCGGATGGGGCATCAATCGCGGAGGGCTTCTACATCAACACCATAGCCTCTCCGATGATGTGTGAGTAGTTTACCTCAGACCTTCGGGTCCCTAGTTATTAGCTACATGGCTTCTTCTCTCTCTTTGGATCTCAATACAAAGTTCTCCTCGATTCTCTTGGAGATCTATTCGATGTAATCTTCTTTTGCGGTGTGTTTGTAGAGATCCGATGAATTGTGGGTTTATGATCAAGATTATCTATGAACAATATTTGAATCTCCTCCGAATTCTTTTATGTATGATTGGTTATCTTTGCAAGTCTCTTCGAATTATCAGTTTGGTTTGGCCTACTAGATTGATCTTTCTTGCAATGGGAGAAGTGCTTAGCTTTGGGTTCAATCTTGCGGTGCTCGATCCCAGTGACAGTAGGGGAAACGACACATATTGTATTGTTGCCATCAAGGATAAAAAGATGGGGTTTATATCATATTTGTAACATCCCAAATTTTCAATTCGGTATGTTATACATTGATCATCATTGCATATCATATTTTATTGCATTTCGACAAATCCTCGATAAATCCAAAGCAACTCAAGGACCCTCGGAGAGAGTTGGGGATTTTCTCGAATTTTCATATTTGATTTTCATCAAATAATAAAACGAGGATTTTGGTTTTAATTATTTTTCTCTCCGCAAAAATATTTCATTAAAATTAAATGAGAGGAGAAAATATGACTTCTCCAAAACAATTGAAATATTGGAGGAAAAATGTTAAAATCATTTATTGGATTTTATTCGGATTTTATTTGCAATTTTAATTGCATTAAAAATATATTGCATGTTTTCAAAAATTTATTTTTGTGTCAAAAAATGTTCACCCTGTTCTAAATATTCTAGACGGGGAAATTTGTTTTATCTTTTTTGGATTTTTATTTATTTTTCTATGAATTTTTCGGCGGATCGTTTAAAAAAAAAATTCACGCCGCGCCCAACCGGGCCGAGGCCCAGCTGAGCCGCCGGCCGATCTCCGCGTTCTCCTCCGCGAGCACGCCGGACGCCTCCGCCGTGTCCGCCACGGACACCCCACCGCCGCGCCTTGCCCCCTCCTCCAAGCACCCCTCCCCCCCTCTTTATAAACCCCGCCGCACCCCGCCGCCCTCGCCGGAGCCAGCCGGAGCCCCGCCGGAGCCCTGCCCCGACGAGGTATACCTCGCCGTCGTTGCCGGTTTTGTTTAAAAAAAACCGTTCGTTTTAAAAAAAACCTAGATCGGTTTATTTCTTTGGTTTTGTTATTTTGTGAACGTTCACCGACCCGTTCGTTTTAACGAACGCATTCGTCGGATTTTCTCTGTTAACGAACGTCCGTTCTTTAACTGTTCGTCCGTTTTTCTTTTTCATCGGATTTTTCCGCGATTATCTCAGATCTCGATTTCTGATCGAATCTTCGTTTCTGTTTAATTTTTTGCTCGTTTATCGGAATCAGGCAACTCAAGCGCCTAGAGTTTCGTCTCGAAATTCTCTTTCCGTTTAACCTACTCAAACAAGTTTTTGCTACTGTAAAATTTGACCTAGATCCAGATTAGTAAACGAAGTTTGTTTCTTTCGCCGTTTGACTTTCGTTGCTTCGTTCGAGTTGATTCTTTTTGCAAACCGGAGTTCTTAAGTTGAACTTTCTGGTTGGATCTTTCATTTGAGTTTTACCTGTGCATTAGATGAGTACTTATTGTTTGCTTGTTTGTTTGCGATAGAGTACCCGGAGTGTGCCGCTTGTTACTTCGAATCGCTAGGTTTCGCGGATCATCAGCAAGGCAAGTAACACTTTGATCATATACCTTCCATACCCAGTTTTTATTGCATTAGATCTATTCCTCAAACAATTGCATGATTAGGATCTAATTAAATTGTGGGTATTGGGAAGTAGTTGAGGTAGTGCCTATTACCTGTTCTTTTATCAAACCCTCGGGAGTTACTTCTACGTTTGCTATTATATTGCCATGCTATGCTCGTAGACGTGGATTGGGTTTGAGTGATATTCATGACAGATGTGAGATTGTTAATAATGGTTTACTTAAGGTGGCAACTAAAACTCACATCTGGGTGGATTGAGGTACCTGGGTATTCCAGGATTGCCTGTTTTTCTTTTGGACCGCCACCCAGGTTCAAAGGGATCATGAGATTATTCATGCTAGAAACTTCCGTGTGCAGCCACAAGCTATTATGGGCTCTAGCATAGTTGACTAAGTTGTGTGAACTCTTACAGTGGTAGACTAGCAGATGTAGGGGAAATTAGGTGTAACTGTCTACCCATACGTAAGGTGCAAACACTTCTGAAAGACTGTGTCTCGGTCATCCGTTACTCAAACACCATGTAGTGCGAGTAATCCAACGGAGGAGATCGAGTCTTGTGGGGAAAAGTGCACAAACCTCTGCAGAGTGTACAAACTAATCATGGTTAGCCGTGTCCCTGGTTATGGACAATTTGAGTATCTAGTACCTGGATTATCATGTGAATCTCATCACCATGTTACTTTTAATTAATTTTGTTGGGTTATTGATGACACCTAATTGGGATTGAGATGCTCTCGACCATCTCAATGTTTAACAACCACCATGATAGTTAAATAAAATTTATTCCTTTGCAGTAGGGAAAAATTGGCTTTCCGCAAAAACTTTAACCATAGAGCTTTCCACCAGCCTTATATGCATGTAGTATAGTATTATTACTGTTCATTATTTCTCTATGTGTTACATTGCCAGCATATTCCATGTGCTGACCCGTTTTCGGGCTGCAATGTTTCATGTTGCAGACTTTTCAGACGACGAGTAAGGTGCCTTAGGTCGTGGTCTTATACTCCGTGATGCCGCTGGAGTTGATGGACTCACTTATCTTCCAAGTCTTCCCCTGTTATCGTTTTAGATGTCCTTAAGCCATATTTTTCATACTTATTCTCTTTCGAGATATTCGATGTAATAAGTGTGTGATTGCTACTCTGTTATAAATCCTCCATTTGTACTGTGTGTGTCAGCATTACTGATCCAGGGATGACACTGGTGCACAGCAGCACAGACCATTTGAGGTCTGGTCGCTACAAAGGTGGTATCGGAGCACACGCTGACTGTAGGACACGGCCACTAAGCTTAAGCCCTAGAACACTTCTCTCTTCTCATTTCTGACCCCTCTCCACTTTCTACTCTTTTAGGAATGGCGGATACAAGGAGCAAGTTCATGCAACCAGATGAAGACACGCCTTTTGGTCGACACTTGAAGGAAGTCACCAAGTACTTGAACATAGGAATACCAAGCATCGCCGGAACCTACAACGCCACATTACCCGAAGAGGAGAGCTGGAAGATTCAAGTTCACATTCCAGGAAGGACGTTCGTGCCAGTTACTGAACCCATAAGATTGGTTTTCGAAGCACCAACCTGGAGTTTAGGGAAGAGCATGGCAGCCCACATCGCTATGGGACGCATTGGAGAAGTCTACCACCAGGAGCTTAAGGATACAATTTATCATATTTGTGGACGCCGAGACGCGCAATGGGAGATGATCAGAACCAAGAAGTATGGATCAATTGCAGCTTTCATCCATGAGCAAAACCAACATATCCGTCGCCAGGAGAACCAGATGTGCTCGGACAAGGAAGAACTGAAGAAGGCATTGACGAAGATCAAGGAGCTGGAGGAAGAACTCAAGGCTACACGCGATGATTATATGGAGGAAATCGTCGCACTAGTAGGGAAGAATGACGACCTGGAGAAGAAGATTGGAGTATTCATGGGAAATCCAGTGCCAAAAGCAAAGGATGACGAATGCACTTGTCCGGATAACTACATCATCATCGACCACACCGACTCGGAACCAAGTGAAGATGACTTTGTTGATGAAGCTGGAGCAGACATCATGGAGTCTTCAACTGATCAGAATTTCTAGTAGACCACCCTATCAGTAGTAGTTTTCCCCCATTTAATAGTATAGTTCAAGCACTTTGTAACGCTAGTTAGATTGATTGTTATGCCTTGTTTGAATTGATTGAGTGATATTGATTGTATTTGTCTCATGAGCATATGGGTAGTGTTTTCCTCTAGACCTCATTCTATTCTTAACTCTCATCTTTTCTAACCCATCAGATGCCTCCGAGACGCGACCCCGGATTTGTTTTCCCACCAGAGATCACCCAGTTGATTCAGCAACAGAATGCCCTGATGCAAGTGTTAGTGCAGAACAAAGGCAACAACAACAACAACAACAACAACCCACCACCACCACCACCTGTTGACCACTTAGCCCGTTTCTTAAGGCTAAACCCGCCGGTGTTTTCCAGTAGCACCGAGCCGATTGTTGCAGATGATTGGCTCCGCAAAGTTGGAAGGGAGTTGACCACTGCAGGATGCACAGATGCTGAAAGAGTGCGTTTTGCGGCACATCAGCTTGATGGACCCGCAACATCATGGTGGGAGAATTATACAGCCACGCACCCTATTGACACTGTCACATGGGACCAGTTTCAGCAAGCTTTCCGTACAGCTCATGTTTCAGCAGGAGCTATGGCTATGAAGAAGCGTGAGTTTCGCAACCTACGCCAAGGAGGACGCACCGTAGGCCAGTATGTGGAGGAATTCAGTAAATCAGCACGTTATGCACCAGATGACGTTGCTACAGATGCAGCCAAGCAAGAGAAATTTTTGGAAGGACTGAATGATGAACTGAGTATGCAGTTGATGGTAGCAACCTTCAACAACTACCAGGAGTTGGTAGATAGAGCTCTCATGATTGAAGGGAAGCAACAGCAGATTGAAAACCGTAAGAGGAAGTATGGACAAGGGAAGTATAACTCTGGAGCTCAACAGAAACCACGTTTTGCCCCGAAGCCGGGAGGACAGTTTCAGCATACCCATGGAGGAGGTAGTTCGCACAACCATAATGGCCCTAAAAATGGTAATGGGAATGGAGGAAGCAACGGACAGAACCGCACCAACCCATCTACCCCAGCCAAGAGGGACCTGAGCCAAGTCACTTGCTTTAAGTGCCAGAAGACTGGACATTATGCAAATGAATGTCCTGAAGCCCAAAATGGAAATGGCAATGGAAGCTCTGGGAAGAAGCCGAACCCGTTCAACAAAGGACACGTGAACCACGTGAGCGTGGAGGAGGTTGAAGCACAACCTGATGCAGTAATAGGTAAGTTTTTGGTTAAGTCATTTACTGCAACCGTTCTTTTCGATACTGGTGCATCGCATTCATACATATCAAGGGGATTTGTGAATAAGTTTAAGCTATCCACCAAAGTTCTCAGAACCCCTATGTTAGTAACCTCGCCAGGAGCAGAGTATATGGCAAGCCAAGGATGTTTTCAGATGCCATTGGCCATTGGTAGGCATGTTTTCCCCTCAGACCTAATAGTTTTGGAGTCGCAAGGTTTGGATGTGATTTTGGGAATGGATTGGCTATCGTTGTATGGAGGAAACATCGATTGTGCCAGCAAGACGATTTTGCTTACCACCCCAGAAGGAAAAAGGATCAAGTATGTATCCCGGCATATGCCGAAGAGGACTCAAGTGAATTCCTTATCAGGAGTTGTACAGGAGGAAGTACCAGTGGTGAAGGATTATCCGGATGTATTTCCAGAAGAGTTGCCAGGCATGCCACCGGATAGAGACATTGAGTTCTTGATTGAACTTTTGCCAGGCACAGGGCCAATATCTAAGAGACCGTACAGGATGCCCGCAAAAGATTTGGAGGAAATTAAGAAGCAGATCAAGGAGTTACTGGATAAAGGCTATATTCGCCCAAGTTCGTCACCTTGGGGATCACCAGTACTTCTAGTGGAGAAGAAAGATGGATCGCTGAGGATGGTTGTTGATTACCGTGGATTGAATGAAGTGACCATCAAAAACAAGTACCCACTGCCGATGATCAATGATTTGTTTGACCGCCTACAAGGAGCTAAAGTATTTTCCAAGATCGATCTACGATCAGGATACCATCAGTTAAAGATTCGAGAGCAGGATATACCTAAGACGGCTTTTACCACCAGATATGGATTGTATGAGTATACTGTTATGTCATTTGGTCTGACTAACGCACCTGCCTATTTCATGAACCTGATGAACAAAGTGTTTATGGAGTTTTTGGATAAGTTCGTCGTGGTGTTCATTGACGATATTTTAGTCTTTTCCAAGAATGAGGAAGAGCATGAGGAGCATTTGCGATTGGTACTTGAGAAGCTCAGAGAACATCAGTTATATGCCAAGTTCAGCAAATGTGAATTTTGGCTGAAGGAAGTTGGATTCCTTGGACATGTTATTTCTGTAGAAGGAATAGCAGTAGACCCTGCCAAGGTTGACACAGTGACAAGTTGGGAATCACCCACGACAGTTGGAGAAATCCGGAGTTTTCTTGGACTTGCAGGATACTACCAGAGATTCATCGAGAATTTCTCGAAGATTGCTAAGCCCATGACTGAGCTATTGAAGAAGGACACCAAATTCAATTGGACTGAGGATTGTGAAGCTAGTTTCCAAGAGTTGAAGAAACGATTGGTTACATCACCAGTGTTGATTCTGCCAGATCAACGCAAGGGCTATGAAGTTTATTGCGACGCTTCTCGTCGAGGACTCGGAGCAGTGCTTATGCAGGAAGGAAGAGTTGTGTCATATGCTTCACGACAACTTAAACCCCATGAGAAGAATTATGCTATGCATGATTTGGAGTTAGCAGCCGTGGTGCATGTGTTGAAGACATGGAGACATTTTCTCATCGGAAACCATTGTGAGGTGTATACGGATCACAAGAGTTGAAGTATATTTTCACGCAGAAGGAGTTAAATCTCAGACAGAGGAGATGGTTGGAGCTCATTATGGATTATGATATGAGATTGCATTATCACCCAGGAAAGGCTAACGTAGTAGCAGACGCGTTGAGCCGCAAGAGTCATGTCAACACCCTCATGACAGGAGAGTTACCTCAGGAGTTAGCCGAGGACCTTCGCGAACTATGTTTGGAGATAGTCCCAAGAGGCTATTTAGCGACACTGGAGATTCAGTCTACCTTGATGGAAAGGATCAGAGAAGCTCAGAAGACAGACAAGGAGATTGAAGAGATAAAGGAGAAGATGAGCAAAGGAAAAGCCAAGGGATTTCGTGAGGACGAGCACGATACCTTATGGTTTGAGGACCGCGTTTATGTGCCAAAAGACCCGGAGATCAGGAAGTTGATTTTGCAAGAAGCCCATGATTCACCGTACTCGATTCACCCAGGAAATACCAAGATGTATTTGGATCTGAAGAATACTTTCTGGTGGACCGGAATGAAGAAGGATATTGCAGAGTATGTAGCAGTTTGTGATGTATGTCAGAGAGTGAAGGCAGAGCATCAGAAGCCAGCAGGATTGCTACAACCATTGCCGATACCCGAATGGAAGTGGGATAAAATAGGCATGGATTTTATCACGGGATTACCCAAGACTCGTTCAGGCTATGACTCAATATGGGTTGTAGTCGACCGTTTGACGAAAGTGGCTCATTTCATTCCAGTGAAGACCACTTACACCAGTGATAAGTTGGCAAAGATATACATGACCAGGATCGTATGTTTGCATGGAGTTCCGAGGACCATTGTATCAGACAGAGGAACCCAGTTTACCTCGAAGTTTTGGAAGCAGTTACATGAAACTTTGGGAACCAGGCTAGAATTTAGTACAGCTTTTCACCCACAGACAGATGGACAGACCGAGAGAGTCAACCAGATTTTGGAGGACATGTTGAGAGCTTGTGCACTAGATTATGGATCTAGTTGGGACGGCAATTTGCCATATGCAGAGTTTTCGTATAACAACAGTTATCAAACCAGTTTGAAGATGGCCCCTTTCGAAGCTTTGTACGGAAGGAGGTGTAGAACACCGTTGTTATGGGACGAAGTTGGAGACCGTCAGTTGTTTGGACCAGATTTGATTAAGGAGTCTGAACAGAAAGTGAGGTTGATTCGCGATAGGCTCAAGGTAGCCCAGTCCAGGCAGAAGAGTTATGCTGATTCTAAACGAAAGGAGACGGTTCACGAAGTTGGAGACAGAGTTTATCTTCGAGTATCACCACTTCGAGGAGTGAAGCGCATTGGAGTTAAGGGAAAGTTAGCGCCCCGTTTTATCGGACCATACAGAGTTTTGGAACGTATGGGAGAAGTTGCCTACAAGCTGGAATTGCCCGAAGGATTTTCAGGAGTTCATGATGTATTTCATGTTTCCTAGTTGAAGAAGTGCCACGCAGAGATGGCTGAGATACCACTGAGAGATACTGTGCCGCTGGAAGTGATTCAGCTGGAAAGTGATTTGACCTATGAGGAGAAACCAGTTAAGATTCTTGAGTATGCCAGCCGAGTTACCCGCAGTAAGGTTATCAAGTTTTGCAAAGTCCAGTGGAGTCACCACACGGAAGATGAAGCCACCTGGGAGCGAGAGGAATATCTACGGAAGGACCACTCCCACCTGTTTTCTAGCCAACCCGAATCTCGAGGGCGAGATTCATCTTAAGGGGGGTAGGTTGTAACATCCCAAATTTTCAATTTGGTATGTTATACATAGATCATCATTGCATATCATATTTTATTGCATTTCGACAAATCCTGGATGAATCCTAAGCAACTCAAGGACCCTCGGAGAGAGTTGGGGATTTTCTCGAATTTTCATATTTGATTTTCATCAAATAATAAAACGAGGATTTTGGTTTTAATTATTTTCTCTCCGGAAAAATATTTCATTAAAAATAAATGAGAGGAGAAAATATGACTTCTCCAAAACAATTGAAATATTTCAGGAAAAATTTTAAAATCATTTATTGGATTTTATTCGGATTTTATTTGCAATTTTAATTGCATTAAAAAAATATTGCATGTTTTCAAAAATTTATTTTTGTGTCAAAAAATGTTCACCCTGTTCTAAATATTCTAACTAGACGGGAAAAATTTGTTTTATCGTTTTTGGAGTTTCATTTATTTTTCCACGAATTTTTCGGCAGAACGTTTTAAAAAAAAATTCGCGCCACGCCCGACCGGGCCGAGCCCCAGCCGAGCCGCCGGCCCATCTCCGCGTTCTCCTCCGCGAGCACGCCGGACGCCGCCGCCGTGTCCGCCACGGACACCCCGCCGCCGCGCCTTGCCCCCTCCTCCAAGCACCCCTCCCCCCTCTTTATAAACCCCGCCGCACCCCGCCGCCCTCGCCGGAGCCCCGCCGGAGCCCTGCCCCGACGAGGTATACCTCGCCGTCATTGCCGGTTTTGTTTTAAAAAAAATTGTTCGTTTAAAAAAACCCTAGATCGGTTTATTTCTTCGGTTTTGTTATTTTGTGAACGTTCACCGACCCGTTCGTTTTAACGAACGCGTTCATCGGATTTTCTCTGTTAACGAACGTCCGTTCTTTAACCGTTCGTCCGTTTTTCTTTTTCATCGGATTTGTCCGCGATTATCTCAGATCTCGATTTCTGATCGAATCTTCGTTTCTGTTTAATTTTTCGCTCGTTTATCGGAATCAGGCGACTCAAGCGCCTAGAGTTTCGTCTCGAAATTCTCTTTCCGTTTAACCTACTCAAACAAGTTTTTGCTACTGTAAAATTTGACCTAGATCCAGATTAGTAAACGAAGTTTGTTTCTTTCGCCGTTTGACTTTCGTTGCTTCGTTCGAGTTGATTCTTTTTGCAAACCGGAGTTCTTAAGTTGAACTTTCTGGTTGGATCTTTCATTCGAGTTTTACCTGTGCATTAGATGAGTACTTATTGTTTGCTTGTTTGTTTGCGATAGAGTACCCGGAGTGTGCCACTTGTTACTTCGAATCGCTAGGTTTCGCGGATCATCAGCAAGGCAAGTAACACTTTGATCATATACCTTCCATACCCAGTTTTTATTGCATTAGATCTATTCCTCAAACAATTGCATGATTAGGATCTAATTAAATTGTGGGTATTGGGAAGTAGTTGAGGTAGTACCTATTACCTGTTCTTTTATCAAACCCTCGGGAGTTACTTCTACGTTTGCTATTATATTGCCATGCTATGCTCGTAGACGTGGATTGGGTTTGAGTGATATTCATGACAGATGTGAGATTGTTAATAATGGTTTACTTAAGGTGGCAACTAAAACTCACATCTGGGTGGATTGAGGTACCTGGGTATTCCAGGATTGCCTGTTTTTCTTTTGGACCGCCACCCAGGTTCAAAGGGATCATGAGATTATTCATGCTAGAAACTTCCGTGTGCAGCCACAAGCTATTATGGGCTCTAGCATAGTTGACTAAGTTGTGTGAACTCTTACAGTGGTAGACTAGCAGATGTAGGGGAAAGTAGGTGTAACTGTCTACCCATACGTAAGGTGCAAACACTTCTGATAGACTGTGTCTCGGTCATCCGTTACTCAAACACCATGTAGTGCGAGTAATCCAACGGAGGAGATCGAGTCTTGTGGGGAAAAGTGCACAAACCTCTGCAGAGTGTACAAACTAATCATGGTTAGCCGTGTCCCCGGTTATGGACAATTTGAGTATCTAGTACCTGGATTATCATGTGAATCTCATCACCATGTTACTTTTAATTAATTTTGTTGGGTTATTGATGACACCTAATTGGGATTGAGATGCTCTCAACCATCTCAATGTTTAACAACCACCATGATAGTTAAATAAAATTTATTCCTTTGCAGTAGGGAAAAATTGGCTTTCCGCAAAAACTTTAACCATAGAGCTTTCCACCAGCCTTATATGCATGTAGTATAGTATTATTACTGTTCATTATTTCTCTATGTGTTACATTGCCAGCATATTCCATGTGCTGACCCGTTTTCGGGCTGCAACGTTTCATGTTGCAGACTTTTCAGACGACGACTAAGGTGCCTTAGGTCGTGGTCTTATACTCAGTGATGCCGCTGGAGTTGATGGACTCACTTATCTTCCAAGTCTTCCGCTGTTATCGTTTTAGATGGCCTTAAGCCATATTTTTCATACTTATTCTCTTTCGAGATATTCGATGTAATAAGTGTGTGATTGCTACTCTGTTATAAATCCTCCATTTGTACTGTGCGTGTCAGCATTACTGATCCAGGGATGACACTGGTGCACAGCAGCACAGACCATTTGAGGTCTGGTCGCTACAAAGGTGGTATCAGAGCACACGCTGACTGTAGGACACGACCATTAAGCTTAAGCCCTAGAACACTTCTCTCTTCTCATTTCTGATCCCTCTCCACTTTCTACTCTTTTAGGAATGTCGGATACAAGGAGCAAGTTCATGCAACCAGATGAAGACACGCCTTTTGGTCGACACTTGAAGGAAGTCACCAAGTACTTGAACATAGGAATACCAAGCATCACCGGAACCTACAACGCCACATTACCCGAAGAGGAGAGCTGGAAGATTCAAGTTCATATTCCAGGAAGGACGTTTGTGCCAGTTACTGAACCCATAAGATTGGTTTTCGAAGCACCAACCTGGAGTTTAGGGAAGAGCATGGCAGCCCACATCGCTATGGGACGCATTGGAGAAGTCTACCACCAGGAGCTTAAGGATACAATTTATCAGATTTGTGGACGCCGAGACGCACAATGGGAGATGATCAGAACCAAGAAGGATGGATCAATTGCAGCTTTCATCCAGGAGCAAAACCAACATATCCGTCGCCAGGAGAACCAGATGTGCTCGGACAAGGAAGAACTGAAGAAGGCATTGACGAAGATCAAGGAGCTGGAGGAAGAACTCAAGGCTACACGCGATGATTATATGGAGGAAATCGTCGCACTAGTAGGGAAGAATGACGACCTGGAGAAGAAGATTGGAGTATTCATGGGAAATCCAGTGCCAAAAGCAAAGGATGACGAATGCACTTGTCCGGATAACTACATCATCATCGACGACACCGACTCGGAACCAAGTGAAGATGACTTTGTTGATGAAGCTGGAGCAGACATCATGGAGTCTTCAACTGATCAGAATTTCTAGTAGACCACCCTATCAGTAGTAGTTTTCCCCCATTTAATAGTATAGTTCAAGCACTTTGTAACGCTAGTTAGATCGATTGTTATGCCTTGTTTGAATTGATTGAGTGGTATTGATTGTATTTGTCTCATGAGCATATGGATAGTGTTTTCCTCTAGACCTCATTCTATTCTTAACTCTCATCTTTTCTAACCCATCAGATGCCTCCGAGACGCGACCCCGGATTTGTTTTCCCACCAGAGATCACCCAGTTGATTCAGCAACAGAATGCCCTGATGCAAGTGTTAGTGCAGAACCAAGGCAACAACAACAACAACAACAACCCACCACCACCACCACCTGTTGACCACTTAGCCCGTTTCTTAAGGCTAAACCCGCCGGTGTTTTCCAGTAGCACCGAGCCGATTGTTGCAGATGATTGGCTCCGCAAAGTTGGAAGGGAGTTGACCACTGCAGGATGCACAGATGCTGAAAGAGTGCGTTTTGCCGCACATCAGCTTGATGGACCCGCAACATCATGGTGGGAGAATTATACAGCCACGCACCCTATTGACACTGTCACATGGGACCAGTTTCAGCAAGCTTTCCGTACAGCTCATGTTTCAGCAGGAGCTATGGCTATGAAGAAGCGTGAGTTTCGCAACCTACGCCAAGGAGGACGCACCGTAGGCCAGTATGTGGAGGAATTCAGTAAATCAGCACGTTATGCACCAGATGACGTTGCTACAGATGCAGCCAAGCAAGAGAAATTTTTGGAAGGACTGAATGATGAACTGAGTATGCAGTTGATGGTAGCAACCTTCAACAACTACCAGGAGTTGGTAGATAGAGCTCTCATGATTGAAGGGAAGCAACAGCAGATTGAAAACCGTAAGAGGAAGTATGGACAAGGGAAGTATAACTCTGGAGCTCAACAGAAACCACGTTTTGCCCCGAAGCCGGGAGGACAGTTTCAGCATACCCATGGAGGAGGTAGTTCGCACAACCATAATGGCCCTAAAAATGGTAATGGGAATGGAGGAAGCAACGGACAGAACCGCACCAACCCATCTACCCCAGCCAAGAGGGACCTGAGCCAAGTCACTTGCTTTAAGTGCCAGAAGACTGGACATTATGCAAATGAATGTCCTGAAGCCCAAAATGGAAATGGCAATGGAAGCTCTGGGAAGAAGCCGAACCCGTTCAACAAAGGACACGTGAACCACGTGAGCGTGGAGGAGGTTGAAGCACAACCTGATGCAGTAATAGGTAAGTTTTTGGTTAAGTCATTTACTGCAACCGTTCTTTTCGATACTGGTGCATCGCATTCATACATATCAAGGGGATTTGTGAATAAGTTTAAGCTATCCACCAAAGTTCTCAGAACCCCTATGTTAGTAACCTCGCCAGGAGCAGAGTATATGGCAAGCCAAGGATGTTTTCAGATGCCATTGGCCATTGGTAGGCATGTTTTCCCCTCAGACCTAATAGTTTTGGAGTCGCAAGGTTTGGATGTGATTTTGGGAATGGATTGGCTATCGTTGTATGGAGGAAACATCGATTGTGCCAGCAAGACGATTTTGCTTACCACCCCAGAAGGAAAAAGGATCAAGTATGTATCCCGGCATATGCCGAAGAGGACTCAAGTGAATTCCTTATCAGGAGTTGTACAGGAGGAAGTACCAGTGGTGAAGGATTATCCGGATGTATTTCCAGAAGAGTTGCCAGGCATGCCACCGGATAGAGACATTGAGTTCTTGATTGAACTTTTGCCAGGCACAGGGCCAATATCTAAGAGACCGTACAGGATGCCCGCAAAAGATTTGGAGGAAATTAAGAAGCAGATCAAGGAGTTACTGGATAAAGGCTATATTCGCCCAAGTTCGTCACCTTGGGGATCACCAGTACTTCTAGTGGAGAAGAAATATGGATCGCTGAGGATGGTTGTTGATTACCGTGGATTGAATGAAGTGACCATCAAAAACAAGTACCCACTGCCGATGATCAATGATTTGTTTGACCGCCTACAAGGAGCTAAAGTATTTTCCAAGATCGATCTACGATCAGGATACCATCAGTTAAAGACTCGAGAGCAGGATATACCTAAGACGGCTTTTACCACCAGATATGGATTGTATGAGTATACCGTTATGTCATTTGGTCTGACTAACGCACCTGCCTATTTCATGAACCTGATGAACAATGTGTTTATGGAGTTTTTGGATAAGTTCGTCGTGGTGTTCATTGACGATATTTTAGTCTTTTCCAAGAATGAGGAAGAGCATGAGGAGCATTTGCGATTGGTAGTTGAGAAGCTCAGAGAACATCAGTTATATGCCAAGTTCAGCAAATGTGAATTTTGGCTGAAGGAAGTTGGATTCCTTGGACATGTTATTTCTGTAGAAGGAATAGCAGTAGACCCTGCCAAGGTTGACACAGTGACAAGTTGGGAATCACCCACGACAGTTGGAGAAATCCGGAGTTTTCTTGGACTTGCAGGATACTACCAGAGATTCATCGAGAATTTCTCGAAGATTGCTAAGCCCATGACTGAGCTATTGAAGAAGGACACCAAATTCAATTGGACTGAGGATTGTGAAGCTAGTTTCCAAGAGTTGAAGAAACGATTGGTTACATCACCAGTGTTGATTCTGCCAGATCAACGCAAGGGCTATGAAGTTTATTGCGACGCTTCTCGTCGAGGACTCGGAGCAGTGCTTATGCAGGAAGGAAGAGTTGTGTCATATGCTTCACGACAACTTAAACCCCATGAGAAGAATTATGCTATGCATGATTTGGAGTTAGCAGCCGTGGTGCATGCGTTGAAGACATGGAGACATTTTCTCATCGGAAACCATTGTGAGGTGTATACGGATCACAAGAGTTGAAGTATATTTTCACGCAGAAGGAGTTAAATCTCAGACAGAGGAGATGGTTGGAGCTCATTATGGATTATGATATGAGATTGCATTATCACCCAGGAAAGGCTAACGTAGTAGCAGACGCGTTGAGCCGCAAGAGTCATGTCAACACCCTCATGACAGGAGAGTTACCTCAGGAGTTAGTCGAGGACCTTCGCGAACTATGTTTGGAGATAGTCCCAAGAGGCTATTTAGCGACACTGGAGATTCAGTCTACCTTGATGGAAAGGATCAGAGAAGCTCAGAAGACAGACAAGGAGATTGAAGAGATAAAGGAGAAGATGAGCAAAGGAAAAGCCAAGGGATTTCGTGAGGACGAGCACGATACCTTATGGTTTGAGGACCGCGTTTATGTGCCAAAAGACCCGGAGATCAGGAAGTTGATTTTGCAAGAAGCCCATGATTCACCGTACTCGATTCACCCAGGAAATACCAAGATGTATTTGGATCTGAAGAATACTTTCTGGTGGACCGGAATGAAGAAGGATATTGCAGAGTATGTAGCAGTTTGTGATGTATGTCAGAGAGTGAAGGCAGAGCATCAGAAGCCAGCAGGATTGCTACAACCATTGCCGATACCCGAATGGAAGTGGGATAAAATAGGCATGGATTTTATCACGGGATTACCCAAGACTCGTTCAGGCTATGACTCAATATGGGTTGTAGTCGACCGTTTGACGAAAGTGGCTCATTTCATTCCAGTGAAGACCACTTACACCAGTGATAAGTTGGCAAAGATATACATGACCAGGATCGTATGTTTGCATGGAGTTCCGAGGACCATTGTATCAGACAGAGGAACCCAGTTTACCTCGAAGTTTTGGAAGCAGTTACATGAAACTTTGGGAACCAGGCTAGAATTTAGTACAGCTTTTCACCCACAGACAGATGGACAGACCGAGAGAGTCAACCAGATTTTGGAGGACATGTTGAGAGCTTGTGCACTAGATTATGGATCTAGTTGGGACGGCAATTTGCCATATGCAGAGTTTTCGTATAACAACAGTTATCAAACCAGTTTGAAGATGGCCCCTTTCGAAGCTTTGTACGGAAGGAGGTGTAGAACACCGTTGTTATGGGACGAAGTTGGAGACCGTCAGTTGTTTGGACCAGATTTGATTAAGGAGTCTGAACAGAAAGTGAGGTTGATTCGCGATAGGCTCAAGGTAGCCCAGTCCAGGCAGAAGAGTTATGCTGATTCTAAACGAAAGGAGACGGTTCACGAAGTTGGAGACAGAGTTTATCTTCGAGTATCACCACTTCGAGGAGTGAAGCGCATTGGAGTTAAGGGAAAGTTAGCGCCCCGTTTTATCGGACCATACAGAGTTTTGGAACGTATGGGAGAAGTTGCCTACAAGCTGGAATTGCCCGAAGGATTTTCAGGAGTTCATGATGTATTTCATGTTTCCTAGTTGAAGAAGTGCCACGCAGAGATGGCTGAGATACCACTGAGAGATACTGTGCCGCTGGAAGTGATTCAGCTGGAAAGTGATTTGACCTATGAGGAGAAACCAGTTAAGATTCTTGAGTATGCCAGCCGAGTTACCCGCAGTAAGGTTATCAAGTTTTGCAAAGTCCAGTGGAGTCACCACACGGAAGATGAAGCCACCTGGGAGTGAGAGGAATATCTACGGAAGGACCACTCCCACCTGTTTTCTAGCCAACCCGAATCTCGAGGGCGAGATTCATCTTAAGGGGGGTAGGTTGTAACATCCCAAATTTTCAATTTGGTATGTTATACATAGATCATCATTGCATATCATATTTTATTGCATTTCGACAAATCCTGGATGAATCCTAAGAAACTCAAGGACCCTCGGAGAGAGTTGGGGATTTTCTCGAATTTTCATATTTGATTTTCATCAAATAATAAAACGAGGATTTTGGTTTTAATTATTTTCTCTCCGGAAAAATATTTCATTAAAAATAAATGAGAGGAGAAAATATGACTTCTCCAAAACAATTGAAATATTTCAGGAAAAATTTTAAAATCATTTATTGGATTTTATTCGGATTTTATTTGCAATTTTAATTGCATTAAAAAAATATTGCATGTTTTCAAAAATTTATTTTTGTGTCAAAAAATGTTCACCCTGTTCTAAATATTCTAACTAGACGGGAAAAATTTGTTTTATCGTTTTTGGAGTCTTATTTATTTTTCTATGAATTTTTGGCAGAACGTTTTAAAAAAAAATTCGCGCCACGCCCGACCGGGCCGAGCCCCAGCCGAGCCGCCGGCCCATCTCCGCGTTCTCCTCCGCGAGCACGCCGGACGCCGCCGCCGTGTCCGCCACGGACACCCCGCCGCCGCGCCTTGCCCCCTCCTCCAAGCACCCCTCCCCCCTCTTTATAAACCCCGCCGCACCCCGCCGCCCTCGCCGGAGCCCTGCCCCGACGAGGTATACCTCGCCGTCATTGCCGGTTTTGTTTTAAAAAAAACTGTTCGTTTAAAAAAACCCTAGATCGGTTTATTTCTTCGGTTTTGTTATTTTGTGAACGTTCACCGACCCGTTCGTTTTAACGAACGCGTTCATCGGATTTTCTCTGTTAACGAACGTCCGTTCTTTAACCGTTCGTCCGTTTTTCTTTTTCATCGGATTTGTCCGCGATTATCTCAGATCTCGATTTCTGATCGAATCTTCGTTTCTGTTTAATTTTTCGCTCGTTTATCGGAATCAGGCGACTCAAGCGCCTAGAGTTTCGTCTCGAAATTCTCTTTCCGTTTAACCTACTCAAACAAGTTTTTGCTACTGTAAAATTTGACCTAGATCCAGATTAGTAAACGAAGTTTGTTTCTTTCGCTGTTTGACTTTCGTTGCTTCGTTCGAGTTGATTCTTTTTGCAAACCGGAGTTCTTAAGTTGAACTTTCTGGTTGGATCTTTCATTCGAGTTTTACCTGTGCATTAGATGAGTACTTATTGTTTGCTTGTTTGTTTGCGATAGAGTACCCGGAGTGTGCCACTTGTTACTTCGAATCGCTAGGTTTCGCGGATCATCAGCAAGGCAAGTAACACTTTGATCATATACCTTCCATACCCAGTTTTTATTGCATTAGATCTATTCCTCAAACAATTGCATGATTAGGATCTAATTAAATTGTGGGTATTGGGAAGTAGTTGAGGTAGTACCTATTACCTGTTCTTTTATCAAACCCTCGGGAGTTACTTCTACGTTTGCTATTATATTGCCATGCTATGCTCGTAGACGTGGATTGGGTTTGAGTGATATTCATGACAGATGTGAGATTGTTAATAATGGTTTACTTAAGGTGGCAACTAAAACTCACATCTGGGTGGATTGAGGTACCTGGGTATTCCAGGATTGCCTGTTTTTCTTTTGGACCGCCACCCAGGTTCAAAGGGATCATGAGATTATTCATGCTAGAAACTTCCGTGTGCAGCCACAAGCTATTATGGGCTCTAGCATAGTTGACTAAGTTGTGTGAACTCTTACAGTGGTAGACTAGCAGATGTAGGGGAAAGTAGGTGTAACTGTCTACCCATACGTAAGGTGCAAACACTTCTGATAGACTGTGTCTCAGTCATCCGTTACTCAAACACCATGTAGTGCGAGTAATCCAACGGAGGAGATCGAGTCTTGTGGGGAAAAGTGCACAAACCTCTGCAGAGTGTACAAACTAATCATGGTTAGCCGTGTCCCCGGTTATGGACAATTTGAGTATCTAGTACCTGGATTATCATGTGAATCTCATCACCATGTTACTTTTAATTAATTTTGTTGGGTTATTGATGACACCTAATTGGGATTGAGATGCTCTCAACCATCTCAATGTTTAACAACCACCATGATAGTTAAATAAAATTTATTCCTTTGCAGTAGGGAAAAATTGGCTTTCCGCAAAAACTTTAACCATAGAGCTTTCCACCAGCCTTATATGCATGTAGTATAGTATTATTACTGTTCATTATTTCTCTATGTGTTACATTGCCAGCATATTCCATGTGCTGACCCGTTTTCGGGCTGCAACGTTTCATGTTGCAGACTTTTCAGACGACGACTAAGGTGCCTTAGGTCGTGGTCTTATACTCAGTGATGCCGCTGGAGTTGATGGACTCACTTATCTTCCAAGTCTTCCGCTGTTATCGTTTTAGATGGCCTTAAGCCATATTTTTCATACTTATTCTCTTTCGAGATATTCGATGTAATAAGTGTGTGATTGCTACTCTGTTATAAATCCTCCATTTGTACTATGCGTGTCAGCATTACTGATCCAGGGATGACACTGGTGCACAGCAGCACAGACCATTTGAGGTCTGGTCGCT
Source organism: Triticum aestivum (assembly GCF_018294505.1). Lineage (NCBI taxonomy): Eukaryota > Viridiplantae > Streptophyta > Magnoliopsida > Poales > Poaceae > Triticum > Triticum aestivum. The sequence continues at coordinate 490,374,717 of NC_057814.1, read as the reverse complement.
ACAAAGGTGGTATCAGAGCACACGCTGACTGTAGGACACGACCATTAAGCTTAAGCCCTAGAACACTTCTCTCTTCTCATTTCTGATCCCTCTCCACTTTCTACTCTTTTAGGAATGTCGGATACAAGGAGCAAGTTCATGCAACCAGATGAAGACACGCCTTTTGGTCGACACTTGAAGGAAGTCACCAAGTACTTGAACATAGGAATACCAAGCATCACCGGAACCTACAACGCCACATTACCCGAAGAGGAGAGCTGGAAGATTCAAGTTCATATTCCAGGAAGGACGTTTGTGCCAGTTACTGAACCCATAAGATTGGTTTTCGAAGCACCAACCTGGAGTTTAGGGAAGAGCATGGCAGCCCACATCGCTATGGGACGCATTGGAGAAGTCTACCACCAGGAGCTTAAGGATACAATTTATCAGATTTGTGGACGCCGAGACGCGCAATGGGAGATGATCAGAACCAAGAAGGATGGATCAATTGCAGCTTTCATCCAGGAGCAAAACCAACATATCCGTCGCCAGGAGAACCAGATGTGCTCGGACAAGGAAGAACTGAAGAAGGCATTGACGAAGATCAAGGAGCTGGAGGAAGAACTCAAGGCTACACGCGATGATTATATGGAGGAAATCGTCGCACTAGTAGGGAAGAATGACGACCTGGAGAAGAAGATTGGAGTATTCATGGGAAATCCAGTGCCAAAAGCAAAGGATGACGAATGCACTTGTCCGGATAACTACATCATCATCGACGACACCGACTCGGAACCAAGTGAAGATGACTTTGTTGATGAAGCTGGAGCAGACATCATGGAGTCTTCAACTGATCAGAATTTCTAGTAGACCACCCTATCAGTAGTAGTTTTCCCCCATTTAATAGTATAGTTCAAGCACTTTGTAACGCTAGTTAGATCGATTGTTATGCCTTGTTTGAATTGATTGAGTGGTATTGATTGTATTTGTCTCATGAGCATATGGATAGTGTTTTCCTCTAGACCTCATTCTATTCTTAACTCTCATCTTTTCTAACCCATCAGATGCCTCCGAGACGCGACCCCGGATTTGTTTTCCCACCAGAGATCACCCAGTTGATTCAGCAACAGAATGCCCTGATGCAAGTGTTAGTGCAGAACCAAGGCAACAACAACAACAACAACCCACCACCACCACCACCTGTTGACCACTTAGCCCGTTTCTTAAGGCTAAACCCGCCGGTGTTTTCCAGTAGCACCGAGCCGATTGTTGCAGATGATTGGCTCCGCAAAGTTGGAAGGGAGTTGACCACTGCAGGATGCACAGATGCTGAAAGAGTGAGTTTTGCCGCACATCAGCTTGATGGACCCGCAACATCATGGTGGGAGAATTATACAGCCACGCACCCTATTGACACTGTCACATGGGACCAGTTTCAGCAAGCTTTCCGTACAGCTCATGTTTCAGCAGGAGCTATGGCTATGAAGAAGCGTGAGTTTCGCAACCTACGCCAAGGAGGACGCACCGTAGGCCAGTATGTGGAGGAATTCAGTAAATCAGCACGTTATGCACCAGATGACGTTGCTACAGATGCAGCCAAGCAAGAGAAATTTTTGGAAGGACTGAATGATGAACTGAGTATGCAGTTGATGGTAGCAACCTTCAACAACTACCAGGAGTTGGTAGATAGAGCTCTCATGATTGAAGGGAAGCAACAGCAGATTGAAAACCGTAAGAGGAAGTATGGACAAGGGAAGTATAACTCTGGAGCTCAACAGAAACCACGTTTTGCCCCGAAGCCGGGAGGACAGTTTCAGCATACCCATGGAGGAGGTAGTTCGCACAACCATAATGGCCCTAAAAATGGTAATGGGAATGGAGGAAGCAACGGACAGAACCGCACCAACCCATCTACCCCAGCCAAGAGGGACCTGAGCCAAGTCACTTGCTTTAAGTGCCAGAAGACTGGACATTATGCAAATGAATGTCCTGAAGCCCAAAATGGAAATGGCAATGGAAGCTCTGGGAAGAAGCCGAACCCGTTCAACAAAGGACACGTGAACCACGTGAGCGTGGAGGAGGTTGAAGCACAACCTGATGCAGTAATAGGTAAGTTTTTGGTTAAGTCATTTACTGCAACCGTTCTTTTCGATACTGGTGCATCGCATTCATACATATCAAGGGGATTTGTGAATAAGTTTAAGCTATCCACCAAAGTTCTCAGAACCCCTATGTTAGTAACCTCGCCAGGAGCAGAGTATATGGCAAGCCAAGGATGTTTTCAGATGCCATTGGCCATTGGTAGGCATGTTTTCCCCTCAGACCTAATAGTTTTGGAGTCGCAAGGTTTGGATGTGATTTTGGGAATGGATTGGCTATCGTTGTATGGAGGAAACATCGATTGTGCCAGCAAGACGATTTTGCTTACCACCCCAGAAGGAAAAAGGATCAAGTATGTATCCCGGCATATGCCGAAGAGGACTCAAGTGAATTCCTTATCAGGAGTTGTACAGGAGGAAGTACCAGTGGTGAAGGATTATCCGGATGTATTTCCAGAAGAGTTGCCAGGCATGCCACCGGATAGAGACATTGAGTTCTTGATTGAACTTTTGCCAGGCACAGGGCCAATATCTAAGAGACCGTACAGGATGCCCGCAAAGGATTTGGAGGAAATTAAGAAGCAGATCAAGGAGTTACTGGATAAAGGCTATATTCGCCCAAGTTCGTCACCTTGGGGATCACCAGTACTTCTAGTAGAGAAGAAAGATGGATCACTAAGGATGGTTGTTGATTACCGAGGATTGAATGAAGTGACCATCAAAAACAAGTACCCACTGCCGATGATCAATGATTTGTTTGACCGCTTGCAAGGAGCTAAAGTATTTTCCAAGATCGATCTACGATCAGGATACCATCAGTTAAAGATTCGAGAACAGGATATACCTAAGACGGCATTTACCACCAGATATGGATTGTATGAGTATACCGTTATGTCATTTGGACTGACTAACGCACCGGCCTATTTCATGAACCTGATGAACAAAGTGTTTATGGAGTTTTTGGATAAGTTCGTCGTGGTGTTCATTGATGATATTTTAATCTTTTCCAAGGATGAAGAAGAGCATGAGGAGCATTTACGATTGGTACTTGAGAAGCTCAGAGAACATCAGTTATATGCCAAGTTCAGCAAATGTGAGTTTTGGCTGAAGGAAGTTGGATTCCTTGGACATGTTATTTCTGGAGAAGGAATAGCAGTAGACCCTGCCAAGGTTGACACAGTGACAAGTTGGGAATCACCCACGACAGTTGGAGAAATCCGGAGTTTTCTTGGACTTGCAGGATACTACCGGAGATTCATCGAGAATTTCTCGAAGATTGCTAAGCCCATGACTGAGCTATTGAAGAAGGACACCAAATTCAATTGGACTGAGGATTGTGAAGCTAGTTTCCAAGAGTTGAAGAAACGATTGGTTACATCACCAGTGTTGATTCTGCCAGATCAACGCAAGGACTATGAAGTTTATTGCGACGCTTCTCGTCGAGGACTTGGAGCAGTGCTTATGCAGGAAGGAAGAGTTGTGTCATATGCTTCACGACAACTTAAACCCCATGAGAAGAATTATGCTATGCATGATTTGGAGTTAGCAGCCGTGGTGCATGCGTTGAAGACATGGAGACATTTTCTCATCGGAAACCATTGTGAGGTGTATACGGATCACAAGAGTTGAAGTATATTTTCACGCAGAAGGAGTTAAATCTCAGACAGAGGAGATGGTTGGAGCTCATTATGGATTATGATATGAGATTGCATTATCACCCAGGAAAGGCTAACGTAGTAGCAGACGCGTTGAGCCGCAAGAGTCATGTCAACACCCTCATGACAGGAGAGTTACCTCAGGAGTTAGCCGAGGACCTTCGCGAACTATGTTTGGAGATAGTCCCAAGAGGCTATTTAGCGACACTGGAGATTCAGTCTACCTTGATGGAAAGGATCAGAGAAGCTCAGAAGACAGACAAGGAGATTGAAGAGATAAAGGAGAAGATGAGCAAAGGAAAAGCCAAGGGATTTCGTGAGGACGAGCACGATACCTTATGGTTTGAGGACCGCGTTTATGTGCCAAAAGACCCGGAGATCAGGAAGTTGATTTTGCAAGAAGCCCATGATTCACCGTACTCGATTCACCCAGGAAATACCAAGATGTATTTGGATCTGAAGAATACTTTCTGGTGGACCAGAATGAAGAAGGATATTGCAGAGTATGTAGCAGTTTGTGATGTATGTCAGAGAGTGAAGGCAGAGCATCAGAAGCCAGCAGGATTGCTACAACCATTGCCGATACCCGAATGGAAGTGGGATAAAATAGGCATGGATTTTATCACGGGATTACCCAAGACTCGTTCAGGCTATGACTCAATATGGGTTGTAGTCGACCGTTTGACGAAAGTGGCTCATTTCATTCCAGTGAAGACCACTTACACCAGTGATAAGTTGGCAAAGATATACATGACCAGGATCGTATGTTTGCATGGAGTTCCGAGGACCATTGTATCAGACAGAGGAACCCAGTTTACCTCGAAGTTTTGGAAGCAGTTACATGAAACTTTGGGAACTAGGCTAGAATTTAGTACAGCTTTTCACCCACAGACAGATGGACAGACCGAGAGAGTCAACCAGATTTTGGAGGACATGTTGAGAGCTTGTGCACTAGATTATGGATCTAGTTGGGACGGCAATTTGCCATATGCAGAGTTTTCGTATAACAACAGTTATCAAACCAGTTTGAAGATGGCCCCTTTCGAAGCTTTGTACGGAAGGAGGTGTAGAACACCGTTGTTATGGGACGAAGTTGGAGACCGTCAGTTGTTTGGACCAGATTTGATTAAGGAGTCTGAACAGAAAGTGAGGTTGATTCGCGATAGGCTCAAGGTAGCCCAGTCCAGGCAGAAGAGTTATGCTGATTCTAAACGAAAGGAGACGGTTCACGAAGTTGGAGACAGAGTTTATCTTCGAGTATCACCACTTCGAGGAGTGAAGCGCATTGGAGTTAAGGGAAAGTTAGCGCCCCGTTTTATCGGACCATACAGAGTTTTGGAACGTATGGGAGAAGTTGCCTACAAGCTGGAATTGCCCGAAGGATTTTCAGGAGTTCATGATGTATTTCATGTTTCCCAGTTGAAGAAGTGCCACGCAGAGATGGCTGAGATACCACTGAGAGATACTGTGCCGCTGGAAGTGATTCAGCTGGAAAGTGATTTGACCTATGAGGAGAAACCAGTTAAGATTCTTGAGTATGCCAGCCGAGTTACCCGTAGTAAGGTTATCAAGTTTTGCAAAGTCCAGTGGAGTCACCACACGGAAGATGAAGCCACCTGGGAGCGAGAGGAATATCTACGGAAGGACCACTCCCACTTGTTTTCTAGCCAACCCGAATCTCGAGGGCGAGATTCATCTTAAGGGGGGTAGGTTGTAATATCCCAAATTTTCAATTTGGTATGTTATACATAGATCATCATTGCATATCATATTTTATTGCATTTCGACAAATCCTCGATGAATCCTAAGCAACTCAAGGACCCTCGGAGAGAGTTGGGGATTTTCTCGAATTTTCATATTTGATTTTCATCAAATAATAAAACGAGGATTTTGGTTTTAATTATTTTTCTCTCCGGAAAAATATTTCATTAAAAATAAATGAGAGGAGAAAATATGACTTCTCCAAAACAATTGAAATATTTCAGGAAATTTTTTAAAATCATTTATTGGATTTTATTCGGATTTTATTTGCAATTTTAATTGCATTAAAAAATATTGCATGTTTTCAAAAATTTATTTTTGTGTCAAAAAATGTTCACCCTGTTCTAAATATTCTAACTAGACGGGGAAAATTTGTTTTATCGTTTTTATCATTTTATTTATTTTTCTACGAATTTTTCGGCAGAACGTTTTACAAAAAATTTCGCGCCACGCCCGACCGGGCCGAGCCCCAGCCGAGCCGCCGGCCCATCTCCGCGTTCTCCTCCGCGAGCACGCCGGCCGCCGCCGCCGTGTCCGCCACGGACACCCCGCCGCCGCGCCTTGCCCCCTCCTCCAAGCACCCCTCCTCCCCTCTTTATAAACCCCGCCGCCCTCGCCGGAGCCAGCCGGAGCCCCGCCGGAGCCCTGCCCCGACGAGGTATACCTCGCCGTCGTTGCCGGTTTTGTTTAAAAAAAAAACTGTTCGTTTAAAAAAAACCCTAGATCGGTTTATTTCTCCGGTTTTATTATTTTGTGAACGTTCACCGACCCGTTCGTTTTAACGAACGCGTTCGTCAGATTTTCTCTGTTAACGAACGTCCGTTCTTTAACCGTTCGTCCGTTTTTCTTTTTCATCGGATTTTTCCGCGATTATCTCAGATCTCGATTTCTGATCGAATCTTCGTTTCTGTTTAATTTTTCGCTCGTTTATCAGAATCAGGCGACTCAAGCGCCTAGAGTTTCGTCTCGAAATTCGCTTTCCGTTTAACCTACTCAAACAAGTTTTTGCTACTGTAAAATTTGACCTAGATCCAGATTAGTAAACGAAGTTTGTTTCTTTCGCCGTTTGACTTTCGTTGCTTCGTTCGAGTTGATTCTTTTTGAAAACCGGAGTTCTTAAGTTGAACTTTCTGGTTGGATCTTTCATTCGAGTTTTACCTGTGCATTAGATGAGTACTTATTGTTTGCTTGTTTGTTTGCGATAGAGTACCCGGAGTGTGCCACTTGTTACTTCGAATCGCTAGGTTTCGTGGATCATCAACAAGGCAAGTAACACTTTGATCATATACCTTCCATACCCAGTTTTTATTGCATTAGATCTATTCCTCAAACAATTGCATGATTAGGATCTAATTAAATTGTGGGTATTGGGAAGTAGTTGAGGTAGTACCTATTACCTGTTCTTTTATCAAACCCTCGGGAGTTACTTCTACGTTTGCTATTATATTGCCATGCTATGCTCATAGACGTGGATTGGGTTTGAGTGATATTCATGACAGATGTGAGATTTTTAATAATGGTTTACGTAAGGTGGCAACTAAAACTCACATCTGGGTGGATTGAGGTACCTGGGTATTCCAGGATTGCCTGTTTTTCTTTTGGACCGCCACCCAGGTTCAAAGGGATAATGAGATTATTCATGCTAGAAACTTCCGTGTGCAGCCACAAGCTATTATGGGCTCTAGCATAGTTGACTAAGTTGTGTGAACTCTTACAGTGGTAGACTAGCAGATGTAGGGGAAAGTAGGTGTAACTGTCTACCCATACGTAAGGTGCAAACACTTCTGAAAGACTGTGTCTCGGTCATCCGTTACTCAAACACCATGTAGTACGAGTAATTCAATGGAGGAGATCGAGTCTTGTGGGGAAAAGTGCACAAACCTCTGCAGAGTGTACAAACTAATCATGGTTAGCCGTGTCCCCGGTTATGGACAATTTGAGTATCTAGTACCTGGATTATCATGTGAATCTCATCACCATGTTACTTTTAATTAATTTTGTTGGGTTATTGATGACACCTAATTGGGATTGAGATGCTGTCAACCATCTCAATGTTTAACAACCACCATGATAGTTAAATAAAATTTATTCCTTTGCAGTAGGGAAAAATTGGCTTTCCGCAAAAACTTTAACCATAGAGCTTTCCACCAGCCTTATATGCATGTAGTATAGTATTATTACTATTCATTATTTCTCTATGTGTTACATTGCCAGCATATTCCATGTGCTGACCCATTTTCGGGCTGCAACGTTTCATGTTGCAGACTTTTCAGACGACGAGTAAGGTGCCTTAGGTCGTGGTCTTATACTCAGTGATGCCGCTGGAGTTGATGGACTCACTTATCTTCCAAGTCTTCCGCTGTTATCGTTTTAGATGGCCTTAAGCCATATTTTTCATACTTATTCTCTTTCGAGATGTTCGATGTAATAAGTGTGTGATTGCTACTCTGTTATAAATCCTCCATTTGTACTGTGCGTGTCAGCATTACTGATCCAGGGATGACACTGGTGCACAGCAGCACAGACCATTTGAGGTCTGGTCGCTACAATATTGCATGAGTTTATCCCTCTACATCATGTCATCTTGCTTAAAGCGTTACTCCGTTCTTATGAACTTAATACTCTAGATGCATGCTGGATAGCGGTCGATGTGTGGAGTAATAGTAGTAGATGCAGGCAGGAGTCGGTCTACTTGTCACGGATGTGATGCCTATATACATGATCATACCTAGATATTCTCATAACTATGCTCAATTCTATCAATTGCTCGACAGTAATTTGTTCACCCACCGTAATACTTATGCTATCTTGAGAGAAGCCACTAGTGACACCTATGGCCCCCGGGTCTATTCTCTATCTGTAAGTGCATCTAGTGCCACCCCTAGTTGGTTTTGGAGTATTGACGACAAACCTGGTTGAGGGACTAATGTGTTTGTGAGAATTGCAGGATAACACAGGTAGTAGTCCCTCATTGATTCGGTTTGCCTACCGGAGAAGACCCCTAAAAATGTATGAAGACATTAAGGACAATGGTGGTATGTGAAGATATTCACAATGAAGACTATGGCATGAGAAGAAATCGTGTGAAGACTATGGAGCGCGAAGACTTAGTTGTTTCGTTGTTTCCTTTTCTTCTTTGTTGAGTCATAGGAACCACCGTACTGTTAAGTGGGGTCCCAGTGAACAAAGTCAGAGTGACTGAAGTGATGCTCAACCAAATCCTATGTCTTCGAGCGAAGACAATGAGAGCAAATCTTATCCAGAGTTGGATGAGTCAGCTTTACTTGTAGCCCAAGTCAAGCTGCCGCGTGTGTTTGAAATCTGACCGTTGGAACACGTGTCAATTCCTTAGTGACCCAGGGTCATTTCGGACAAATCAGGTCGGGTTGCCTAGTGGCTATAAATAGCCCACCCCCTACACCATAAATTGGTGGCTGCTCAGAGTTAGTGCATGGCTTTTGTCGTTTGAGAGCAACCCACCTCCGAAGCTTTTGAGAGAGAGAAATCCTTGCGAGGACAAAGCCCAAACACCTAGAGCCAAAGAGTGTTAGGAATCACTAAAGTCTTTCTGTCCGCGTGAGCTGATGACTTGTTACACTTGAGGACTGTGAATCGTCCAGCCGGTTAGGCGTCGCGTTCTGAGCATCCAAGAGTCATTGTGGATCGCCGGTGAACGAAGTCTGTGAAGGTTTGGAAGTCTACCTTGAAGACTTACCAGAGTGATTGGGCATGGACTGGGTGTCCTTAGCTCAAGGGGAATAAGGTGAAGACGTGGTCTTTTGAATTGAATCTCAGCCTCCCTAACCAGACATACAGTTGTCACAGCAACTCGAACTGGTCCAACAAATCATTGTCCTCATCAAGTGACTAGTTCTATCCTCTCCCTCTCTTTACTTACAGTTTGTCTTTGAGAAGTCATTGCCTGCTTGCACTACCTGTTTGACTTCACTGTGTGACTACTATCGTTGTTTGGCTTCATACTATCTTCCATCCTGATCTTTACTACCTAGCTGCTATTAGTCTTCATGTTTTCACTCCATTGAATACTTGACTATGGCTTGCTTAGTGTAGTCTACCTTCCGCTGCATATCAATAGGTTCATTTCTATTGTTTGTCTTCGAAACTCTCATGTTTTGAAGACTTTCATAAAAATAGCCTATTCACCCCCCTCTAGTCGATAACTAGCACTTTCAATTGGTATCAGAGCAAGGTACTCCCTTGTTATGTGTGATTCAGTTTAACCACCTGGAGTTTTAGCTATGTCGACTGCAGGGATAATCAAAGTCTCCGCTGCTTGCCCCGTCTTCGATGGAACTGAATATCCCTACTGGAAGAATAAGATGCGCATGCATCTTGAAGCCATTGATGTCGACCTCTGGTATGTTGTCAAGAACGGTGTTTCCAAGAGTGGTGAAGGTGTCACCCCTGCTGATGTCAAGAAGTTCATTCAACTGGATTCTACTGCCAAGAACATCATCTGTGGTCATCTGACCAAAGGACAGTATGGCCGTGTGAGTGCTCTGGAAACGTCGAAGCTAGTCTGGGACTGGCTCTCCAAGGTCAACGAAGGCGTCTCAACCCAGAGAGATCAAAGGATCAGTGTTCTTCGCAACCTCTTCAACCGCTTCAAGAGAAATGACAATGAGAATGTCCAGCTCACGTTTGATCGCCTCACTGACATCACAAATGAGCTTCGTGCTCTCGGCGCCACTGAGATCACCAAGCATGAAATCATCAAGACACTGCTGAGATCACTTAACAGCTCATTCGACACTCTTGCCCTGATGATACAAGAACGCCCTGACTTCAAGACACTCGATCCGTCTGACATACTTGAGAGGCTCAACACACATGAGTTCCAGCTATCTGAGAAAAGAGATATCTATGGTGCCAACTATGGCCGAACTCGCGCTTTGAAGGCAAAAGTTGTTTCCTCATCTGAAGAAGAATCTGACTGCAGTTCTGGTGATCCTGAAGACATTGGAAAGGATCTTTCTATGCTTGTGAAGAAGTTCCAGAAATTCACTAAGAAGAAGGGCTTCAGAAAGTCTTCACGATCCAGCTCAAGAAATGATGAAGCTTCCACTCATGATTACAAGAAGAGAACATGTCACAAGTGCAAGAAGCCTGGATACTACATCTCTGAGTGTCCACAGTGGGACAATGAGAACAACAAGAAGAAGAAGAGCAAGGAATATGATTCTGATGACAAGAAGAAGAAGAAATCCTCAAAGTCTTCTTCCAAGTCTTCGTCCAAATCTTCATCACATAAGAAGAGCTCATCTGGCAAGGCTCGTGCTTTTGTTGGCAAGGAGATGGATTCAGAGGAGGAGTCTGCTTCTGAGGAGGCGGAGGTGGAGTCTGAGGAGGATTCCGACCCTGGCGTTGCAAGTCTCGCTCTAGCTACAGCCTACGTTGCCAAGTCCATCTTGAACACTGAAGACAATGGCCCCGTCGCCAACGCCGATGCTAATGACAAGGACGACTCTGCTCCCACCTACTGCTTCATGGCACGTGGTGCCATGGTAAAATCACGCGATGCTTACTTTCAAACATCAAGTGAAGACGACTCTGATTGTGAATCCAAACCCAGCTACAAAACACTTGCTAAAATTGCAACTGAACAACAGAAAGCTATGGAACATACTCAAAAACTGTTAGACAAAAGCGATGACCTGTTGGACACGGAAATGACCCGTTCCCAGTCCTTAGTTGAAGACATAAAAAATCTTCATGTTAAGTACCAGGAACTTGAAAGTCGTCATGAAACGCTCTGAACCACTCATGAAAAGCTTTCCTATGATTATCTTCAAAGGAAGCAAGAGCTTGAGAAATTGAGAGCGGCTCATGAAGATCTTCAAAAAGAGAATGAGTCACTTCGCGCTCAACAGATCACTCCCGCTCAGGAAGGATTTGAACCACCATGTCTAAAATGCCTTGAGCATGATAACGCTGCTTCTGTTGCTGAATGTTCTACTGCTGCTACTGTTGCAGTATCTTCAACTGTTGATGTGGTAACTAACCCCTCTGCTGAGGATACCACTACTATTGCTGATGAAAATGCTAGGTTGAAGACATTGCTTGAAACAGGGATGTACAAAAGTCTCAAAGGGCATCAGACACTGTGCGATGTCCTCAAAAAGTAGATTCTGAACCAAAACCCTAGGAAAGAGGGTGTTGGGTTCGAGAGGAAAATGAATGTTGATGGCTCCTACTGGAAGCCTGAGCAGTACCCCAAAACCACATGGGTTGCTGCAAAGGAACCTTCAGTGGATCCATCCACCTTATCTGGCTTCACTTGTGCTAACCCTATTATCATTGATGAATCCTTTGATGCAAACTATAAACTATTTAAGAATCAGAATGGTGAAGTGTTTACCAGGTATATTGGTACTAACTGCAGGAACGGGCCACCTATGAAGAAGATCTGGGTTCCCAAAAGTTGTCTTGAGAATCTTCCCGTCGATGACATCATGACATCGCCTGGGAAGAAGACAAATCCCAGACCAAAGGCTTCATATGGTCCAAAGGCTTCATACAGACAGAGGACTCACCTGAGTCACCCTAACGCCAATGTCTTGTAGGGAAATCATACTCAGACTTATGAATATGAGAGTGTTTCTTCAAACCGCTATGTTCATAAAAATAAGAACTTTTCTGCTTATTCATATGAGTACTATTCACCTCCTGCAAGGCTATTTGCTAGGGCTTCAAAGCCGAAGTTCTCAGATGCTGCACTTAGACTCATTGCTTCTAAGCCACCCTTGAAGATGTGGGTGGTTAAGAAGAATTAACTTTCTTTTGCAGGGAAAGGTCTCCAGCCGGAAATCAAAGGCGTCTGATGCTATTGCTAGAGACCTAAAACATCTTGTAGGGCGCAAGATCAAATGCCCAAATGGTCTCACTATGTATTTTGTTCCTAAATCGCTTGCCAATCATCCCATCAGTCCTAATCTTGATCTGAGCTTTGATAATCCTCTTGTGCGTCAAATGTTTATGCTTCACAATACTCTTGGTGAAGCCTATCCCCCTAACTGTACTGTAGGGTATGACACCTCATGCTTTAGAATGGATTATGGACAGCGGATGCACTAATCATATGACTGGTGATCGAAGTCTTCTCATGGACTCAACTTTACGTCCATCTGACAAGAGTCACATCACATTTGCTGATACTGGTAAAAGCAAGGTATTGGGTCTAGGTAGAGTTGCAATCTCAAAGGATCAGCACCCGGATAAAGTGATGCTTGTTGAATCCCTTGGTTTCAACTTAATATCTGTCTCAATGCTTTGTGACTTGAACATGATTGTGATATTTGGAAAATATCGTTGCCTTGTACTAATGGAGTCTGACAAGTCTCTAGTCTTTGAAGGGTATCGGAAAGATGATCTGTACATGGTAGATTTCTCAGCAGGACCACAGCTTGCCGTATGTCTTGTAGCAAAAGCTTCAGAGTGCTGGCTCTGGCATCGAAGGCTAGGGCATGCTGGCATGAGGAACCTGCACACTCTCGCAAAGAAGAAGCACGTCATAGGCATTGAGGGCGTCAAGTTCAAGAAAGATCATCTGTGCGGTGCCTATGAAGCTGGAAAGATGACAAGGGCCAAGCATCCCTCAAAGACAATCATGACGACATCTCAACCCTTCGAGCTGCTACACATGGACTTATTTGGCCCTACTCACTACTCTACTCTCACTACAACTGCTTGTCTCTATGGCTTCGTCATTGTTGATGATTATTCAAGATATACGTGGGTGCATATAATTCTCTACAAGACTGAAGTGCAGGATGTCTTCAGACGCTTCGCCAATCGTGCCATGAACAACTATGGCGTCAAGATCAAGCACATCAGAAGTGACAATGGCACAGAGTTCAAGAACACCGGCCTCGACCTTTACCTGGATACATTAGGCATCACTCATGAGTTCTCAGCTCCGTACACACCTCAGCAGAATGGCATCATGGAGCGCAAGAACAGAACACTCATTGAGATGGCTCGGACGATGCTTGATGAATACAAGACTCCAAGAAAGTTCTGGCCTGAAGCCATTGACACTGCATGTCACGTCATCAACCGTGTTTATCTTCACAAGCTTCTAAAGAAGACGTCCTACGAACTCCTCACTGGTAAGAAGCCAAATGTCAGTTACTTCAGAGTATTTGGTGCTAGGTGCTGGATCAAGGATCCACATCACACTTCAAAATTTGCACCGAAAGCACATGAAGGTTTTATGCTTGGTTACGGAAAGGATCCGCACTCCTACAGAGTCTTCAACCTCTTTCACTATAAAGTGGTTGAAACTATGGATGTGCGGTTCGATGAGACTAACGGCTCACAAAGAGAGCACCTGCCAAATGTGTTAGATGAAGTTCCACCTAGTGAATCCATCAAGCTCATGGGAACTGGAGAAATCATACCAAATGAAGCACAACCTGAAGAGGAACTTATCATTTCTGCACCCAATCAACCTGAAGACAGTGCTCAGCCTGAAGACAATCCTCCTAACGATGACAATGATCAGCAAGAGCAAAATCTTCGTCCAGTTCATCCTCGTGTTGCAAATGAAGTACAGATTGAGAAGATAATTGATAGCATCAATGCGCCTGGTCCACTCACTCATTCAAAAGCAACACAGCTAGCAAATTTCTGTGGGCACTTTGCATTTGTCTCAATATCTGAACCCAAGAAAGTTGTTGAAGCCTTCATGGAACCTGAATGGATTCAAGCTATGCAAGAAGAGCTTCAACAGTTCAAGCTGAACAATGTCTGGGAACTTGTCAAGCGTCCTGACCCCCGCAAGCACAACACCCTGCTGTATCAAATGGATGTGAAGAGTGCATTTCTCAACGACAAGATTGAAGAAGAAGTGTATGTTGCACAACCTCCTGGCTTTGAAGATCCAAAACATCCTGATATGGTGTACAAGCTAAACAAGGCACTGTATGGCCTCAAACAAGCCCCTCGCGCTTGGTATGACACACTCAAAGACTTCCTGAAGAGCAAAGGATTCAAACCTGGTTCCCTGGATCCCACACTCTTCACAAAGACATATGATGGTGAACTGTTTGTGTGCCAAATATATGTGGATGACATTATCTTCGGCTGCACCAACCAGAATACAGTGATGAGTTTGGACACATGATGCAAGAGCAATATCAGATGTCCATGATGGGTGAGCTGAAGTTCTTCCTTGGTCTTCAAATTCGTCAGCAAAGCAATGGCATCTTCATATCTCAAGAGAAATATCTCAAAGATTGCCTGAAGAAGTTTGGAATGCAAGACTGCAAAGGTTACACGACGCCAATGCCAACCAAGAGTCATCTGGGTCCCGACGCCAATGGTAAAGAGTTCGATCAAAAGGTATACCGCTCCATGATTGATTCTTTACTCTATTTATGTGCATCTAGGCCAGATATCATGCTTAGTGTTTGCATGTGTGCTCGATTCCAAGCGGCACCAAAGGAATCGCATCACTTAGCTGTGAAGCGAATTCTTCGATATTTGGCTTACACCCCAACATTAGGATTATGGTATCCAAAGGGCTCAGAGTTTGATCTAGTTGGATTCTAGGATGTTGATTATGCTGGTGACAAGGTGGATCGCAAGTCTACATCAGGCACATGTCACTTTCTGGGACGATCACTTGTCTGTTGGTCTTCAAAGAAGCAGAACTGTGTGTCACTCTCCACTGCTGAATCTGAATACATTGCTGCTGGATCTTGCTGCGCTCAGCTTCTATGGATGAAGCAAACACTCAAGGACTATGGCATCCATCTGAAACAAGTACCACTCTACTGTGACAATGAAAGCGCCATCAAGATTGCCAACAACCCAGTTCAGCACTCGAAGACAAAGCACATTGAAATTCGTCATCACTTTCTTAGAGATCATGTCATGAAGGAAGATATTGATATCATACACGTCAACACTGAAGAGCAATTTGCAGATATCTTCACAAATCCCTTAGATGAGAAAAGGTTTTGCAAGTTGCGGTGTGAGCTAAATATCTTGGAATCCTCAAATGTCCTGTAATCAGGCACACATCCTAACACTTATGCATGTTGATGACTTAGATGTGCAACACACAAAGTATTGTATGTCTTCAATCAATGAAGACTTACACCCTGAGTGTGAATACATTAATGCGGAATTTGACTTCGGAGCGCCACGATAATTGTGCGCCGTGTCTGGGTCTAATACTTCCTATACGGTGGGTAACGCCACCACCAAATTATTCTTTTGAAGTGTTTTTCTCATGGCGTTACTTTTGCTAAGTCTTCGCATTTAGTTTGTCTTCAATATTGTCATGACTTCATGTTTGTCTTCAAAATGTTGATCTGGTCTTATTCTGATATATATATATATATATATATATATATATATATATTAGTGTTCTGCCCTCTACAGCATTCACTTATAGCTATGTCTTCTCGTTTGAATCTTTTGAACTAAGTGAATGTGACCGGACCCTAACCTCTCTATGCTTCTACCTCAAGTCTATCTATCCAAATCATATGCATTCTATTGAAACCGTCGAATGTCTTCTCTGCGTCCTTGTCAGCAGAAGATACAGAGACAAACATTAAATCTGTTCTAAATGCTCAATTCTTATTGCCTGAAACCCGGAGAAGCCGGAACGACCACCCGACAGTCCAGGCGTGCGTGGGAACATGGAACAACTCCCAATGTGTTGCAGGTTTGCCACGTGTCCCTCAGATGTGAACCGCCAGGGGCACCTGCATAATTGCGATGTGCCGTCCCTTTCCTTATAAATGCACATCGAATCGCGGTCAAAATCTCTCTTCCACCTCTCCACCTCGACAAACCCTAGCGCCACCGCTAGCTCTTGACGACACTGGCGATGAAGCGCTTAGCTGCCGCAACCTCTCCGACGCCGTCTTCACGCCGGCCGCGGACATCGTCTTCTCCGCCGCCGCCGTAGGTGTCCTCCGTCGCCAAGTTAGGGCACGAAAGATCGAACTGCTCGGCCTCATCTTCTACTCCGTCTAGCAGTTCATCGTGTGGTAAATTAAAACCCTCTTTTTACTGTCTTTTTGATCCGATAGGTTCATCCTTTCTACCAAAAGTGGTTTCTGCCTCCACAAATTTGGATCTATCCTGTTTTGCATCTCATATGATGCCTAGTATATTCACTTATGCTTCACATGTAGTTAGATTCCTCACTTGTACCTATTCTTGGATTCGTACAAATCTGGAACCAACTCTCAACATATAAGTGAATGTCTTCGCGCTATGAGGTCAATGTCTTCTAAACTAATTTATCTTCAAAATCTTCTGAGAATGCATATGACCTCTTCCCCTTCCCTCGCATCTCTAATGCTGTCACAGGTACATGTCCGTGGGAGAATCCCTTGGTTCTCATAGTCTGCATTCATTTGCAGAATCCTTACAGCATCACATCAACTCTCCCGAAGCCAGTTCCTGTCTGACCAGCAAACGGAAGCCTTTGACAGTGTTGAAGCCATTCAGTCTGAACTTCATGGCAACAAAAAAATCAGCAAGGAAGGGTGGCAGACAGCGCCGTGGGGGCACATCAATGGATCTGCCCGAAGATCTCTATGAACTATACAAAACTGATCTTGGAGAGAGCTATGGTCAGCGCAAGACACGAATCCAATGGATTCGAAGATATTGGGACGAGCAATGGTTCACGTACAGATTCGTCACCAAGGAATATGCTGAAAAGAATGCTATCAAGCGTCCTTGGGGAGATATTCTCTATAAAAATCTTCAACCCAAGACCAGATCTGAAGCTATTGCTCAGGGTTTCTACCCTTGCATGGTCCGTGGACCACAGCCTGCTGATGCCGACCCATCTTCTCTGCTATGGTGTCGTGACGACAATCTGTTCAAGTGCAACCTTCAGTTTGCCAAGAACTCGGCCAAAGAGAACAAGAAGTCGCGGGGATTAGACTTCAACCCAGGCCCCTCTGCTCCTCGTGCTGATGGCACACGCGAAGCTGAACCCAATCTTGTTGGGCCCTTCTACAACCTAGAGGGTCTCATCACTCACATCTTGGTTCAAGGGGCAGCCGTGGATCACTCTGCAGATGACGCTGATTCTGACGAAGCGCCTGCACCACCGAAGCCTAAGAAGCTGAAGAAACCAAAGGCTTCGAAGCCTTCCACTGCACCAAGAGCTTCGCGAGCGAAGCCTCTGGCCACTGCTCCTCCTGCACCAAGTGTGCAGTCTGAAGATCTCTCACGCATCTCCAAGTCTGAGAAGAAGAAAAAGAAGCCCATGCACACCACTGGTCAAGCACTGGCCCCAGCTGCTGTTCTAAGAAATGAGAACGACGCCATTGATCTGTCAAGTGACGACGATCTTGCCGATGATGCTCTTGAGCTGCTGATAAAGAGCAAGCAAGAGGCGGAAATCTTCAATGATCTTCCCCTCTTCGATGTGGACATTCTGAACAAATTCATTGACGAGTGGTTTGACAGCCCAAACCTCAGTTTTGATGATCTCCAACTCCCCATTGGCCTCAGCGTCTCCTTCCATGGAGCCATTGCTCCTGAGCTGGCTCTAGCTTAGAAAATTGTTGAACTAAAGCACAAGATTGACTATGAAAAGGCTCAGTTCAAGAAGCATGTGGCCAAGCTCAGTGTCATAGACGTCCAAAACTTCAAGACCATGATGCATGAGCTCAAGGAAGCGTTTCACAAGAAACGTGATGAAGCCAAAGGTTCTCGAGAGCGCATGAAGCTCTTGGCTGCCAAGTGTGTTCAAGCCTACAACGAAGCTGAGAAGCGCAAGGCACTTGGGCATCCTGGCATCAACCCCAAGATGGCTGCCAAGCAGAAGAAGCCTGCTATGGACCAAGCTGATACATCTAGGCGGGAAGAACCTCGCATTGTCTTCCCTGCTAGTATGACATGCGTGAAGCCTAAGGTCCCCACAGTGGCTTCAGAGCTTCAGAAAACAAGGGCAGCTGAAGCCAAAGCCAGAAAGCGCAAGACCAAGAAAACCATTGACGATGCTCCACCTACCAAGAAGCGTAAAACCAAGAAGAAAGATCGGGCTGCTCCCACAGAGCCCCTTGTCGTCGCCAATTTCTGTTGCTCATCCTGCATCTGCACAACAAGAGCGTCGTATGATAGTTCATGAGCCTGCTTCCACAGAGGCTCCTGAAGCTGAAGACATTCCAGCTATTGACCCCACTGCAGCTGAAGACATTGGTCAACATGACAATGTAGAAGATGATGAAGTCCTTCCTCAGATCGAGCAGAATGTGGTATCATCGCCTGTTCTCACGAACAGCAAACTCATCAGCATTGGTCGTCCCTTGACGCCAATTGCACAGGATGATTCATGGGCTGATCACCCTCAAGACTCCCCCCGTGACGAAGACACACCAACTACTCCCCCAACTCAAGTCACCACTCCGGTGCTTGAAGATGAAGACTTTGTGGCCCAGACAACTCCATCTCCACATGCGTCGCTAGCGTTTCACAGGCTTCATAAAGGACCAAGGCCACAAGTCACTCTATCGAGTGTTCCAGAAGGAGAAGAGCGCCAATCAGTATCTCGCCAAGTATTTCCTGAAGCCTCTCCAACTTTGAACAACTCCGAGTCTGAAGCCAACGCGGCTGAAGATATTCCGGCTGCATCAGCCGATGACCAAGAAGAACCAAGAGACGACGAAGAACGTGTTGCTACACCCCCAAAAAACCCTGAAGTTGTTCTCGAGGAGAACGTGTCCGACCCTCCAGCTACTCGAGTGGAGGTTGATAACATTGAGGCGACCACCAACACCAACACTGAAGCCAATGACGCTGTCATGGCTGACGATAATGTGGCACCTGAAGTTAATGTGGTGCCCGAAGTGATTGCACCTGAAGCCAATGCTGCACCTGATGCAAATCTGCAACCTGAAGTCAATGCCACTGCTCATGTACCGCCTCCAAGACCACACACCATCGAGCAAGCATATGATCATGGTCAACTGGTCACTGTAAGATGGCCCATTCTGGTTCCTCCACCTGCTGCTGGTCCGCAATTTGACTATCATGTCGAGCACATGCCTCAGGTCCAGAAGCCTAAGCCAAGACTGCCCAGGTTTCCAGGTACTGCCACTTCACCAGGGTCCTTCAATGCAAATGGCTTCATTGCGCACAACACTTTCTTTGATAGTGCCAAGAACCCCTACTCCAAGCCAAGGATTTCATCAGATCGGTTCTGGAGCTATCAGCATCACAGCTACTACTCATGTGTTCTCTATGATCAAGGGCGCATCTTCCCTCATATGCGTCTTGACTGTGAAGCCATTGCTGGTCTGCCCTGCCTTGAAGAGGCCCTTGACTGCTTCCGTGATGCTGGTCTACTGACCTTTGTGATTGACAAGGAGCATTGGAATGAAGAGCTTCTGCTTCAATTTTATGCTACCCTCCACATTCGCGGCTACAACAGGGATCCGAAGACATGGGTCCTTGAGTGGATGACAGGTGATGTCCATATGAAGCCAAAGCTCTTGATATCATTGAGCTAACTGGCCTGCCCACTCTAGGGAACTCTTCGAACCTGGTTGTCAGCTTCACCGCAATGCACTGGAGAGCATTTTTCAGAAGCCCGAGCCCAACATGAGCCAAATGCTAAGCATGATGAAGCCTCTGCCACGCGACGCTGAATACCCAAGAGAATTCTTTGTTGAAGACCTAGAATATCTGCCCCGCACTATCTATCATATCATCAGGCGAACTCTATGGCCTGTCAAAGGACATTCTTCTGCAGCGAAGCTTGAAGGAGCAATGAAGACATTGGTCTTTTATATCTTCAATGGCATCAGCTTCAATGCTCAAGACTTCTTTATCAGGCAATTGGTTGCATCAGGCTCTGATCTCTTTGGACTAAAATTCTATGCTCCATGGGTTATGCGCCTTATCAAGCTTCATTCTGCTGTCATCTATCAGCCTTCTGCTCGCAACCATCTGATATTTTTACCAGAGGTTGATATGTCAGTTGAAGCTATATACCCAGAGCCTGCCAAGGAGCCTGTTTGTCTTCACAATGCTGATCACCAAAGTTTCACTAAGCCCATTGAAGGAGTCCAGGCCGTCACTTGTGTTTATCCTTTGGCTGGCAATACACGCATACCTCACCGTGCTCAAACTAAAGCCACTGAAAGCACTATTGCTCAAAGGCCTCGGAAGCGATCTCGTGTTCTCAATGACCGAGAGCTTCTCGTTGCCCTGCATCAGAAACATGATAAGCATCACTACTGGCTGAAGCGGCAGATGCAAAGCCTCTTGGTGGACGTAAATTGCATTCGTAATCTTGCCACCAAGAATGCCTTTGTCACTCATGAAACCTGTCGGAGGTCATGGAAGAGTTTGACATTGCTGAGTGCTGAAGCAGATCTTCAAGACGATGGCTTCACTGAAAGATTCAAGTTTGACTCCACCCCTCCAAGGAATGTTGTCTTGCGTCGTACTCCCTCTCTTGAAGACTCTGACTATTCCTCCTCAGCTGCAACGGTGAATGCCAGAGTCATAGATGACCAAGATGATGCTACCTCACCACCTCCAACTTCGGTGCGTATCGACACTGCACCAAGTTCTTCTGCACCGCCAAACGCCAACGACGACCCTGCTACTTCACCTACTCCATCTGGGAACGAGTAGAGGCTCTATGTCTTCAAACCTTTTTGGTCCTTACTGACAAAAGGGGGAGAAGCATATGAGTTGATAGTCTTCAAGCGGGTCCATATGGGCGGTTGCTTTATATTTTGCCTAGTGTTTACAACTCTCGCTTTTGTTACATTTGGTTCTTTGAGTTGTAACACTTAAACCTGATGGTCGTCTCCTACGTTCTCTGCTATTGTGTGATGCGATGATAAATTCCGCATGTGCGATGATAAATCCCGCACTTAGTCATATTGCAGACGTCCATTTTTCATTATGCATGTCATTATCTTCCTTATATCAATTCATGCATTGATGAATTGTCTTCATAAGTTGAAGAGGATCTCCAATAAGTACAACCTGCCATGTGCATTTGCATTCCAAAAGCAAATTACTTATATGCACATCTTCAGGGGGAGCCTTTTGCTACTTATGAAGACAATACCTTTTAACCTTTACAATTTCACCTACTTTTATCCCCATTGAAAACTTCAACCAGTTTGTCATCAATCACCAAAAAGGGGGAGATTGTAAGTGCATCTAGTGCCACCCCTAGTTGGTTTTGGAGTATTGACGACAAACCTGGTTGAGGGACTAATGTGTTTGTGAGAATTGCAGGGTAACACAGGTAGTAGTACCTCATTGATTCGGTTTACCTACCGGAGATGACCCCTAAAAATGTATGAAGACACTAAGGACAATGGTGGTATGTGAAGATATTCACATTGAAGACTATGACATGAGAAGACATCGTGTGAAGACTATGGAGCGCGAAGACTTAGTTGTTTCGTTGTTTCCTTTTCTTCTTTGTTGAGTCATAGGAACCACCGTACTGTTAAGTGGGGTCCCAGTGAACAAAGTCAGAGTGACTGAAGTGATGCTCAACCAAATCCTATGTCTTCGAGCGAAGACAATGAGAGCAAATCTTATCCAGAGTTGGATGAGCCAGCTTTACTTGTAGCCCAAGTCAAGCTGCCGCGTGTGTTTGAAATCTGACCGTTGGAACACGTGTCAGTTCCTTAGTGACCCAGGGTCATTTCAGACAAATCAGGCCGGGTTGCCTAGTGGCTATAAATAGCCGACCCCCTACACCATAAATTGGTGGCTGCTCAGAGTTAGTGCATGGCTTTTGTCATTTGAGAGCAACCCACCTCTGAAGCTTTTGAGAGAGAGAGAAATCCTTGCGAGGACAAAGCCCAAAGACCCAGAGCCAAAGAGTGTTAGGAATCACTAAAGTCTTTCTGTCTGCGTGACCTGAAGACTTGTTACACTTGAGGACTGTGAATCCTCCAGCCGGTTAGGCGTCGCCTTCTGAGCATCCAAGAGTCATTGTGGATCACCGGTGAACGAAGTCTGTGAAGGTTTGGAAGTCTACCTTGAAGACTTACCAGAGTGATTGGGCATGGACTGGGTGTCCTTAGCTCAAGGGGAATAAGGTGAAGACGTGGTCTTCCGAGTTGAATCTCAGCCTCCCTAACCAGACGTACAGTTGTCACAACAACTGGAACTGGTCCAACAAATCATTGTCCTCATCAAGTGACTGGTTCTATCCTCTCCCTCTCTTTACTTACACTTTGTCTTCGAGAAGTCATTGCCTGCTTGCACTACCTGTTTGACTTCACTGTGTGACTACTATCTTTGTTTGGCTTCATACTATCTTCCATCCCGATCTTTACTACCTAGCTGCTATTAGTCTTCGTGCTTTCACTCTATTGAATACTTGACTATGGCTTGCTTAGTGTAGTCTACCTTCCGCTGCATATCAATAGGTTCGTTTCTATTGTTTGTCTTCGAAACTCTCATGTTTTGAAGACTTTCATAAAAATCGCCTATTCACCCCCCCTCTAGTCGATAACTAGAACTTTCACTATCATATTAATCTACCGTTATTTCTATTACCGTTTATTTTGCTTTCTTTACTTTTAGTCTTTATCATAAAAATACCAAAAATATTATCTTATCATCTCTATCAGATCTCACTTTTGCAAGTGGCCGTGAAGGGATTGACAACCCCTTTATCGCATTGGTTGCAAGGTTCTTATTTGTTTGTGTAGGTGCGTGGGACTTGAGCGTGGTCTCCTACTGGATTGATACCTTGGTTCTCAAAAACTGAGGGAAATACTTGCGCTACTTTACTGCATCACCCTTTCCTCTTCAAGGGAAAACCAACGCAGTGCTCAAGAGGTAGCAGCCGTACGTACGTGTACACGATATAGACGGGACTGCGTGACATGCTACATCGGCGCCTCTACTTCAACCTGTGCCACTCCTTAATCAGCCATGGTATGCCACATCAGAGAGACCGATCGACCGCTATGTACGTACACGTTTGCGGCCGGACAGATAACGCTACCTTCGATTCAACCTGGTGGGTCCCAGCTGTCAAGGGGTAAGAAGGCGGTTCCTTCCATGTGAAGATAAAGCCGGTGGGTCCGAGCTGCCAGGGGGAACTTTTTTCGTGAAATACAGAGGCCCTTCCGGTAGGTCCGAGGTGTCAGGTGGAGGAATCATTATTTTGCGCGTAATAAGGAGGCACACTACTGCAGGATGCTGCTAACGCGACACTACGATCAGAGACCCTTTGACGAAACTATGTGCGATGCCATAATCGCAAACGGTGGTGTAAAAAACCGTCAAAATGGTGCAAAACATTTGCGATGGAGGATGCATCAAACACGGTTCAGATTTTAGTTGCGTGTGTGATTCAGGGCATACGGTTCAGTTCAATTAACCGTTTTCGATGAGGAGGAACAAAAGAAACGGGCAGCCAGATGAAGGCGTGTGTGATGTACAGCATACGGTTCACTCGGATGAACTGTTTGTGATTAGGCAACACATAAGAAACAGGCAGCCAGATGAAGGTGTGTGCGATATACAGCATACGGTCACTCGGATGAACTGTTTGTGATTAAGCAACACAAAAGAAACGGTCAGCCAGATCAAGGTGTGTGTGATTGAGGGCATACGCTTCAGAAGGATTAACTGTTTGCGATTAGGCAACATAACAGAAACCGGTCAGCTAGATCAAAGTGTCTGCGATTGATGGCATACACTTTACATGGATTACCCCCTTGGTGTGCAAGCTGAAAATAAGTTTGTGGGTGTTGGTGGGCACTAAAAACTTGTGGTTCTGTAATGAACAAAGATCTCAAGGATCCCATGAGAGTGATGTTCTTTGCCTATGTTGCGAATGCTTATAATATTTATGTCTTAATTAAAGAAATGGCAAGCCATTGGCCCAGTATGAAAGAAAATATGGGTCAAAGCCGAGTTGAAAAGGGCAAAAATATCTAACTGCAGCTAACAAACAATACAAAAGCACGAGTATTAATTGCTCATCAGGTTTAGACAAAATCCAGATTGAACAGGACAATGACATTTAACTCAACCAAAGTTTTCGGCAGTCACAATCAAATGGATCGGTTTGATCCATAAAATCAAGATCAATGGCCAGAAATTCTACTGGTCCATGATGAAAAGTTGTTGTAAATAGAAGCCGAGCATGATCAGAAGCCCTTAGGTCCACATGAAACTTCTTTTTATGTTGTTCAACACCTGCATCCGTAAGAAATTTCTTGTTGAAAAACTTAATCCTCACGGACAATAGTGCCCTCGCATTCAACATGAAGAATGTGACAAAGCTAGTGTTTGCATTGTTGGATGCATATCCTTCCAATGTTACAGTCTTCAAACAAATGTCATGAGATCTGAGAAAATCCCGGTGCTTCTTGAACCATCGATTGGTTATACCTTTTTTTCCATGTGTTAGTGCCTAAATAGAGATGAAGATTGAAAACAGTTAATGCCTAAAAAAGATTATGTTGAAAGAGTGATAGCTGAACAATTAATTATAGTACATTATATATGGGCTTGTGCGTGAAATCATCACCTTCATATACAAATTCTCCAGACATGGAAAGCATTGCAGCAAGGCAATAATGATGTTGAGATCAAAACACCACATAGTGATATATAAGGTCTTGACAGAATCCACCACCACTGATAGGATGGACAAGTGCTTCATTGAGCATAGAACATAATATTAGCACTGAAAGTGTACTCCAAGATGATACTTAACTTATGCACACAAATGAAAAATGCAAATTACAAAAGTGTATGTGAATAATATACAATACCTCAATAGGTGCGGAGGCAAACACAATCTCAGACCATTCAAACGGATCACTAATTGCACCCAAGGTCTCCAGTTTAGGCGCAGAGACCACAGTTATTTGTGAAGGTTTATAACAACAATTAAGGAGCAACCTTTGAAGTGAAGGGGCGTCTTTGATGATGAGCTCCTGTCCTTCAAAATGAATTCCAATGCTTACAAGGTGAGATGACTTTATTTTGAGACAAGGGATTCATATTCCAAAAACAAGCAACAAATGCTGCAGTGCAGGGCAGCTAGAGTGGATGATGCTGTGAAGTGAGGCCACCGACAGATCAACCAACACAAGCGCAAGTTTTTTCAGCACTGGCAGTCGAAGCATTTGTACCAGATAGTCTGCTAGATGGCATCGGGTCAAGGTGGCGGTGTGGAGAGAGGAGGGAAACCATGAGATGGGCATCGATGGTGAGGGCACAGATGCATCTCTTGGTGGAAACCTATCGATGTAATGGTAGAACTCAAGCTGCTGGAGTTTATCGAATTGACGGGATGTCAGGCAGGCGGCCACCATGCAGGGTCTGTCTAGCAGGTAGCATGCCGGGATGCAGATGCGTTGAACGGAGCCCCTGTGGGAGGAGATGATGGCTCCGGGGAGTTCAAAATCATCATCGATAGATAGCTGACTACAGTCGAGATTAAGAGGCGCGGTGCGCCACAGAGTGCGCCACCAAGATGCGAGGACTTGTGTGCGGCAGCCATCCTAGGTGGGGAGAAGGGAGATGATCTCCCCAAGGATTCCGTCCTAGAGATCGCTGATGCGGTCCGTCGGAGATTCTACTGGTTCCTCAGGTCCAGGGGGGCGCTTCTGGCCGCACAGCCGGGTCGAAGATCTACATCCGGCGGCAGTGCTGGTCGGAGCCTCATCTGTGTTCATACCAATCTGAAAGAAAAAATGGCATAGCATGTAGGACATTCGAAATCAATTCCCAAGATCAGGAAGAAAAAAGGCACAAACATATATGTAGGTGACTAACCGGTTTTCCGTCGGAGTCGCAGTTGTTGCTGGAGTTGCTGTTGACCTCCGGCTCCAGCTGGGGGGCATGACGGCACCGACGAATTCAAGATCGTGTTGCTGCCCGCGCGAGACCTCGGCGGCGGCGACAGAAACCTCTGTGGCCAGCTTGACGCGTTGTGCGGGTGCTTCACCAGCCCCGGCGTCGCCACTCCCTCCGATGGTCGGTGACCACTGTGGACCGGGTGTGTGGCCGCCTATTATGGCCGGCGGCTCGGGCGCGCAATTAATACGGACCAGTGGGAGCGAGGCAGGCTGTGGTCAAAAGCTGTCTCACCTCCAGGTGAGCCTGCGTGGCGGACGTCTGCCATTCCTACCATCATTTTACACAGCTACTCGCATGCCTCCCCATCAATACACACACCTACACGCATGCCTCTCGGTATGCCTGCGCGGCGGACTGCTCGCATGTGTCCCGTCGACTCACGCCTGCTCGCACGACACACGGGGCGTGTGGCAGCACGTATATTTTTTGGTTTATTTTCTGCCGCTTTACTGCTTCACTGAACCGTTTGCGTTCAAGAGATGCACAAATCCTGCGTTGAACATCTTGCACGCCTCCCGGTGAACCTACGCACCGGACGAGTTTTGGATTTACTAGAATTTAAAAACCAGGCATCTAAATGTTTTGCCGGCAATCAACAGTGCCCTGGTGTTTGAAATTCATTCTCATTTCTTGTATGGGACCTAAGCATGCACATAAGGACACATATTTGATTGTTCAACCAATTTATAGTCACTGGAGCATGCACATGTAGTTCAAATTTGATTTATGCACATAAATGCATTGAAAACTCAGTTGATACATAAAAATGTCCAAACGAACCCCAAAAATCACAAAAAATCACACAACACTCCAGTTGTTCTGTGTTGACACGAGAAAAAAATATGAAAGCAATAAGAGGCAATGGATATCGTTTCGTCCGCAAAGGTGGGATGTTCCCTACCGAAAACCATCATGCTTGTTGTGAGAAGCTCCGGTTTGTGAGAAGCATATACCCAAACCTGCCCAAAATGGGACAAAATTTGTACCACGGCATGTTGATGCCGCTCCACTATAGTATGCCAAGTTTCAAGAATTCCAGGGGAGTTTTGGATTTACTAGAATTTAAAAACCACGCATCTCAATGTTTTGCCAGCAATCAACGGTGCCCTCGTGTTTGAAATTCATTCCCATTTCTTGCATGGGACCTAAGCATGCACCCAAGGACACAGATTTTATTTTTCAACAAATTTATATGCACTGGAGCATGCGCATGTAGTTCAAATTTGAATTATGAACATAAATGCATTAAAAACTCAGTTAATGCATAAAAATGTCCAAACGAACACTGAAAAATCACAAAAATTCACACAACACTCCTGTTGTTCTATGTTGGCACGAGAAAAAAACTTGAAAGCAATAAGAGGCAATGGATATCGTTTCGTCCCCAAAGGTGGGACGTTCCCTACCAAAAACCATCATGCTTGTTGTGAGAAGCTCCGGTTTGTGAGAAGCATATACCCAAACCTGCCTCAAATGGGACAAAATTTGTACCACGGCATGTTGATGCCGCTCCGTGATAGCATGCCATGTTTCATGAATTTCAGACGAGTTTTGGATTTAATAGAATTTTAAAACCAGGCATCTCAATGTTTTGCCGGCAATCAACGGTGCCCTGGTGTTTGAAATTCATTCCCATTTCTTGCATGGGACCTAATCATGCACCCAAGGACACAGATTTGATTTTTCTACCAATTTATATGCACTGGAGCATGCACATGTAGTTCAAATTTGAATTATGCACATAAATGCATTGAAAACTCAGTTAATGCATAAAAATGTCCAAAAGAACCCCAAAAAATCACAAAAATTCACACAACACTCCTGTTGTTCTATGTTGGCACGAGAAAAAAACTTGAAAGCAATAAGAGGCAATGCATATCGTTTCGTCCCCAATGGTGGTGTCGTGGTTCTAAGTCTGACAGTAGTATGGGGGGTAGGGATGTAGAGGCAAGATCCTAGCTATGGAGAAGTTGTACGCACAAGGTTTACGAGTTCATGCCCTTCTCGGAGGAAGTAACAGCCCTACGTCTCAGAGCCCGGAGGCAGTCGACTGGATTATATGCGTGTGTGTTACAGGGGGTGCGAACCCTTGTGCATGTGGAGGGGGTGGCTTATATAGAGTGCGCCAGGACCCCGGCCAGCCCACGTTATAAGGGATTTAAGGTACATCAAGAGGGG
Source organism: Triticum aestivum (assembly GCF_018294505.1). Classification (NCBI taxonomy): domain Eukaryota; kingdom Viridiplantae; phylum Streptophyta; class Magnoliopsida; order Poales; family Poaceae; genus Triticum; species Triticum aestivum. The sequence continues at coordinate 490,346,171 of NC_057814.1, read as the reverse complement.
GGCGTTACTGGTAATGTCCGTAATAAAGTGTTATAAATGGCTATTAATTCTAAGAGTTAATGCTCGACCGTTGCTGTGTAGAGTGACTTTAGGTCTTCTGTCCGTCGAGTGTTTCTTGTTATGGTCGAGTGATCTTGATTCCTCCGAGTGGAAATGTTTTTGGTCGAGTGGGTGATGGTACCCCTCGAATGCTTCTGGCTGTAGAGTGATGTCCTTGCGGAGGGAATTTAGGTCAGGCCTGCGACCCTACCCTAGGTACATGTCCTCATCATTAGCCCCCGAATGGATCACGGTTTGAGTGGAGAAGGAGTTGAAAATACTTCCGACTCATTTTTCGTGCTTCGGGTGTCTCTTGTTTTGGATCAACGAACCGAGGTGATGACACCAACTTCTTTTTCAGTCACCTTGATCCATTCCTGGTTTTGTCAAGTGAACTTTTGCTGGAAGAGGTCCAAGTGCTAATGTGGTGGGGATCTTCCGTCTGACAAGTTGCTCTGCTGCCCGGCGGATCTCACAGGATTCGAATTTCGGGAAGCGCGCGGGGCGGAGGAGGCCGCAGTAATCGGGCTGGATAAGGCAAGGCCTCCTCGAGTCCCGCGCCACCTTTTTTGCCACCTATCATGCGGGCGACTGTTGCGGCATTTGGTAAGATTGCCCGGGCCTACAGGGCAGTCACTCAGAAGCAACCCCATATAAGGCGCCGGACCGGGGTTTTTGAACAGTGCATCCTCATTCTTCTTCTCTCTTCTCAGTTTTCCCCACTACGCCTGCTCCTCCTCCAGCGTCGCCGCTCCGCTCGAGCTCCGTTCGCGGCGATGGGGAAAGAAAAGACAGTGGCTCTGGAGCACTCGAAGAAGGCGACGGCGAAGGCGAAGGGGAAAAAGTCCAGCCGGGGAGGATCCTCGTCGCGGTCCGGTTTGCCGCGCGGCTGGATCCAGGGCGACTGGATCCGGTTGACGATCAGTCAGGATGACCTCGATGATCTGGCGGAGGAGGGGCTGATTCCTCACGGATCGGCGCGGCTCTCGGAGGATGAGACCGAACCTCGACCGCGGGAGGGTGAGTGCGTCCTCCTTGCCACTCACATCGACCGTGGATTTTCTCTACCTCCACATCCTTTTTTCCGGGCTTTCTTGAATTTCTTTGGAGCACAACTTCATCACTTTTCCCCCAACACCATCATATATCTTGCTGCTTTCGTGTCTCTGTGCGAAAACTTCTTGGGTTGTCGACCACACTGGGGTCTCTACAAGCACATTTTCACGTGTCGCTCCCAGTCAGTCAAAAAGGCTAACCCGAGTGACGAGAGGACTCAGGTGATCCAGATGTGTGGGGGTCTTGGGATTTAGATGAGGGGTAAGAGCTCTTTCCCAGCCATAACTCTTCCTGAGTCTACGAGGATGGCAGTCGACCTGGTTTTACTGCAAAGACCAGCCGACTCCAGGTCAGTCGACTGGACTTCCTCCTTTTTCTATGGCTCGCGTAGAGAAGCCCTCCGCCTTGAAAGTGACTCCAGGGGAGAAAGCGGAGGTGAAAGTGCTGGTTGAGCGAGTGGTCTATCTCATCCGTGAGGGTGTAACTGGAATGGATCTGCTGGAAGTCTTCCTCAGACGACGCATTCAGCCACTTCAAGCCCGCGACCATCCGATGTGGATGTATTCGGGCATTGAAGATTCCACTCGGGTGCACCCAGAAGAAGTCGACGAGGATACGGTGGAGAAGTGGTTGAGGAGTATCACTGGCAACAAGGATAACCCCAGAGGAGCCAGGAGAATCCCTCCACTTGACCAATCCTACGAACCAGACAAGGTCCGATTCTGAATTACCGAGTGTCATCTTGATTTAACATGCAACTGTTTATGCTTCACCGACTGACTTTGTCTTGCTTGTTTTCTTCTAGGCCCTTACTGAAATGTATTCGATGCCCAACGGAGAGCAGGAGCAGGACCCGGAGGGGGAGGCAAGCGGAGGTGAAAGCGGCGAGTGGCATTCCGACGGAGAGGGGGACGAGGAGAGCGACGACCCGAGTGATGAAGAAGAGGTTGACTCTCCTCCCCGCAGGGAAAGGCGATCCAAACTTACTCACGACCCGGCGAGCGCCCGTGACAAGGCGACCGTTCAGACCGGGCAGTCGTCAAAGCGTCCTCGGACGTCCTCTCCGGCACCAACTGAAAAAGCTCCAAAGCAGTCCAAGGTTGTAGTGCAGAAGACTCGGAAGGCGCTGCCGAGAATCAAAATTGACGTTCATGTTGCTTCTGCGTGAGTGTTCTTCTTTCGCTTTTACTCGACGTTCTGTGCTGTTTATTTTTCCCTTGGTTTGACCGAATGAATCTTGAAACTAGCAGTGCCGCTACCTCTGGGACCTCTGCTTATAAGAACAAGGATGAGGAAATGGAAGATGCGGTGACCTCCAATCCGGGTACAATCCTCGTGATTTTGTCTTCGATTTGCCGATTGAACTGTGCTATATCCAATCGGGTGATGAAACTTTGGCGACTGATCTTTTTACAGCCCTCAACGTCATTGACCTCCCCGACGACGACGAGGATGAGCCACAGAGGCCCTTGGGGAGAAGAAACAGGAAAACGTCCGCTGGCAAGACGCTTCAATCGACACCGGTGGTGGAACCGGTAATTCAGGACGCTGACGATGTCAATCGGACTTCCGTCTCCTTCGCCATACCGCTGTCGAGTGCTCGGCCTTCCTCGTCAGCTGCACAGACTCCCACCGATCCACCTTCACTTTTTGCTACACATCACGTCCCAGAGGACCAAGTGGGTGCTGCAAAAGAGGCTATACGCCAGGCGGGCATTATGATGGAGAAGATGAAGATGGTGCGGGAAGCCAGCCAAGCTGCTTATGATGCCAGCTCCGCTCTCCAGAGCAACGTCCAGGTTAGTAGATCGTCGACTGACTCTTCTGGCTTGTTCTGTTAGGATATGGTACCTGAAAACTTTCTTTCCAAGAATCTTTGCATCTGTCTGCGCCTTGCATCTGTACACCCACTGGGTGTTTTGATTTGTCACTGAACAGATTCGCACTTTGAGCTGATAATGTTGTTGTCAATTGAATCTTTTGACCAGTGGGGGCACGCTGAGTGCACCCACTGGGTGTAGTCCCCGAGACCATAATTGACTGCGGGCAGTCGACTATGGTCTGAGCATCAGAATTTGAATTTCTTCACTCGGTCTGGTCGGGCCATGTCGAGTGGAACTTTGAACCAGTGGGGGCACGCTGAGTGCACCCACTGGGTGTAGATCTTTTGACCAGTGGGGGCACGCTGAGTGCACCCACTGGGTGTAGTCCCCGAGACCATAATTGACTGCGGGCAGTCGACTATGGTCTGAGCATCAGAATTTGAATTTCTTCACTCGGTCTGGTCGGGCCATGTCGAGTGGAACTTTGAACCAGTGGGGGCACGCTGAGTGCACCCACTGGGTGTAGTCCTCGAGACCGTGGTCGACTGCTGGCAGTCGACTATGGTCTGAAGACTCTGTTTTTTGCACTCGTGCTGGACAGGCCTTGTCGAGTGTAAACTGAACCAGTGGGGGCACGCTAAGTGCACCCACTGGTGTAGTCCCCGAGACTACTGTTGGATGTTTGATTCGGCAGTAGTCTTAGAATTTGTTGGCTTTATCCTTTTACCTCTCCGAAATAACCAATCTTTTCACCAGTCGACTGACCTGTTCTTTGGTTGCAGAAATCTTGTGATCTTGGAGCTCGTTTTGCTGACCTGGAGAAGCAGCAGATTCAGCTCAACCTCGATCTGGAGCTGGCCAAGACAGAACTGCAGAAAGCCAAGGATGACGCCGCTGGTAAGGAAGACCTGTCGACTGAGTTTTCCCTGAACCGGATTTCATTCTGCTCTTTCTGAATCCAACATTATTTCTTTCAGAGAAACTGAACCAAGCTCTGGCGAAAGGATCAAGATCTGGCGTCCGCGCAGAAAAAGCTGATGAGAAAACCGCGCTCGCTGAACAGAAGTTGGCTTCAGTCGGCAAATTGGAGGAAGAAAGCTCCAGGCTGAAAACTGCCCTTGACCAAGCCAATAAGGAAGCGACTCGCCTGAAGAAGGACAAGGAAAATCTGAACAAGAAGATGGATGGTATTGCCCGCAGGAGGAACGATCTAGAGAATTATCTGGGAAGCCTTGCTAAGAAGTTGTTCGTCATGCTTGAAGGTGTTTCCTTTGATCCGACCAGTTTGTTCTTGTCGACTCGACATATGATCATTGGCATACCCTTGAATTGTGTATGCAGAGTTTTGCCGGGACTTCGAGGAAGAGACCGGGCGAATTGAACCAAGCTTGGACCCCATCAACTCTCCAATGAAGGATGAAGCTGCCATGAACGTGCTCCGACTGGAATCCCGCATCACTGGTGTTGTCGATTATCTCACCCGACTGAAAGTCGCGATGTCGCGGATTGACACAGCTCTCTGGCCCATGGCAACACTTCAGAATGACCTCGAGTCTATGATGGCTCGGCTCAATGAAGCTCCCAGTTGAATTCAACAATGGAAGAAGTCTTCTGCCCGATGAGGCGCTGATGTGGCTCTATCTTTGGTTCGCGTCTACTATCGAGAAGCTCGGGAACAGAAGCTAATGGCGATTAAAGTTGCTAACACCAAGAGGCACGACTTCCAATCCTTCATGGAGACTTTCATTGCCGCCGCCACTCGGATTGCTGACGGGATCGACCTGGACAAATTCGTCGACCCTGCCAGCCCTCCTCCTGCGGAGTGAACAAACTTTTATGCTCTGCCTTAAATTTGCCTCGGAATGCCGAGTGATTTTGTAACCGTTAAACTCCTTCGGGCTGAATGCCTGAGTACTTTGATCCGTGGTCTTGAAATTTAGGATTTATCTGAACTTGATTTATCTCTGAATATGCTTGTATTTGTCTTCGAGTGGAATTTGTTCTTCACACGGAATAATCTTCGTGCTTGAGATGCAGCTCTGAGGTTGATGCTCCAGTCGACCTACACCTCGTCGTCCTTGCGGATAAGGGTGGACAGCACGTAGTACTTGTAGGGCAGCTCCGAAGGAGAAGGTTGCAGCCGACCCGCACCTCGTCGTTCTTTGCAGATAGGGATGGAGCGCACGTTGAACTTGTGGCGCAGCTCTGGAGGAGAAGGTTGTAGTCGACCTGCACCTCGTCGTCCTTGCGAATGGGGATGGACTTCGAACTTAGGCGAGTACTAGACTGCAGCTAAGCCCCCGAGTGGGAGGGTTGCTCACCACTCGATAGGATTTTTCAAACTTAGGCGAGTACTGGACTGCAGCTAAGCCCCCGTGTGGGAGGGTTGCTCACCACTCGGTAGGATTTTACAAACTTAGGCGAGTCCTGGACTGCAGCTAAGCCCCCGAGTGGGAGGGTTGCTCACCCACTCGGTAGGATTTTTCAAACTTAGGCGAGTACTGGACTGCAGCTAAGCCCCCGAGTGGGAGGGTTGCTCACCACTCGGTAGGATTTTACAAACTTAGGCGAGTATTGGACTGCAGCTAAGCCCCCGAGTGGGAGGGTTGCTCACCACTCGGTAGGATTTTTGAAACTTAGGCGAGTACTGGACTGCAGCTAAGCCCCCAAGTGGGCGGGTTGCTCAACACTCGGTAGGATTTTACAAACTTAGGCGAGTATTGGACTGCAGCTAAGCCCCCGAGTGGGAGGGTTGCTCACCACTCGGTAGGATTTTACAAACTTAGGCAAGTACTGGACTGCAGCTAAGCCTCCGAGTGGGAGGGTTGCTCACCACTCGGTAGGATTTTACAAACTTAGGCGAGTACTGGACTGCAACTGAGCCCCCGAGTGAGAGGCTTGCTCACCACTCGGTAGGATTTTACAAACTTAGGCGAGTACTGGACTGCAGCTAAGCCCCCGAGTGGGAGGGTTGCTCACCACTCGGTAGGATTTTACAAACTTAGGCGAGTACTGGACTGCAGCTAAGCCCCCGAGTGAGAGGCTTGCTCACCACTCGGTAGGATTTTACAAACTTAGGCGAGTACTGGACTGCAGCTAAGCCCCCAAGGTGGGCGCCAACTGTCGTGGTTCTAAGTCTGACAGTAGAATGGGGGGTAGGGATGTAGAGGCAAAATCCTAGCTATGGAGAAGATGTACGCACGAGTTTTACGAGTTCAGGCTCTCCTCGGAGGAAGTAATAGCCCTACGTCTCGGAGCCTGGAGGCGGTCGACTGGATTATATGCATGTTTGTTACAGGGGGTGCGAACCCTTTTGCATGTGGAGGGGGGTGGCTTATATAGAGTGCGCCAGGCTCCCGGCCAGCCCACGTTACAAGGGATTTAAGGTACATCAAGAGGGGGGCGTTACTGGTAACGTCCGTAATAAAGTGTTATAAATGGCTATTAAGTCTAGGAGTTAATGCTCGACCGTTGTTGTGTAGAGTGACTTTAGGTCTTCTGTCCGTCGAGTGTTTCTTGTTACGGTCGAGTGATCTTGATTCCTCCGAGTGGAAATGTTTCTGGTCGAGTGGGTGATGGTACCCCTTGAATGCTTCTGGCTTTAGAGTGATGTCCTTGGGGAGGGTATTTAGGTCAAGCCTGCGACCCTACCCTAGGTACATGTCCTCATCAGGTGGGACGTTCCCTACCGAAAACTATCATGCTTGGTGTGAGAAGCATATACCCAAACCTGCCCCAAATGGGACAAAATTTGTACCATGGAACATTGATGCCGCTTCATGATAGCATGCCAAGTTTCATGAATTTCAGATGAGTTTTGGATTTAATAGAATTTAAAAACCAGGCATCTCAATGTTTTGCCGGCAATCAACGGTGCCCTGGTGTTTGAAATTCATTCCCATTTCTTGCATGGGACCTAAGCATCCACCCAAGGACACATATTTGATATTTCAACCAATTTAGATGCACTGGAGCATGCACATGTAGTTCAAATTTGAATTATGCACATAAATACATTGAATACTCAGTTAATGCATAAAAATGTCCAAACGAACCCCGAAAAATCACAAAAATTCACACAACACACCTGTTGTTCTATGTTGACACGAGAAAAAAACTTGAAAGCAATAAGAGGCAATGGATATCGTTTCGTCCCCAAAGGTGGGACATTCCCTACCAAAAACCATCATGCTTGTTGTGAGAAGCTCCGGTTTGTGAGAAGCATATACCCAAACCTGCCTCAAATGGGACAAAATTTGTACCACGGCATGTTGATGCCGCTCCGTGATAGCATGCCAAGTTTCATGAATTTCAGACGAGTTTTGGATTTAATAGAATTTAAAAACCAGGCATCTCAATGTTTTGCCGGCAATCAACGGTGCCCTGGTGTTTGAAATTCATTCCCATTTCTTGCATGGGACCTAAGCATGCACCCAAGGACACAGATTTGATTTTTCAACCAATTTATATGCACTGGAGCATGCACATGTAGTCCAAATTTGAATTATGCGCATAAATGCATTGAAAACTCAGTTAATGCATAAAAATGTCCAAACGAACCCCGAAAAATCACAAAAATTCACACAACACTCCTGTTGTTCTATGTTGACACGAGGAAAAAACTTGACAGCAATAAGAGGCAATGGATATCGTTTCGTCCCCAAAGGTGGGACGTCCCCTACCGAAAACCATCATGCTTGTTGTTAGAATCTCCGGTTTTTGAGAAGCATATACCCAAACCTGCCTCAAATGGGACAAAATTTGTACCACGTCATGTTGATGCCACTCCATCATAGCATGCCAAGTTTCATGAATTTTAGACGAGTTTTGGATTTAATAGAATTTAAAAACCAGGCATCTCAATGTTTTGCCGGCAATCAACGGTGCCCTGGTGTTTGAAATTCATTCCCATTTCTTGCATGGGACCTAAGCATGCACCCAAGGACACATATTTGATTTTTCAACCAATTTATATGCGCTGGAGCATGCACATGTAGTTCAAATTTGAATTATGCACATAAATGCTTTGAAAACTCAGTTAATGCATAAAAATGTCCAAACGAACCCCGAAAAATCACAAAAATTCACACAACACTCCTGTTGTTCTATGTTGACATGAGAAAAAAACTTGAAAGCAATAAGAGGCAATGGATATCGTTTCGTCCCCAAAGGTGGGACGTTCCCTACCGAAAACTATCATGCTTGTTGTGAGAAGCTCCGATTTGTGAGAAGCATATACCCAAACCTGCCTCACATGGGACAAAATTTGTACCACAGCATGTTGATGACGCTCCATGATAGCATGCCAAGTTTCATGAATTTCAGACAAGTTTTGGATTTATTAGAATTTAAAAACCAGGCATCTCAATGTTTTGCCGGCAATCAACGGTGCCCTGGTGTTTGACATTCATTTCCATTTCTTGCATGGGACCTAAGCATGCACCCAAGGACAAAGATTTGATTTTTCAACCAATTTATATGCACTGGAGCGTGTGCATGTAGTTCAAATTTGAATTATGCACATAAATGCGTTGAAAACTCACTTAATGCATAAAAATGTCCAAACGAACCCTGAATAATTCCAATTCTTTTAAGATCACTGCAGATAAAAGGTCTAGCAATTCAAACACCGTCCATGGCCGCTGTGACCCCATTATGTAATTCAAATCAAGACGAAAAATCAAGTACATCCCACACAGTTTATTATAACCAACTGTGTGAGATGCAGCACAAAATATCTTTGGACTGTGTCTGAATAAGGGACCGTGTCTGATGACACTTTGCGCGCCAGTTTTTTGTCTGAAGCGATTCCAAATTTTCGGCTTCCGTGGAAATATCTACCTCCCCGCCCCTCCCCTTACCAAAAGCCACATTTTTCCCCTTTCCGCCTTCCTTTCCAAGTTGAAACCTTCACTCCTTGCTTGCAGCACCGCTGCCTCCTCGCCGGCGACCCTCCTTCACGCTACTTGGCCTCGCCTATCTAGGCAGGTAATCCACACCCGACCCCCATCCTCCTCCTCCTTCCACATCCCACATGCCCGGACCGCCGGCGCGAGCGCGACACCTTCCACCCAAGTCACCGACCCCTCCACCAAATAAGCGCCGGCCTAAGCCATGGTGCACGCAGTATAGCCAGGACCTCAAGGAGCATTTGGCAGCGGAGAAGCAAATCGTGGCCGCAAGCACGCATGAGGTCGCGATGGCTGCCATTCGTGCCGACCCCCAGATCTTGGAGGAGCACCTCGCCGTCGAGGCCACCGTTGACGCCTCGCGCACCGACGCCGCGACGCGGTTGGCTGCTTTAAACGACAGTTCATGGCGTTTTCTCGAGGACACCGTCGGTGACTTCGACGAAGACTACGAGGTGTTTTCTCAGCGTGCACGTGCTTACCTCATCTCGAGAGCCAGTAGGTTGGTGCCCGGAGCGGCTCAGGCAACTCACCACTACAACGAGGGCACCCACGACACGGAGGCCTCGCCCTCTTCCATGTCCAAGGAGCCAATCGTCATCGGTATCTCTGACAATGAGGAGTATCTTGTCTTATTAGCTCACTATAAGGACCCATGTTCAGTTTGCTAGCTACTGCCTTTCCTTAACAAATTCTAGTGAATTGTGCTATCTACTTTCACCATGCAATCTTCTCCTATAGTGTATATGTTCTATATGTCGTGCAATGTGGTGTTCAATTAACTGCTTGGTTCAATTTTGCAAATGTGATGTTCAATTCTTCAGGGTGCAATATTTCCAAGTTGTTAAGCTTGCTTGGTTTGGTTAACTCTCTGATCTTCAATTAGGAGTATGTTATATTGTTCAATTGGTGTTTAGTTAACTGCTTGGTTCATTTGTTGTGGCTTGGTTCACTTGTTGTGGTGTTTAGTTAACTGCTTGGTTCAATTCTGCAATGCGATGTTCAATTGTTGTGGCTGCATTCTGTTATTGTATACCATGCGAGGAATAAATCGAATTTGGCTATACTAAATACATGAGAAACAAATATAATTGCTATATTTCCAAGTTGTTAAGCATGCTTGGTTTGGTTAACTGTCTGATCTTCTATTAGGAGTATGTTATATTGTGCAATGTGGTGCTCAGTTAACTTTTGGTTCATTTGTTGTGGTGTTTAGTTAACTGCTTGGTTCAATTCTGCAATGCGATGTTCAATTGCTGTGGCTGCATTCTCTTATTGTATACCATCTGAGGAATAAATCGAATTTGGCTGTACTAAAGACATGAGAAACAAATACAATTGCTATATTTCCAAGTTGTTAAGCATGCTTGGTTTGGTTAAATGTCTGATCTTCTATTAGGAGTATGTTATATTGTGCAATGTGGTGCTCAGTTAATGTTTGGTTCATTTGTTGTGGTGTTTAGTTAACTACTTGATTCAATTCTGCAATGCAATGTTCAATTGTTGTGGCTGCATTCTGTTATTGTATACCATGTGAGGAATAAATCGAATTTGGCTGCACTTAATACATGATAAACATATAGAAGTGCTATATTTCCTAGTTCCTAATCATGCTTGGTTTGGATAAATGGGTTTTCCATGTGGCTTGAATTAATCTGATGAATCTGGAATGTGCTTATTTATCATCAACATATTTTACTGATAGCATGCGAACCCTTACTTAACCTGATGACTAACTACCTTATATGTGTTGCAGGCAAACAATGGGAAGCACCGAGGTTTGCAAGATGGTACAAACTATTATACCTTGCTTTTTTGTATTCCTTTGCCCCATTTCCAATATAGAGAAGATATTTATGCACATCCTTGTTTTCAGGCTTCACTGATGATTACCTCTCAAACCACCTCTGTGGTCAGGAGGCGAGGAAAGTTTTCATACAACACCCACGGTTCAATATTGAAGTGTTCCTGAACAGGTCGAAGGATGGACAGTCAATCATCCACAAGCACTGGCCTAAAGTTGCAAAGACCTTCAACATGAATGAAGGCTCAATATTCGCCTTCCGCTTCAGCAGTTTTCCAGATGAGATGCATCTCTCTATGTACCGTCTATGATGCTAATTTCGAAAGGTTCTAGATGTTGCATGTGAAACTTGCTGCTGGTGCAATTGTGTAATGGGGTAGCTGAGTGCTGAAGCTATATCATGTTGTACTCCGATGTATTTCAATTATGAAATCCTGCTTCCTTAATATGGAAATGGAATATATTATGTGCTTAATATGAACGTCAATTAGATTATTAATGGATTATTAATAATAGGCCAATTAGCTTGCTAATTGGGTTTTCCTATTGCAAATGGTTAATGAGAAAACACCGTGGGCGATGACCTAAGGTAACACACACAGTTTCTAGGAATAAACCGTGTTGGATCAATGAACAATCACACACGAAATTCTCTTCAAAACTGTTTGCGTTACGCCACCTTGCACAAACGTTTTCCTTGTAGTGACTATGTGGGATGTATATACGAATGGAAACGTTTAGTGGTGACTCACTGTGTGGGATGTACTTACGACCATAAATGATTTTGCCAGTATAATTGTATTTTTTTAGCACTACTGTACGTATTTCTGTATTTGAGTGGTCGCCGGTCGCACACGACCTCATTTTGCCGAGCGTGTGTGCCAGGAGGGCATATCCCCAACGGTTTCTGGGTCGTTTGGGAAGGACCCCCCTATCGCCCACACTCACTTGGCGATGGTTCCAAATGCCGTCGCAGAAAGGGGTAAAAAACCGTTTGTTTAGGACCGACGCGTACCAGTGGCACTTCCTTGCGTGCGGCCATGGAGCCAGCTATCAGCCTCTCCACTTATAGTCCTCTTCTGATGGTTGTCGTTCATTGACTGCATTAACGGTGCCGTACCACCTGAGAGCACCAAGGTGGTGGACGACGGCGCGACCTAGGAAGGGAACAACCCAGAGCCAGGGAATATGCAGCAGTGGATGCCCACGCGGAGGGGAGTACGTGGGTTGACCGCTTCGGCTGCGGTTTGAGGCTGCCATCTCTGGAGAATAATAGGGGGTGTGGGTGATTAGAGGGAAGGCCTGGCAAGTGGTGGGAGTAGGGTGGGGCGATGAGGCTTGCATGGAAACATAGCCGGCCACGGGAGGCAGGAGCAGGCGGCACGGCCGGCGCTGGTTTGAGCGGCAGGACCAAGAAGACCAGAGGTTGAAGAAGCACGACAACCGTTGGATGGACATTGTACGGTCACCGCAACTAGAATCAATTATATTGACTAAGTTGGCAAAGCCCTGCGTCCGCGTTAACTTAGTAGGCCCACAAGTCAGCCTCCAAATATGGTGGGACTGACCTAGCAGCGGGGGTATTCATTATTTTTGTGCGTAATAGCTGGTGGATCCGAGCTGTCAGCGGGGGAATGTTTTTTTTCATGAAATATAGAGCCCCTTCTAGTGGGTCCCAGCTATTAGGAGGAGGAATCATTATTTTGCGCGTAATAAGGAAGCACTTCCTACACGCAAAAGAAGGAGGCACTTCCTTGCGTGCGGCCGTGGACCCAGCTGTCAGCCTCTCCACGTACAGTCCTCTTCCGATGGATGTTGTTCGTTGACCACGCCGTGCCAAGAGCACCAAGGCGGTGGACAACGGCGATGGCAAGTAAGGGAACGAGCCGGAGTCGAGGAAGACTCGACAGTTGTTTCCCACGTGGAGTGGGTGCGAGGGTTTACTTGTTCGGCCGCAGTGTGAGGCTGCATTCGCCGGAGAATAACAGGAGGTGTGGGTGAGTAGAGGGATAGCCGGGCTAGGGATGCAAGTATGGTGGGGCCGTGAGGCCTGCCCGGCAGCACAGCCGACCACGGGAGGCGGGAGCAGGCGGTTCCTCCGGCGCTGGTTTGGGCGGCTGGAGCAGGAAGATCAGAGACTAAAGAAGCACGATTGCCGTTAGATTGACATCTAACAGTCTGACGCTGGTAGAGTCAATTGTTGACTAAGTTTCTTTTTTGAGAAACCTTGAGTGCGCATGAACTTAGTAGGCCCACAAGGCAGCCTCCAAATCCGTGGCAGACAACATAGAGCCCATTTGCTATTTTTTTTAATAATTTGCAGCCCATTTTCTGCCCAGGACCACGGTCAAAAAGTTCAACCTTATTTTGCATATTTCGGTGGAGTCCGAACTGTTTTAATCCAGAAATGATAAACATTTATTTTTAAGCACTTACTGATTTGCCAAATAAAATATCGTTTTGTTTTTGTAAGCTAATAAGACGTGGGACAATTGAGTTGGTTTTAGGGAAAACCAGTGGTAAAAAAATCAGCGCTGGGAGGAAAAAAAAATAAGGATGTAAAGATGAAAAGGGAACTTTATGTATTTTCAGTATAATAATACGTGTATATGAACTAGTAAAACTATAGGTAGAGATTAGAAAACAGAAGTAGGACATGGCGTTTCAACAGGAAAAATAGAACTGGGCTGTGTGTTTGATTCAGTAAAATAACTGCCTGCGGATGTTCTAAGACAAAATATAACTAAGGATGGTGGGCCAGAGGCCAGTTGATACCTGCTGGATCTTTGTGCCCGGTTGTCGTCATGGGCTGGGCCTATTAAAAACAAAATCAAGCCTGGGCAGTCTACAACCCAGTTGAAATTCGCTCGACCTAAAAAAACAATATACCTGCTGGATCCCAGTTATCAGTCTGTACTTGCAGAATTCTCTCGTTTATTGACTACATTGAAGACTTCATGGGTTTCACCGTCTCAGACGTCAGCATTATTTTTCCATCGTGATAATAAGTTCATGCACTTGCTTGCGTACGGCCATGGACCTGCTGGTTCTGTATGGTTATAGGCTCTGTATGGACAACCGTCTTGTGGTTCCAAGGACGAATTTCATGCAAATCGGAAGGTTTTCAGTGAAAGCGGACTAAATTCATTGCATTTTACATATTTATTTTCATTATTGAATATTTTACATATTTCAACTAATAATAATGGACTAGGCCTTTTTTAGTCCATGGAAGGCGCTTCACGATCGAGGTCGCGACACTTAACTATTCTGGAAGGCCCAAATCGATCGCTCCTCTCTTTTAACAATTTGCAGCTGGGCTTGGCATGCCACAGCCCAGTTCGGACGTGCTGCGTCCAACTACCAGCTCATGAAACCGGATGGATCCCCTGCGTACTTCAAAGATGTAAAAAATTGGAGAACTGGGAATTCAAACCGCAGGTGCTTATGCTACCCATAAAATAAAAATCAGGTGCCTGAAAATTCGATTCGAAACAAATGATTCAGCTTTATATCCACGTCGACCCTCGACATGATGGTTGGAAGCAAATGCCAAGTTCAAACCGAAGGATCGTTAACAACAATACCAACTTGCAAACGACCAGGTAGTACAAGTACCAATACCAAACTAACTTATAACCTTTTTAGTCCTGGCCCTAGTGTTCGTCTGGTAGAAAATCTTGCAGAGGACCAGCTTTTGCTCCTTCTCTTGCTCCAGGTCCCCGAGGTGGTACTGGTGCATCACCCAGTTGGTCCTGTGCTGGTCGAAGTTCTTGTTGGTGTGCAGCACCAGAACCTTTTTGCTGCCCGTCTGCCGGCCGTTGACCATCACCGGCAAGGTATTGCCAGTCTTGTGCCACATTGCGTGCATGCCACACTCCGACTGTATCTTGCGACGAGTCCACGTGCCCCTTTTGAACGCCCTGAAGTTGCGCTAGAAGAAATGCTTGCTTAGGTCACTCAGTGTGATACATGCAGTATTGTCGAATACAGGTTTTAGTGTACGTAGTTGGCATTTTCATAACATCTTTGGCATGTTGCAGTCACTTGTTTCACTTTTATTAACTATCAAATTGTAATTGCTTCACTAGGTTTGCGTCTAAAAAGAAAAATAGAGCTATAAACAAAGGAATATGTATGTGCAAGTAGATGGTCGATCGGTGTCTCGCCTAGAAGTTTCTTAGGATGGGTGTAGCATATGCCGTGCTCGCTGTCGATGGTTGGTATGAACGAATCGATGAGAGGGTGAGATCTCATGCTATCATCACTCACTTTGGCCTCAAGGGATCGAACTTGACGCCAGCCGGCAGCACCGGCCAATCCTTCTTGGACTTGCATCGGTTAATTCCAGTTATATGGTACTCAATGTATGATCAATCGACTGTTTTAAGTGAATGATGAAAGATTTTGACAAATAAGTGGTACTCCAAATCTGAAGTCCACAATACCCGAACAAACTGGGGTCTCGACTTCATTACTACATGTAGACTCTAAAGACTTGAAAACCCCCATAAAGATCGAAATCATAATACAGGGTGACAGGATGAATACTCACTGGAGCGGCCTCGCTGGTTCCTTCCTTCATCTGGCTAGCTTGAATAGCATCCTTGTTGAGATCGATTTTTTCAGCGTCTTCCTTTTGACTACTTGCAATGAAGTATAGCAACTCCAGTAGCTCATCGCTCATCGTACCAGGGAGAGAACGGGAGAGTGATTTTGTAGAGAATGCGAGAGTGTTGTTGTAGTACGAGAGGGGTGAGCCAAACACGCCGTCGGGACTCTTGTGTCACCTCACGTGCAGCGTGTTGTCACGTCAATTCAATGTGAGGACATGATGAATAATTTGACCGACGTATACTAGTACTACTACTGTACTACTTACTAGTCGTATTTAGTGTCACATTTTAACCATAGGTTTAACTAACAAAATGTCAATGCATGTCACCAAAAATCATACCATTGGAAACTATGTTCAAATACAAATCAAACGATATAATTTTTCGTGACATGCATTAACATTTAGTTAGTTAAATTTATGGTCAAAATTTGACACAAATTACGAAGGGGACCAATAAACCAGGGGGGAGGTAGTAGTACGAGTAGTGCAGTATACGATATAGAGGACTAGTACAAATATAGAAATGGAGTAAGAAGTTACAAGGTTGTGCGACAGACTTTGTAGACTACATGAGTAATACAAAATATAATTCCCATTGGACAACACTTTCACCAACAAGTACACACTTGAAGCCTAATTGATATATATATATATATATATATATATATATATATATATATATATATATATATATATGGCTTCTGCACAGCATCTCCATCATCATTATCAGTACATCCTACACAGGTGTGTTAGGATGCACTTGATCCCAGAAAGGTATCTGTCCTTCAAACTAATTACAGTACATAATATTCACAAAAGAGGGTCATGCTACAGCAGCAGGATACATGGCTCGGTGTAGATATCAATACGAATCAAGTTGTGCATATTTGATGTTGGCATGAACCACATCGCCGCATGTCGGGTTTGCAAAAGCCATTCATCGCATGGAAGCTTGATGCCTTTCACACACTAAAGATTATCTGGCAACAAGCTGTGTCGACGAATCTCTGGATATGGTGATTCATGAAACCCATGGTACGATGTGTAAACACAGTTCCCCCTGGCGAATGGAAGTTGTATAGCACGATAATCATCACTAGTGATGTGATCGATGATTGGTTGGATGATCGGATAATTGAGCCCGAGGAACATGGAGTGGTTGCCGAGGCTGTAAACCTGCCTCCAGTTGAATACGCCTGGCCCAACAGAGCTAGGATCTTTCTCGAACACGAAGTAGCCATAGCCATCACAGTCACGAACACCCCAGGCATTGTACTGCATGTGGTTTGATGAAATGGTTTGGTCAATTTGGTACGTGCGAATGAGCATCAAATGACCGCCTACAGTTGAACGAGCGATAAACCACCACCCATTAACTGGTATGATTCCAGGTCCTGGAATCATGAAGGCCAGCGCATTTGTGTCTGCTGCAACAAATCAAATTGGAGACCAAAAGGACAAATATATATAATCATGTTCAGAGTGTGTGTGGAATTAAGATTATTATAACAGTGACACATATCATAGACAGAGAATTGCAATGTCGTGGTCATAATCATACCCCAAGTTAAAAAAATTGAGCCAATGGCTTTCATATTCTAGCAATATGTCATGGTTCAAACATCATGTAACAATGAGAGGAAAACAGCTATATACTCATATTCTACCATAGCACTTACTGCTGTTCTCATATCAACTCTAAACAATAACATGCGTGGTTATAAAAATCTTGGAAATGAGAGTAACATATAGCAATCATGAGGTTATACTCATAATATCTATTCTAACAATCATTAGATGCCAATTGTTCTCATATAAACTCTAACAATAACATGTGTGGTCATAAAAATCTAGGAAATGAGAGGAACATATATCACTGATGTGGTTATAGACATACTATCTATTCTGAATTTCTAACAATCAACAGGCAGTCGTATTGATAAGGTAAAGATGAGATGAGATAACAATTACACGACGATAGATTCCACCAGTATGGGCAGCCAATCTGTGCATCAGACAGAAATGGAGGCTCAACAAGATTGACAATGAGCCATAACCATGTATTGCGACCGGATTCTAGATAGACTAATCCCATGTCGAACAAGGCAATGAGCTTGTAATCCATGTAGTCTTCTGATGGTGTGGGCACTTCGCAGATTACAACCTTCAGCAAAGGAGGTCGCACCAAAAGCTCGACGCGTCTCGCACGTAGTAGGCAGGAGTGTCCAGCGGGCTGCGAGGCTCGATGGCGGCGGTATCCAATGATGGAAGGGTGATCTCTCACTGGGTGTAGATATCCACGAGACGCCATGGACTACCGGATTGGTGGATGAGGACGATCCAGTTGGCCTTCATGCCCGCCCAGTAGTGGCCTTGCATGAAGGACAGGTGGACGGGTAGTGGTAGCATGTCGAGGGGCACCACGGCAACCTCCGTAGGATTGTCAAGTTGGGGTTTGGGCCACCTGTGAGGATCGGGCATCAGCAAGCAGGGTGTCTTGAAAAGGGCCGGCCGATTGCAGACGAGTAGACAGTACAAAGACACTGAGCATGTGGCCAGACGCACGGTGCTGAGCAGGTCCATACAATTACAGGTCTGCTCCAAGAGAACATTGGGGAGGGAATTCCAATCATGGCTCTGCGAGTCAGTCGGTTCTACCATAGGGTTTTTAGGGCGCTGAGTGATTGGGGTTTTCGGTGCCGCGAGTGAGCGTGGAAGTGGATTCGGGCGGGCGAGCAAAGAAGATGGTGTGTGTGGCCGAGCAGTGAGCGGGGGGATATGGTACGCGCGAGCTACCAAGGAAGATGGCGCTGGCGGGCGAGCAGCAAGGGGAGGAAATGGTGTGTGGCCAACGACGGGGAAGAGAGGAGGAAGAAGAAGAGAGGAGGAATAAGAGGGAAAGACGGGGAAGAAAGTGCATTAAATCTCAATTCTACTAGTACAACTACCAGGATATACCGTCCTTCGGAGTGTAAATAATTAAGCCGATGACATGTGGGTCTACCTCAAGAGGGCCCATATGTTAGTTAATGGAAGAGAGAGGTGCGAAGGCATATTTACGGAAGCGTGCTCCACTGGCAAACATGATGGCAGTACTGGGTAAGGCTGATTTAGTAACACCAACACGCTGGTTCAGCTTATTAATTAAGTGTCCCATCTGCTGCAGCGTGTATTGTCACCTCACTGTGAAGACTAGTTGAATAGTTCTCTTTGACCAAGATGGGGAATAATGGATCGCCAAGACTTCCTATCTACATTATCCCTATGCCTCTACTCTCATCCTGTCCAACAAGATGAAACATTGGCCAAGGAACCCGTCGCCAATAATGTAGGAGTATTAGTAGTATTTTGTGTCAAACTTTGACCATCTATTTAACTATTAAAATGTTAATGCATTACACCAAAAATCATATCACTAGATTCGTATTTGAACATAGATTTTAATGGTATAGTTTTTTATGACATGCATTGACACTTTGTTAGTTAAATTTATGGTCAAATTTTACACTAAGTACAAAGGGGACCATTAAACCAAGATGGAGGTTTATATACATGTCAATAAAAAAATCATCAACCAAGGTAGTAGTAAATGATGAGTGCCCGAAGAATTTTTTCCGAAAGTACTCAATAATGGGCTCGTTTTCCTCAAGAAAATTGTGTTTCTGAACATATTAATTGGAATGCATGCGTGAGGAACAAATGACCAGAACTTTTACACGCATTGGTGAGTTTTATCTTAATTCTTGCATGCAACATTTTAATGAAGCTTGAAATATGAACATGTCAATGGGAGGGAGTAAAAGACTCATGCATGCATGCAACATGCAACACTCACACATACACATATTGTATTGTTGCCATCAGGAATAAAAAGATGGGGTTTTCATCATATTGTTTGAGTTAATTCCTCTACATCATGTCATCTTACTTAATGTGTTACTCCGTTCTTTATGAACTTAATACTCTAGATGCATGCTGGATAGCGGTTGATGTGTGGAGTAATAATAGTAGATGCAGAATCGTTTCGGTCTACTTGACACGGACGTGATGCCTATATTCATGATCATTGCCTTAGATATCATCATAACTTTGCGCTTTTCTATCAATTGCTCGGCATTAATTTGTTCACCCACCATATTATTTGCTATCTTGAAAGAAGCCTCAAGTGAAACCTATGGCCCCCGGGTCTATTTTCCATCATATAAGTTTCTATTTTCCATCATATAAGTTTCCGATCTACTATTTTGCAACCTTTTACTTTCCGATCTATAAATCAAAAATACCAAAATATTTACTTTATCATTTATATATCTCTACCAGATCTCACTTTTGCAAGTAACCGTGAAGGGATTGACAACCCCTTTATCACGTTGGGTGCAAGTGTTTGATTGTTTGTGCAGGTATTAGTGATTTGTGCATTATCTCCTACTAGATTGATACCTTGGTTCTCAAACTGAGGGAAATGCTTATCTCTACTTTGCTGCATCACCCATTCCTCTTCAAGGGAAAAACCAACGCAAGCTCAAGAAGTATCAAACACGCACTCTTACGCTCAAGTGCTCAACCTACTCCCTCCGTCCATGAAAGACTGTACATATAGAGATTTACACATTGACCAAGAGGAACCGGAACTTCATGGTATAATTGATGCCCAAAAGTAGCAGACTTATGTGTGCATGCGACCATTGAGAGAAGAAGATTAAATGAAGGTTGTTGCATGCTGTAATTAAGGATAGACATGTAGCCTATAGCTAGAGCACAAGTTGGTGCATTAGTCAATCAATATCGATTAGATTAAAGGGTAAGTGCATTGGAAGTGTAGATGTACACTCTTTGTTGGAAATTTTTCTAATGCTAGATGTACAATTTTTCACGGACCGAGGGAGTACACGTGCATGCACTCACATACACAGCTAGGGTGGTTCGCGCGCAAGGGTTGGACTCCTATCGCGCTTGTGTAAAGTTTTGTTTAACTGATTTCTTTGCTCTGCCAACTGACAGGTGGGACCCAGAAACCAGGTGTCAATTTAACCAGTCAACAAAGTGCCACGTCGACTATGTTGTCGGTCAATTGGGTGCAATATGGTGTTCTATGGTGAGCTAGTGACCTTATAATCACCGCAAAACTATATAGTGATCGTAATGAGCGTATTGTTACATACGTTGACCGCTAGTGTATTTTTCTCGTTTCAAATTAAGTTATATTAACCGGAAAGGACACAGTATGGACCAGTACTGCTTTGATGTGTCCCGTCAACTCGCGGAACGAGGAGAGGATTGCTTACTACGCCCTCTCCCTCGCCCACGTGCGGTGGCTCACAGGACGAGGAGAAGCTTGCTTACTACGTACGCCTACGCCCTCTCCCTCGCCCACACGCGCGGTGGCTCGCAAGACGAGGAGAGGGTTTTGACTACAGCGCCCTCTCCCTCTCCCTCGCCCTCGCACTCGCGGTAGACGTGCAGCAGTTCATTCGGTGTCAGATTGCCAGAAGCATATTGTACTGGAGTATCATCATTGTTGGACCTTCTGAAGAGGCGAAGAGCCAAGTGCAAGGTTCACACGAGTACGAACTGTTGAACCTCCCGAAGAGGCAAAGAGCCAAGCGCAAGGTTTTATAGGAGTTGTCATCCTAGTAGGAGTGTACTACAACTATAGCGAACGATGCTACTGTATGATGTCGCCACGTCACCTATATCCAAAGTTGTGCCACCTTTTTTCTCAAAGAGCGTGTTGGAGCCCGTGCAACAACCACACAACTTGCACGTACACATAACACATTTACTAGTAATAAATTCTAAAGGACAAATGCTAGTATGCCACACAAGTTCATCTCCACTTCATGTGATAAATTTGTGCACGACTAGTCTACATATATTCACAGCGCTACCATTCACAATTTACCATACTCCACTTACACGTTATAGATGGGCTCCATGTCCTCCTCCAGGTTCCAGTCCCAGGTGTTCTTCATGGATGGCACGATCCATAGCAGTGGGCAACGGGAATCATTGTCACGGCTTTCTAGTCCGGTTCCACACGATGGAGACTCATCCAAGCTGAAGCGGCATAAATCAGGGATAGCGTGTCCCAGCATGTTGTTCATCCGGCGGTGCGTACTGAAGACACAACCATGCTTCATGAACGGCAGGCCTTCGGTGTCGTGCACGGAAGGTGGCATTTGCTTCACAATGGGGTAGCTATCCCTAATGAATATGAGTACTCTCCAAGAGTGTTCCTCGGCACCCACATAGCACCACGGGGGTCGAACTTAGTGCCGTTCATCTGGTACACGCGGCATCTCAGATCTGGACACATGGTGACATACATGGTCAAGGTCCATGCATAATAATGTTGTGCTCAAATATGGAGGTCAGTAATACTGTGCAACAAATAGTACTACTCCAGTATAGAGGAAGTAAAATAACTGGCTTATTATATATAGCCACTCTTGGCTACATGGATGAGATAGTAAGACATGGAAAAACAAAAATGGTGGGATCTAGTGGGTTCAAGTCTTCAAGGGCCTAGCTAGCTATACGCATCCTCCAAGGTAAAAAGTACTAGTACTAAGTAGCACAACAATGAAAGAGAAGGCGAGAGGGTTAAAAAATATAATACTAAATTATACTACTAGTATAGTAAACATGTCCCAGTTAAGAAAAGAAAATAACTAACAAGTACTACTACTACTCTAACACACAACAATGAGAAAATGGAATACCTGGGTAGATGGTGATTGTCTGATCGTGGTAGATTGTGTGACCATGTTGCACATCAGTGGTACCATTGGTAACGACTGCTAAGACAGTTGATCCCAATATGCCAAAGTCAGCTACAAGGTTCTAGGTTAGACCGAATCGCAGATGCAAATGCACATCCAAGATCGGCGATCTTATTTTGATCGGGGGATGACTGGTCCCTGCAAAATAATGGAGTACCGTTAGGGATGCAAATGATGGTTTGTGCATTCTGTTTCTAATCTCTCGTACTGTAGGATGGCAACCAGATGAAACAAGTCCCCTGGCTTGTCACCGCGAAGATGCGGCCTACATGGCGCATGGCGTCTTCAAACGTGTAGGGGTACAAATCTGCCGCGGCCAACATGTGCCAGCCTCTGCCGTTACTGCCTCTTGTATTGATGGCAATCCTTATGCCGAACACCGCGATGAGATAGTAATCGTTGTAGCCGCGTCGCTTTGTTGGCGGGTCCGCAATTGCTATCTTCTTCAATCTCATGTAGGCATCATCATACGTATTCAAGCCCAGCCAGTCCGGAAGGCCGATCCCAATGGTGGAGAAGGGGTCTACGGAAACGGCCGCCCTGCTGTGGATGTTGTGCAAAATGATGGTGGTATCCGGCCGGAGGTATGCAAGCCAATCTTCGTTGGCACAAACCCAGACCTATATATAAGACAGTGGACAGCGAAGAAATTACGGGATGGAATAACTAAGTACTATATTTAGAATATACACTACATGATCAAACTTCATGACTGACCTGCTCATCGGACAAAATCTGACTACCTTTCAACATCGGCAACTCTAGCGGAGTCAACGTGCAACCATGGCCAGGGAGCGGTGGACTGTTCAATGGATTGTCCCATAGAATAACCTTCTCCTTGAGGACGCATGGAAGACCAACAAGCATGGCCCTTTTCCCAAGCATGTTTAAGCACCGTCTTAAAAAAGTTGGTGCAGGAAGCACCGAGTCTTGCGGCAGTGAGGACGTCGGAGCGGCATGAGGTTTCTCCCTGAGGATTGTCATCCAAGATCTCCCAGCCCCGACGAGGAGGAGAACCGCCTGGCAAATCCATGGGAGCAGCGTCGAACTGCCTTGGTCTTTTCGGGGGGAGGGGAACTGGCGAGGAGGAGATAAGAGCGTAACCACTGGGCCTCGTCCCTTCGCTAAGCAAATTATGTGGGCACGCATAGTGGTGGTGCCTCGTGCCCCGCGATGGTGAGGCTACTATTTACTATGTACTCATACTGTAGCAGTAGTAGTACTACTTTCTCAACTAGTAGTGCGATGTACTGTACTTCTATAGTGCACCAGTTTTGAACTCTTGAGTCTCAAGGCCAAGGAGCTACAGTTGCATTGATAGTACAACGATGGTTCTAGAGTAGCTGGCCTACTCAGTCGCTCCTCTCACGCACACACTAGTAGCCTGTTTATCAGCAACGGTTACTGCGGGGGCAAAACATTTGAGTTCTTTGATACAGCGAGACTAAGCTTTTCGCTTCCATTTGTGGAGGTGTAATGGATCTCGCCGAACTTTGTTAGTTCCTTCTTTATGAATGAGATGAGGCAAAGCTTTTGCCTCCGTTTCAAAATAAAAAAATCACATCAAGAGGAATTTATTTTATAGAGCCGATAATGGAGCGAAGTCCATGCATGCAACGCCACAAGCTACAGAGCAGTAGAGTACTAGCACTTTACGTACAGAGCCATATTGCACAGTTTCCAATGCCACGCTAGGTTTTTTCAGCTCCTCGGGCTTAATTGGGAGGCGCTAGTTTAAATATGGAGCTGATGAGGAAGCTGCAAGCGAGGTGCGGCTAGGGCGAGCACGCATGCGAGAAACTTTGCATGGTGTTAATTGATATATATATAGGAGTACTACTCTAGTACGTGAGCCACGAGATGATGGGAGGGAAAACCCATTCACGTGGCTGGGCAATCCAGTGCACCCAGATTGTGGTGCGACACGTTCGTTCGACTTCAAAAGTCAAACACCAGTGTACAATATTGGCTCGCAGTGAGGTTACTATTTTTAAAAAATGGCCATCGTGCGTTCGGCCGGGATCGAACCCACAAGACGAGATATACACTCCCACGACCACTAGTAGTACTCGTTGGAGTAGAACACAACCTAGAATCGCCTTTCGTCGCTAGTACATTGTTCCTTACAAGAAACCACTAATAATGCCAAGAAACTACCACCACTTACCAACCAGCCCTACCAAGAAACGACTACTCTACAAAGTGACATTATAGGCACGTTTCAACCCATGTCGCCCCTTAAGTCAACGCCTTCTATTCGACCGGCAAGTTAGGCGTTATGACTTGTGGGACCTATATGTCAGTCTAGACAAAATCCCTGAGTGACCTCCTACCTCCGGCCCGTCCACCTAGTCATCCTCGGCCATGGGACGCAGCTACCGCCGCCGGTAGAAGGCGAGGTCAAAATCGCCGGCGGTGAAGAGCCCATCTTGCAGTAGCCCGGATGCCAGATCCGTCCGGCGCTCGCGGCCGCTAGCTAGCCAAGATAGCACACACCATGCTGGATGCATCCAGCTGCTTGTCTGCAAGGTTTGCTAGCTAGGTTGGCACGGCGGTGCGGTGGCTTGCTCGCGCATGCCGCGCTAAGGCCAGCCATCTGGCTCGAGCGAAGGCCAGCGCGGCGGCTTGCTTGCGCGTGAGTCACGCTCAGGCCAGCCAGCCAACCCGTGCGGAGGCCAGCGCGACGTCCGGCCCGTCCGGCGGAGCGGCGGCCAGCTCGCTCATCACCGGCACCGCCGACAAACATGCATCAGAACTGTTTGAAGTAATGTTCAGGAGAAATATGATTGGAGGAGGAAGAACATAATAGAAGGTCAGATGTGGGTCCCTCGTGTCAACGGTCAAACAAAATGTGTTGGTTTAAGCTGCCTCGTGAGCACAGACGTGTGGGCCAACCCTGTCATAAACGGGTTTAAATGAGCCTAATGGGCACTAGGTAGTACTCCCTCCATCCCATAATGTAAGACGTTTTTTGACACTACACTAGTGTAAAAAACGTCTTAAATTATGGGATGGAGGGAGTAGTTTTTTGGCGCGGATTAAGAAATTTTGGGTATGTTTTTGCTATTTTTTGTACAATAGTTTCTTCCTAGGGCTGGTTGAAAGTGGTAGTTTTTTGTTAAATACTCTATATATTGTAAGTAGGAGTGAAAGTTAAGCTTTGGAAGCCAACAAACACGGCTAGTTACATAGTGCCTATGTGTACGTAATTCAAACTAAATATCAACCATGAGTGACTAGTATCTTGATGGAAAACTTGAAACTATGGAAATACTAGCATTTTTTGCATGGTTGGAAATACTAGCAATGTTCACGTGCATTGCAACGGATCATAATTAGAGTAATACTTATTCACAAACTTGATAGAAAACACTCTAGTTTTGCTATACATATATCACTAGAGATTTATTATGTTTCAATCAGAATATATTCCTTGGGATGTTTTGGTGAGGTGAGGGAGGGATGTGGTTGGTTTTAAGATACTAATTAAGGGTTTTTCTGCAAATTGGTAGAGAAGTGGGATGTTGTTGAGGAAAGGCAACAACTTACCTCACAGTCGTTAGATGTAAATCTAATGGTCAGAAATGACGGATGGCAGACACACCATCATCACCAACTAAGTGAAGGAAATATGCCCTAGAGTCAATAATAAAGCTGTTATTATATATTTACTTATTCATGATAAATGTTTATTATTCATGCTAGAATTGTATTGACCGGAAACCTAAATACATGTGTGAATACATAGACAAACACTGTGTCCCTAGTGAGCCTCTACTTGACTAGCTCGTTGATCAAAGATGGTTAAGGTTTCCTAACCATGGACATGAGTTGTCATTTGATAACGGGATCACATCATTAGGAGAATGATGTGATGGACATGACCCATCCGTTAGCTTAGCATATTGATCGTTCAGTTTTATTGCTATGGCTTTCTTCATGTCATATTCCTTTGACTATGAGATTATGCAACTCCCGAATACTAAAGGAACACCTTGTGTGCTATGAAACGTCACAACGTAACTGGGTGATTATAAAGATGCTCTATAGGTATCTCCGAAGGTGTTTGTTGGGTTGGCATAGATCGAGGTTAGGATTTGTCACTCCGAGTATCAGAGAGGTATCTCTGGGCCCTGTCGGTAATACACATCATAAGAAGCCTTGCAATCAAAGTGACTAATGAGTTAGTTGCGGGATTATGTATTACGGAACGAGTAAAGAGACTTGCCGGTAATGAGATTGAACTAGGTATGAAGATACCGACGATCGAATCTCAGTCAAGTAACATACCGATGACAAAGGGAATAACGTATGTTGTCATAACGGTTTGACCGATAAAGATCTTCGTAGAATATGTAGGAGCCAATATGATCATCCAGGTTCCACTATTGGTTATTGACCGGAGAGGTGTCTCGGTCATGTCTACATAGTTCTCGAACCCGTAGGGTCCGCACGCTTAACGTTCGATGACGATTTAGTATATATGAGTTACGTGATTTGGTGACCGAATGTTGTTCGGACTCCCAGATGAGATCACGGACATGACGAGGAGTCTCAAAATGGTTGAGAGGTAAAGATTGATATATGATACGTCTCCAACGTATCTATAATTTATGAAGTATTCATGCCACTATATTATCATTCTTGGATGTTTTACAATCATTTTATAGCAACTTTATATCATTTTTTGGGGCTAACCTATTGACCCAGTGCCAGTTGCTGTTTTTTGCTTGTTTTTTACATCGCAGGAAATCAATATCAAACGGAGTCCAAACACCGCGAAACTTTTTGTGGATTTTTTATGGACCAGAAGACCACCAGTGGGCCAGAGCAGCACCTGGGGGTGCCCCGAGGGGGGCACAACCCACCAGGCCCAGGCGTGCCCAGGTGGGTTGTGCCCACCTCGGTGGCCTCCCGCACCACCTCTTCGCCCCATAAATTCTCAAATATTCCAAAAACCCTCGGGGTTAACCTAGATCAGAAGTTCTGCCGCCGCAAGGCTCTGTAGCCACCGAAAACCAATCTAGACCCCGTTCCGACACCCTGCCAGAGGGGGGAATCATCTCCGGTGGCCATCTTCATCATCCCGGTGGCCACCACGATGAGGAGGGAGAAGTCAACCCTCGGGACCGAGGGTTTGTACCAGTAGCTATGTGTTTAATGTCTCTCTCTCTCTCTCTCTCTCTCTCTCTCTCTCTCTCTCTCTCGTGTTCTCGAGATGTGACGATCTTGATGTATCGCGGGCTTTGTTAATATAGTCGGATCATATGGTGTTTTCCCCTCTCTATCTTGGTGTGATGAATTTAGTTTTTCCCTTTGAGATTTCATTATTATCGGATTGAATACTTTTATGGATTTGAGAACACTTGATATATGTCTTGCAATTCAATACTCATGGTGACAATGGGGTATCGTATTGATTCACTTGATATATGTCTTGCAATTGAATACTCATGGTGACATTGGGGTAATCTATGCATAGGGGTTGATGCAAGTTCTTGTCTTTGTTTCTCTGGTAGAAATCTTGGGGCACTCTTTGAAGTTCTTTGTGTTGGATTGAGTATTATGAATATGAATTTGCTTTGGTGTTATGTTAGTACGAACTCTAGGATAGATTGAATGGAAAGAATAGCTTTGTGTTATTTTAGTATGAACTCTTGAATAGATCGAACGGAAAGAATAGCTTTGAGGTGGTTTCGTACCCTACAAACGATTTTTTCTTGTGTTCTCTGCTAGATAGGAACTTTGGAGTGATTCTTGAACGCGCTTTGAGGGGTGGCTATATGATCCAATTATATTAGCACTGTTGAGAGATTTCACTAGCGAAATTACGGACCCTAGGCCTCATTTTCAAGCATTGCAATATGTTTTTGTGCTCATTTACTATTTGCTACCTTGCTGTTTTTATTTATTCAGATTATAAAAATATATTTCTACCATCAATATTACACTTTTATAACCATCTCTTCGCCGAACTAGTGCACCTATACAATTTTCCATTGTATTGGTTGTGTTGGGGACGCAAGAGATTTCTTGTATTTGGTTGCAGGGTCGTTTGAGAGAGACTATCTTCATCCTACGCCTCCCACGGACTGATAAACCTTAGGTCATCCACTTGAGGGAAAATTGTTACTATCCTACAAAACTCTGCCCTTGGAGGCCCAACACGTGTCTACAAGAATAAAGTTGCGTAGTAGACATCAAGCTCTTTTCTGCCGCTGTTGCCAGGGAGGTTAGGTAAGCGGCACTCACATCCCGTCAACAAAGCTCTTTTCTAGCGCCGTTGCCGGGGAGGTGAGTGCATGAAGGTATATCTTTAGATCTTGCAATTGAATCTTTTAGTTTCTTGTTTTATCACTAGTTTGGTTTATAAAAGAAAACTACATAAAAAATGGAATTGAGGTTGCATCATATTATTGATCATCTTTATAATATCTTTCTTGAAAATGATGGATCGGAAAGTTGTGCTCAATTGTTAGAAGAAGAAGTCAATAAAATACTTGGCACAAAATATTTGAATGATGAGCATGATTGCAATGTTGTTAGTATGAATTCTTTGAATATCCAAAATGCTAATGATGTTTGCACAAGTCATGACAAAAATGTTTCTTATAAGCATGTGAATTTTTGTGGAGTGCATAAAGTTTGTGAGGACGTGCCTTATAGGGAAGATAGATTTTGCAAGAAGCATAAGCATGATAGAACCAATTCTTTGCTCAAAGTGATAGATGAATTTTCTGCAAAATTATGTTCGTTTTGTCCTATTACTTGTGAACTTTGCAATAAGGATGGTCATCTTAATTTCCAATGCACGCTTTTTCATGATCGAATCGTGTCCAAATATTGCAAAAACTTGATCACCCCAGAACTTTATAATGAACTTTGTTTATTTTTGGGGAGTGAATAATTGATGCATAAAAATAGTTGGTTTGAATTATTCATTCTCACGGGCGACATTGAAACTGACCTAAAAAATATCTATATGTTTTGCATGGTAAATTGCAATGAGAATGCTTATATTGCCAACTATAGAAAGACGGGAAAACCAATCGAATATAAAAGGAATACTAATGAAAGGGTAAAGATTTCCACTTTCCCTCCTATTGTCTCTCATGATGAAATAGGTGACGAGGAGGAGCTCCCTATTCAACCAATCTCATCAATAAGAAGCTTGAAAAATTAATTAAATCCACACATGATGTGGTGAAGAAGAAGAAAAGAAGAAAGAATAGAGGTAAAAGGTATCTCTCCCAAATAATGTTGCTCCTATTATTGTTGTGCCTCTTGAAAAAGAATCAAAAATAATTGTGGAAGATGATGCACTTGATGATGATATTGCTTCTATGTCTTATGGCACAATGTCCGAGAGCACTATTGATGATGATTTTGTTATGCCTATTGCTTGTTGTGATGATTATGATTGGGAAGATAATGATACTTCTTATAATCTTGGAAATCTTTTTGGCACCAACTTGGGAAATTATGATGATAGCAATTGTTATACCGTTGGTGCTATTCGTACTATTAATGATGAGAGTGATTATGCTTATGATATGCCAAGCCACAAGCTTGGGGATGCTATATTTGATGAGAATGACATGTTTGAAAATTTATTTTCTACAATTAATGTTTGTCCCAAGCTTGGGGATGCTATGTTTAATGAAGATGATCTTTTTAGTCCCCCTACTTTGAATGATCAAATTTGCTATGATGATTGCATGCCTCCTATCTATGATGAGAACAAAGTTGCTACTTATGATAATTATTGTGATGATACTTATGTTATAAAAAGTAGTGATAATTATTGTCATAATTTTGAATATCCCTTTACTAAACATTACTCTCTTAATGCGGAAACAATTTTTAGTATTGGAGTTTCATATGATACTCCCACTATTGTGAATGAGAATAAAATTGCTTATATGGAGAGTAATAAATCTTCTATGCTTTTGGATCATGAAAAGAATACTTTATGTGATGGTTATATTGATGAATCTATTCATGACACATGATTAAGCTACTGTAGCAATCATGTTTTATTGCTTTTGTTTCAATAAAGTGCCAAGTAAAGCCTTTGGGATAGTGTGGATGATAGTTGACTTGGATCTATGCAAAAATAGAAACTTTTGCGCTAAGTCCAGGAATTTTGAAAATTCACTGGAACGTGATTTTGATCTGAAATTTTTACAGGTGATAGACATACAAATTCTCTACGTTGTCCTAACTTTTTAGAATTTTTGGAGTAGCAGAAGTATGGTTGGAGTACAGATTACTACACACTGTTCTGTTTTTGACAGATTCTGTTTTCAATGCATAGTTTTTTTTAGTTTCTATGGCTTATATTGCTCAATATAAATTCTGGAAATTATATACTACATTAGGCATTGTGTGGAAACAATTATGAATCTTGTCTTTGACAGTACCAAAGTGAAATGGTTTGCTCTTTATCATACTAACCTATCTCACAAAGTTCCGTTAAGTTTTGTGTGATTGAAGTTTTCAAGTTTTGGGTGAGACATCGATATGAGGAGAATAAGGAGTGACAAGACCCTAAGCTTGGGGATGCCCAAGGCACCCCAATGTAATATTCAAGGAAGATCCAAGCAACTAAGCTTGGGGATGCCCCGGAAGGCATCCCCTCTTTCGTCTTCAACATTATCGGTAACCTCACTTGGAGCTATGTTTTCATTCGTCACATGATATGTGTTTTGCTTGGAGAGTCAATTTATTTTGTTAGGATTTGCTTGCTGTTATTTATAATAATGCTTTGCATCTTTATTTTCAATAAAAATGTCAAGGATAGCCTTTACCATGCTTATTTTGCAAGTATACATGTTGCTGTTTCAAAACAGAAAGTTTATCGCTGTTGCAAAAAGTCCCTAGAAAAGTCAGAATATGATAAAATGTTGAAACTTTTTGCACAGTAAGCTCTGATAAATTTTCTACAGTGTGGTAAATTCTCAGAATTTTTAGAGCTAGGGAAGTATGATGAATCTTGCATTCTTTACAGACTGTACTGTTTCAGCAGATTGCTGTTATGTTTGCTTGTTTAATGATTCTATTCGAGGATAGGAGTGTTAAATATGAGGAGGCATTTAGTATGCAATGTTGAATAATAATTTTAGTGATTTGCTATAGTAAAGAATGATAAGGTTTTTGCATTGATTTATACTAACTTATCTCACGAGTTCTTGTTGAGTTTTGTGTGGATGAAGTTTTTGAGATTTAGGAAAACCGTTATATGAGAGGAATTAAGGAGACACAAAATCTCAAGCTTGGGGATGCCCAAGGCATCCCAAGTTAATATTCCAATAAGTATCAAGCATCTAAGCTTGGGGATGCCCCGGTAGGCATCCCACCTTTCTTCTTCAACAATTATCGGTTAGTATCGGTTGAGCCTAAGTTTTTGCTTCTTCACATGAGTTGTCGTATTCTTGGAATGTAATTTTGTTTTGTTTTGCTTGCTGTTTTAATAAAATACTTAGATCTGAAAGTTTTTAAATAAGAGAGAGTCCTCAAATAGCTACCCATTTACTTAACTACTCGTTTGATCTTCACTTATATCTTTTTGGAGTAGCTTGTCTTTTACTCTTGTGCTTCACTTATACCGTATGAGTAAATTGTTGAATAAATTGAATGTAATGCAGTTGAAATTATATGTTCATATCATGCCTAGTGGTAACTTCACATTGGGTTTAGAAAGTGAAAGCTTTTGACGCTTGACAATCACAATATTGGTCATACAAGCAATTCATGAATGATTAGTTAAAGGAAGAGAACTTTCACATGCAAATACACTATCTTGGAAATCTTTTGTGTTTGTGAGCCCCCATCAAAATATTATATGCCAAAATAAAGTTGGACAAGGAAGACAACGTAATGATTTATGTTTGTTCATATTCACATAGAAGTTATATTGGCATAGATCCTTCAACATGTGGTGCTTGCCCCCCATCTTTGCTAGCCAAAAAATCCGCACCAAGTAGAGATACTACTTGTGTGTCCAAAAACCCTTAAACCCAAATCTTTTTTCAAGTGTCCACCATACCTACCTAAGGATTGAGTCAGATCCTTCAAGTAAGTAGTCATCGGTGCAATAAGGCAATAAAAAATGCTTCTAAAAGTGTTAGATCATTTAGTGTAAGAGAAAATTGAGCGTTGTACGAACTTGTGATGGCAAAGAATAAAAGTGACAGACTGCATAATAAAGGTTGCTATCATAAGGGGCAATACAATGTGAAGTTCTTTTGCACTAAGGGGTTGAGCATACAAACAAATAAGCGCATGGCAACCTCTGCTTCCCTCTGCGAAGGGCCTATCTTTTACTTTATGTATTTACTTTTATGCAAGAGTCAAAGTTTTTCTCTCTATTCCTTTTTATTTTTCTCCTTTGGCAAGCATCATGTGGTGAGGAAAGATCTAGGCACATATTGTTGGGGAACGTACTAATTTCAAAAAATTTCCTACGCACACGCAAGATCATGGTGATGCATAGCAACGAGAGGGGAGAGTGTTGTCCACGTACCCTCGTAGACCGATAGCGGAAGCGTTATCACAACGCGGTTGATGTAGTCGTACGTCTTCACGATCCGACCGATCAAGTACCGAACGCACGGCACCTCCGAGTTCTACACACGTTCAGCTCGATGACGTCCCTCGAACTCCGATCCAGCCGAGTGTTGAGGGAGAGTTTCGTCAGCACGACGGCGTGGTGACGATGATGATGTTCCACCGACGCAGGGCTTCGCCTAAGCTCCGCAACGGTATTATCGAGGTGTAATTTGGTGGAGGGGGCACCGCACACGGCTAAGAGATCTCAAGGATCAATTGTTGTTGTCTATGGGGTGCCCCCCTGCCCCCGTATATAAAGGAGCAAGGAGGAGGCAGCCGGTCAAGGGAGAGGCGCGCCAAAGGGGGGAGTCCTACTCCCACCGGGAGTAGGACTCCTCCTTTCCTTGTGGGAGTAGGAGAAGGGAAGGTGGAAGGAGAAAGAAGGAAGGGGGCGCCCCCCCTCCCTAGTCCAATTCGGACTAGCCCATGGGGAGGGGTGCGGCCACCCTTTGGGGTCTTTCTCTCCTTTCCCGTATGGCCCATTAAGGCCCAATACGAATTCCCGTAACTCTCCGGTACTCCGAAAAATACCCGAATCACTCGGAACCTTTCCGAAGTCCGAATATAGTCGTCCAATATATCGATCTTTACGTCTCGGCCATTTCGAGACTCCTCGTCATGTCCCCGATCTCATCCGGGACTCCGAACTCCTTCGGTACATCAAAACTCAATAAAACTGTCATCGTAACGTTAAGCGTGCGGACCCTTCGGGTTCGAGAACTATGTAGACATGACCGAGACACCTCTCCGGTCAATAACCAATAGCGGGACCTGGATGCCCATATTGGCTCCCACATATTCTACGAAGATCTTTATCGGTCAGACCGCATAACAACATACGTTGTTCCCTTTGTCACCGGTATGTTACTTGCCCGAGATTTGATCGTCGGTATCTCGATACCTAGTTCAATCTCGTTACCGGCAAGTCTCTTTACTCGTTCCGTAATACATCATCCCGCAACTAACTCATTAGTCACAATGCTTGCAAGGCTTATAGTGATGTGCATTACCGAGTGGGCCCAGAGATACCTCTCCGACAATCGGAGTGACAAATCCTAATCTCGAAATACGCCAACCCAACAAGTACCTTTGGAGACACCTGTAGAGCACCTTTATAATCACCCAGTTACGTTGTGACGTTTGGTAGCACACAAAGTGTTCCTCCGGTAAACGGGAGTTGCATAATCTCATAGTCATAGGAACATGTATAAGTCATGAAGAAAGCAATAGCAACATACTAAACGATCGGGTGCTAAGCTAACGTAATGGGTCATGTCAATCACGTCATTCTCCTAATGAGGTGATCCCGTTAATCAAATGACAACTCATGTCTATGGCTAGGAAACATAACCATCTTTGATTAACGAGCTAGTCAAGTAGAGGCATACTAGTGACACTCTGTTTGTCTATGTATTCACACATGTATTATGTTTCCGGTTAATACAATTCTAGCATGAATAATAAACATTTATCATGATATAAGGAAATATATAATACTTTATTATTGCCTCTAGGGCATATTTCCTTCAGTCTCCCACTTGCACTAGAGTCAATAATCTAGTTCACATCGCCATGTGATTTAACATCAATAATTCACATCACCATGTGATTAACACCCATAGTTCACATCTCTATGTGACCAACACTCAAAGGGTTTACTAGAGTCAATAATCTAGTTCACATCGCTATGTGATTAACACCCAAAGAGTACTAAGGTGTGATCATGTTTTGATTGTGAGATAATTTTAGTCAACGGGTCTGTCACATCCAGATCCGTAAGTACTTTGCAAATTTCTATGTCTACAATGCTCTGCACGGAGCTACTCTAGCTAATTGCTCCCACTTTCAATATGTATCTAGACCGAGACTTAGAGTCATCTAGATTTAGTGTCAAAACTTGCATCGACGTAACCCTTTACGACGAACCTTTTGTCACTTCCATAATCGAGAAACATATCCTTATTCCACTAAGGATAATTTTGACCGCTGTCCAGTGATCTACTCCTAGATCACTATTGTACTCCCTTGCCAAAATCAGTGTAGGGTATACAATAGATCTGGTACACAGCATGGCATACTTTATAGAACCTATGGCCAAGGCATAGGGAATGACTTTCATTCTCTTTCTATCTTCTGCCGTGGTCAGGCTTTGAGTCTTACTCAATTTCACACCTTGTAACACAGGCAAGAACTCTTTCTTTGACTGTTCTATTTTGAACTACTTCAAAATCTTGTTAAGGTATGTACTCATTGAAAAAACTTATCAAGCATTTTGATCTATCTCTATAGATCTTGATGCTCAATATGTAAGCAGCTTCACCGAGGTCTTTCTTTTGAAAAACTCCTTTCAAACACTCCTTTATGCTTTGCAGAATAATTCTACTTTATTTCCGATCAACAATATATACTTATCAGAAATGCTGTAGTGCTCCCACTCACTTTCTTGTAAATACAGGCTTCACCGCAAGTCTGTATAACACTATATCCTTTGATCAACTTATCAAAGTGTATATTCCAACTCCGAGATGCTTGCACCAGTCCATAGATGGATCGGTGGAGCTTGCATATTTTGTTAGCACCTTTAGGATTGACAAAACCTCCTGGTTGCATCATATACAACTCTTCTTTAATAAATCCATTAAGGAATGCAGTTTTGTTTATCCCTTTGCCATATTTCATAAAATGCGGCAATTGCTAACATGATTCGGACAGACTTAAGCATAGATACGAGTGAGAAACTCTCATCGTAGTCAACACTTTGAACTTGTCGAAAACCTTTTTTCGACAATTCTAGCTTTGTAGATAGTAACACTACTATCAGCGTCCGTCTTCCTCTTGAAGATCCATTTAATCTCAATGGCTCGCCGATCATTGGGCAAGTCAATCAAAGTCCATACTTTGTTCTCATATATGGATCTTATCTCAGATTTCATGGCCTCAAGCCATTTTGCGGAATCTGGGCTCACCATCGCTTCTTCATAGTTCGTAGGTTCGCCATGGTCTAGTAACATGACCTCCAGAACAGGATTACCGTACCACTCTGGTGCGGTTCTTGATCTAGTTGACCTACGAAGTTCAGTAATAACTTGATCTGAAGTTTCATGATCATTATCATTAACTTCCTCACTAATTGGTGTAGGAGTCACAGGAACAGATTTCTGTGATGAACTACTTTCCAATAAGGGAGCAGGTACAGTTACCTCATCAAGTTCTACTTTCCTCCCACTCACATCTTTCGAGAGAAACTCCTTCTCTAGAAAGGATCCATACTAAGCAACGAATGTCTTGCCTTCGGATCTGTGATAGAAGGTATACCCAACTGTTTCCTTTGGGTATCCTATGAAGACACATTTCTCCGATTTGGGTTTGAGCTTATCAGGATGAAACCTTTTCACATAAGCATCGCAACCCCAAACTTTAAGAAACGACAACTTTGGTTTCTTGCCAAACCACAGTTCATAAGGCGTCGTCTCAACGGATTTTGATGGTGCCCTATTTAACGTGAATGTAGCTGTCTCTAATGCATAACCCCAAAACGATAGTGGTAAATTGGTAAGAGACATCATAGATTGCACTATATCCAATAAAGTACGGTTATGACGTTCGGACACACCATTATGCTGTGGTGTTCCAGGTGGCGTGAGTAGTGAAACTATTTCACTTTGTTTTGACTGAAGGCCAAACTCGTAACTCAAATATTTTACCTCTGCGATCATATCGTAGAAACTTTTATTTTCTTGTTACGATGATTCTCCACTTCACTCTGAAATTCTTTGAACTTTTCAAATGTTTCAGACTTGTGTTTCATCAAGTAGATATACCTATATCTGCTCAAATCATCTGTGAAGATCAGAAAATAATGATACCTGCTGCGAGCCTCAATATTCATCGGACCACATACATCTGTATGTATGATTTCCAACAAATCTGTTGCTCTCTCCATAGTTCCGGAGAACGGCGTTTTAGTCATCTTGCCCATGAGGCACGGTTCGCAAGCATCAAGTGATTCATAATCAAGTGATTCCAAAATCCCATCAGTATGGAGTTTCTTCATGCGCTTTACACCAATATGACCTAAACGGCAGTGCCACAAATAAGTTGCACTATCATTATTAACTTTGCATCTTTTGGCTTCAATATTATGAATATGTGTATCACTGAGATCCAACAAACCATTTTCGTTGGTGTGTATGACCATAAAAGGTTTTTATTCATGTAAACAGAACAACAATTGTTCTCTAACTTAAATGAATAACCGTATTGCAATAAACATGATCAAATCATATTCATGCTCAACGCAAACACCAAATAACACTTATTTAGTTTCAACACTAATCCCGAAAGTATAGGGAGTGTGCGATGATGATCATATCAATCTTGGAATTACTTCCAACACACATCGTCACCTCGCCTTTTACTAGTCTCTGTTTATTCTGCTACTCCCGTTTTCGAGTTACTACTCTTTAGCAACTGAACCAGTATCAAATACTGAGGGGTTGCTATAAACACTAGTAAGTACACATCACTAACATGTATATCCAATATACCTTTGTTCACTTTGCCATCCTTCTTATCCACCAAATACTTGGGGCAGTTCCGCCTCCAGTGACCAGTTCCTTTGCAGTAGAAGCACTTAGTCTCAGGCTTAGGACCAGACTTAGGCTTCTTCACTTGAGCAGCAACTTGCTTGCCGTTCTACTTGAAGTTCCCCTTCTATCCCTTTGCCCTTTTCTTGAAACTAGTGGTCTTGTTAACCATCAACACTTGATGTTTTTCTTGATTTCTACCTTCGTCGATTTCAGCATCACGAAGAGCTTGGGAATTACTTTCGTCATCCCTTGCATACTATAGTTCATCACGAAGTTCTACTAACTTGGTGATGGTGACTAGAGAATTCTGTCAATCACTATTTTATCTGGAAGATTAACTCCCACTTGATTCAAGCGATTGTAGTACCCAGACAATCTGAGCACATGCTCACTAGTTGAGCGATTCTCCTCCATCTTTTAGCTATAGAACTTGTTGGAGACTTCATATCTCTCAACTCGGGTATTTGCTTGAAATATTAACTTCAACTCCTGGAACATCTCATATGGTCCATGACGTTCAAAACGTCTTTGAAGTCCCGATTCTAAGCCGTTAAGCATGGTGCACTAAACTATCAAGTAGTCATCATATTGAGCTAGCCAAACGTTCATAACGTCTGCATCTGCTCCTGCAATAGGTCTGTCACCTAGCGGTGCATCAAGGACATAATTCTTCTGTGCAGCAATGAGGATAATCCTCAGATCACGGATCCAATCCGCATCTTTGCTACTAACATCTTTCAAC
The DNA here is from genome assembly GCF_018294505.1 of Triticum aestivum. Lineage (NCBI taxonomy): Eukaryota > Viridiplantae > Streptophyta > Magnoliopsida > Poales > Poaceae > Triticum > Triticum aestivum. The sequence goes on along the minus strand of NC_057814.1, from coordinate 490,308,198 downwards.
ATAATTTTTCTCTAGGAACATATCAGAAATAAACAGGGAAGCAACAACGCGAGCTATTGATCTACAACATAATTTGCAAAATACTATCAGGACTAAGTTCATGATAAATTTAAGTTCAATTAATCATATTACTTAAGAACTCCCACTTAGATAGACATCTCTCTAATCATCTAAGTGATTACGTGATCCAAAGCAACTAAACCATGTCCGATTAACACGTGAGATGGAGTAGTTTCAATGGTGAACATCACTATGTTGATCATATCTACTATATGATTCACGCTCGACCTTTCGGTCTCTGTGTTCCGAGGCCATATCTGTACATATGCTAGGCTCGTCAAGTTTAACCTGAGTATTCCGCGTGTGCAACTGTTTTGCACCCGTTGTATTTGAACGTAGAGCCTATCACACCCGATTAACACGTGGTGTCTCAGCACGAAGAACTTTCGCAACGGTGCATACTCAGGGAGAACACTTTTGTCTTGAAATTTTAGTGAGAGATCATCTTATAATGCTACCGTCAAACAAAGCAAGATAAGATGCATAAAGGATTAACATCACATGCAATCAATATAAGTGATATGATATGGCCATCATCATCTTGTGCTTGTGATCTCCATCTCCGAAGCACCATCATGATCACCATTGTCACCGGCTCGACACCTTGATCTCCATCGTAGTATCGTTGTCGTCTCGCCAACTTATTGCTTTTACGACTATCGCTACCTTTAGTGATAAAGTAAAACTATTACATGGCGATTGCATCTCATACAATAAAGCGACAACCATATGGCTCCTGCCAGTTGCCGATAACTCGGTTACAAAACATGATCATCTCATACAACACATTATATCACATCATGTCTTGACCATATCACATCACAACATGCCCTGCAAAAACAAGTTAGACGTGCTCTACTTTGTTGTTGCAAGTTTTACGTGGCTGCTACGGGCTTAGCAAGAACCGTTCTTACCTACGCATCAAAACCACAACGATAGTTTGTCAAGTTGGTGCTGTTTTAACCTTCGCAAGGACCGGGCGTAGCCACACTCGGTTCAACTAAAGTGAGAGAGACAGACACCCGCCAGTCACCTTTAAGCAACGAGTGCTCCGAACGGTGAAACCAGTCTCGCGTAAGCGTACGCGTAATGTCGGTCCGGGCCGCTTCATCTCACAATACCGCTGAACCAAAGTATGACATGCTGGTAAGCAGTATGACTTATATCGCCCACAACTCACTTGTGTTCTACTCGTGCAAAGCATCAACGCATAAAACCAGGCTCGGATGCCACTGTTGGGGAACGTAGTAATTTCAAAAAATTTCCTACGCACACGCAAGATCATGGTGATGCATAGCAACGAGAGGGGAGAGTGTTGTCCACGTACCCTCGTAGACCGATAGCGGAAGCGTTATCACAACGCGGTTGATGTAGTCGTACGTCTTCACGATCCGACCGATCAAGTACCGAACGCACGGCACCTCCGAGTTCTACACACGTTCAGCTCGATGACGTCCCTCGAACTCCGATCCAGCCGAGTGTTGAGGGAGAGTTTCGTCAGCACAACGGCCTGGTGACGATGATGATGTTCCACCGACGCAGGGCTTCGCCTAAGCTCCGCAACGGTATTATCGAGGTGTAATTTGGTGGAGGGGGGCACCGCACACGGCTAAGAGATCTCAAGGATCAATTGTTGTGTCTATGGGGTGCCCCCTGCCCCCGTATATAAAGGAGCAAGGAGGAGGCAGCCGGCCAAGGGAGAGGCGCGCCAAAGGGGGGAGTCCTACTCCCACCGGGAGTAGGACTCCTCCTTTCCTTGTGGGAGTAGGAGAAGGGAAGGTGGAAGGAGAAAGAAGGAAGGGGGCGCCCCCCCTCCCTAGTCCAATTCGGACTAGCCCATGGGGAGGGGTGCGGCCACCCTTTGGGGTCTTTCTCTCCTTTCCCGTATGGCCCATTAAGGCCCAATACGAATTCCCGTAACTCTCCGGTACTCCGAAAAATACCCGAATCACTCGGAACCTTTCCGAAGTCCGAATATAGTCGTCCAATATATCGATCTTTACGTCTCGGCCATTTCGAGACTCCTCGTCATGTCCCCGATCTCATCCGGGACTCCGAACTCCTTCGGTACATCAAAACTCAATAAAACTGTCATCGTAACGTTAAGCGTGCGGACCCTTCGGGTTCGAGAACTATGTAGACATGACCGAGACACCTCTCCGGTCAATAACCAATAGCGGGACCTGGATGCCCATATTGGCTCCCACATATTCTACGAAGATCTTTATCGGTCAGACCGCATAACAACATACGTTGTTCCCTTTGTCACCGGTATGTTACTTGCCCGAGATTTGATCGTCGGTATCTCGATACCTAGTTCAATCTCGTTACCGGCAAGTCTCTTTACTCGTTCCGTAATACATCATCCCGCAACTAACTCATTAGTCACAATGCTTGCAAGGCTTATAGTGATGTGCATTACCGAGTGGGCCCAGAGATACCTCTCCGACAATCGGAGTGACAAATCCTAATCTCGAAATACGCCAACCCAACAAGTACCTTTGGAGACACCTGTAGAGCACCTTTATAATCACCCAGTTACGTTGTGACGTTTGGTAGCACACAAAGTGTTCCTCCGGTAAACGGGAGTTGCATAATCTCATAGTCATAGGAACATGTATAAGTCATGAAGAAAGCAATAGCAACATACTAAACGATCGGGTGCTAAGCTAACGTAATGGGTCATGTCAATCACGTCATTCTCCTAATGAGGTGATCCCGTTAATCAAATGACAACTCATGTCTATGGCTAGGAAACATAACCATCTTTGATTAACGAGCTAGTCAAGTAGAGGCATACTAGTGACACTCTGTTTGTCTATGTATTCACACATGTATTATGTTTCCGGTTAATACAATTCTAGCATGAATAATAAACATTTATCATGATATAAGGAAATATATAATACTTTATTATTGCCGCTAGGGCATATTTCCTTCACATATATCCAGTTGGATATGAGTAGCATGAGTTATTATTGTTGACATTACCCTTGAGGTGAATACGTTGGGAGGCAAAATTATAAGCCCCTATCTTTCTATGTGTCTGGTTGAAACGTTTTGCTCATGTGTATGCGGTGAGTGTTAGCAATCATAGAAGACTATATGATGGTTGAGCATGTGGAGCTCTTAATTAAACTCTATTGAATAAGTTGGATTACGATTGCTTGGTGACTGAGAACATAGGTTGTTGAGTTTCAAGAGAATTCATTGTTTGAACCTTAACATGTGAATCGGTTACCACTTTAACATGAGAAATTTTATAAGAAATAATTGCTGTTATGATGCTAGGAAAAGTGATTGAAATTGTCAGTGATCAAACTTGTGCGCTTTGCTAGCATTCACACTTCATAATTATTTCTTTTATCATTTACCTACTCGAGGACGAGTAGGAATCAAGCTTGGGGATGCTGATACGTCTCCAACGTATCTATAATTTATGAATTATTCATACCATTATATTATCATTCTTGGATGTTTTACAATCATTTTATAGCAACTTTATATCATTTTTTGGGACTAACCTATTGACCCAGTGCCCAGTGCCAGTTGTTGTTTTTTGCTTGTTTTTTACATCACAGGAAATCAATATCAAACGGAGTCCAAACACCTTGAAACTTTTTGTGGATTTTTATAGACCAGAAGACCACCAGTGGGCCAGAGCAGCACCTGGGGGTGCCCCGAGGGGGAAAGAACCCACCAGGGCGCGCCTAGGGGCCCAGGCGCGCCCAGGTGGGTTGTGCCCACCTCGGTGGCCTCCCGCACCGCCTCTTCGCCCTATAAATTCTCAAATATTCCAAAAACCCTCGGGGTTAACCTAGGTCAGAAGTTCTGCCACCGCAAGGCTTTGTAGCCACAGAAAACCAATCTAGACCCCGTTCTGGCACCCTGCCGGAGGGGGGAATCATCTCCGGTGGCCATCTTCAACATCCCGGCGGCCACCACAATGAGGAGGGAGTAGTCAACCCTCCGGGCTGAGGGTTTGTACCAGTAGCTATGTGTTTAATCTCTCTCTCTCATGTTCTTGAGATGTCACGATCTTGATGTATCACGGGCTTTGTTAATATAGTAAGATCATATGGTGTTTTCCCCTCTCTATCATGTTGTGACGAATTCAGTTTTTCCCTTTGAGATTTCGTTGTTATCGGATTGAATACTTTTGTGGATTTGAGAACACTTGATATATGTGTTGCAATTGAATACTCATGGTGACAATGGGGTATCATATTGATTCACTTGATATATGTTTTTGCACTCAACTCACGGATTCCCCAGGTTACATTGGGGTAATCTATGCATAGGGGTTGATGCACTTTCTTGTCTTTGTTTCTCCGGTAGAAATCTTGGGGCACTCTTTGAAGTTCTTTGTGTTGGATTGAGTATTATGAATATGAATTTGCTTTGCTGTTATGTTAGTATGAACTCTAGGATAGATCGAACGAAAAGAATAGCTTTGTTTATTTTAGTATGAACTCTTGAATAGATTGAATGGAAAGAATAGCTTTGAGGTGGTTTCGTACCCTACAAACGATTTCTTCTTATGTTCTCCGCTAGATAGGAACTTTGGAGTGATTCTTCATCGCACTTTGAGGGGTGGTTATATGATCCAATTATATTAGCACTATTGAGAGATTTCACTAGCGAAAGTACGGACCCTAGGCCTCATTTTCAAGCATTGCAATACCGTTTTTGTGCTCGTTTATTATTTGCTACCTTGCTGTTTTTATTTATTCAGATTATAAAAATATATTTCTACCATCAATATTACACTTTTATAACCATCTCTTCGCCGAACTAGTGCACCTATACAATTTTCCATTGTATTGGTTGTGTTGGGGACGCAAGAGATTTCTTGTATTTGGTTGCAGGGTCGTTTGAGAGAGACTATCTTCATCCTACGCCTCCCACGGACTGATAAACCTTAGGTCATCCACTTGAGGGAAAATTGGTACTGTCCTACAGAACTCTGCGCTTGGAGGCCCAACACGTGTCTACAAGAATAAAGTTGCATAGTAGACATCAATATATAGGATGATAGTATTCGGACACCAGAAGTGTTTCGGATCGTATTGGGTATTTTTCGGGGTGCCGGGGGGGGGGGGGGTTACCGGAACCCCCGGGGGGGATAATGGGCCTTATGGGCCATAAGAAGGGAGCACACCAGCCCACAAGGGGTGGCGCCCCTCCCCCCTTTAGGTAGGAGGCCGAATAGGAGAAGGAAGAGGGGGTTCGCCCCCCTTTCCTTCCTCCCTTCCCTCTTCCCTTTTCCCCCTTCCGGTAATAAGGAAAGGGGGGCCGAATTGGGATAGGACCCCAAGTAGGATTCCTCCTACTTGGGGCGCCCCATGGCTGCTCCCCTCCCCCTCCCACCTATATATACGTGGGGAGGGGGCGCCTAGAACACACAACAACAATCGTTAGCCGTGTGCGGCGCCCCACCTCCACAGTTTACACCCCCGGTCATAGTTTCGCAGTGCTTAGGCGAAGCCCTGCGAGAATCACTTCACAATCACCGTCACACATCGTCGTGTTGACAGAACTCATCTACTTCACCAACACCTTGCTGGATCAAGAAGGCGAGGGACGTCATCGCGCTGAACGCGTGCACAACTCGGAGGTGCCGTACATTCGGTGCTTGATCGGTCGAAGCTAGAAGAAGTTCGACTACATCAACCACATTGTCAAACGCTTCCGCTTTCGGTCTACGAGGGTATGTAGACACACTCTCCCCCTCTCGTTGCTATGCATCTCCTAGATAGATCTTGCGTGAGTGTAGGAAATGTTTTGAAATTGCATGCTACGTTTCCCAACACTGAGTCTTCTGTAGGAGTACTAGCAAGATGTCCATGCATTGCACGGAACATCAAGATGCATTTTTTTATAAAACACCTGTTGTGATTGACCCATGCGGGAGTAATCCCATGTGTAAAAACTAATGCTATCTCGAGAAAGAGGAGAGATAAGGTGAGGAGGAGTGCGGCGTGGTGGTGATTGGTAGTCGGACTGAGTGGAGGCATGGGGATGGCAACGTCGGCAGCGACCACCATGCTAGTTTGTTCCAGAGGTTTCCTTTTTTAATTGCTCAACAATGAGGTTGTGGGAGATAAGGATGAACGAGGGAAGGCCTTGTCTGCAAATGTGGAGAGAGGTGCGGTATCTTTTAGTTTAATTTCTATCCGTCAGATATAGATCAGACGGTCTATATTGCAAGATGGCAGGCATACCATCATCACCAACTCGGATTTTTTATAAGAGAAGAGATATAAGTATGGAGATACAAACGTATTATCGATACTTGTTTCCATAAATTTGGATCCACATTCTATTCAATGACTGAGCATGTGGGGCCTTAGCACGATGACTTCTCGACTGTGTAAAACAAAGGTTTTCCCGTCGCCGATAAGGCGGGGGTGACGACGGCGCGCTTTCGGCTTGCTCTAGTCCTAGTAGTCATACTAGGTGGTCTACGAATGTGTAGATTTATTCTTTTTCACGTCTCGTGTTTGCCGTACTGCCACAACTGTTGATGAATAGACGGTAAGTTATTCACGGGAAAACCTTTGTTGAGTGTGTGTGCGAGAGAGAGACAATGTGCGTGTGTGATATGTGTAGAGACTGAGGCCATGATAATAGATTCTTTGTGTCTCTGTGTGTGGAGGATAGAGATAGACATGTGCATGGGGCTTTGTGTTGTGTAACGTGGAGACACATAGACATAATCAGAGAGTGAGTGTGTGAGATACACATGCGGACATGGGGAGAGATGTGTGAGTTAGAGAGATGGAGAATTTTGGTGTGCATCTGAGCTAGAGAGAGGGGGGATATATACATACCTAGAGCTGGAGAGAATATGCAAGGGTGTGTGTCTTAAAAGAAGGATCCAGATAGATGGGTGTTTGTGCATGTCTGTGTGTGTTTGTGCGCGCGCGTGTGTGTGAGAGGGAGTGTGTGTATGTGGAGAAGAGAGACCACTAATGATGTAAACCTAGTATAGGGAAGGGGGAATGGTGTGACATGTGTGTCAAAGAGAGACAAAGGCATGTGTAGTAGCGGGATAGCATGGGTGCGGGCGGGGAGCAGACTATTGAAGGAAATATGCCCTAGAGGCAATAATAAAGTTATTATTTATTTCCTTATATCATGATAAATGTTTATTATTCATGCTAGAATTGTATTAACCGGAAACATAATACATGTGTGAATACATAGACAAAGAGAGTGTCACTAGTATGCCTCTACTTGACTAGCTCGTTGATCAAAGATGGTTATGTTTCCTAGCCATAGACATGAGTTGTCATTTGATTAACGAAATCACATCATTAGGAGAATGATGTGATTGACTTCACCCATTCCGTTAGCTTAGCACTCGATCGTTTAGTATGTTGCTATTGCTTTCTTCATGACTTATACATGTTCCTATGACTATGAGATTATGCAACTCCCGTTTACCGGAGGAACACTTTGTGTGCTACCAAACGTCACAACGTAACTGGGTGATTATAAAGGTGCTCTGCAGGTGTCTCCAAAGGTACTTGTTGGGTTGGCGTATTTCGAGATTAGGATTTGTCACTCCGATTGTCGGAGAGGTATCTCTGGGCCCACTCAGTAATACACATCACTTTAAGCCTTGCAAGCATTGTGGCTAATGAGTTAGTTGCGGGATGATGTATTACGGAACGAGTAAAGAGACTTGCCGGTAACAAGATTGAACTAGCTATCGAGATACCGACGATCGAATCTCGGGCAAGTAACATACCGATGACAAAGGGAACAACGTATGTTGTTATGCGGTCTGACCGATAAAGATCTTCGTAGAATATGTGGGAACCAATATGAGCATCCAGGTTTCGCTATTGGTTATTGACCGGAGAGGTGTCTCGGTCACGTCTACATAGTTCTCGAACCCGTAGGGTCCGCACGCTTAAAGTTACGATGACAGTTTTATTATGAGTTTATATGTTTTGATGTACCGAAGGTTGTTCGGAGTTCTGGATATGATCACGGACATGACGAGGAGTCTCGAAATGGTCGAGACATGAAGATTGATATATTGGACGACTATATTCGGACACTAGAAGTGTTCCGGAGAAGTTTCGGATAAAACCAGAGTGCCGGAGGGGTTACCTTAACCCCCCGGGGAAGTATTGGGCCTTAGTGGGCCTGAGGGGAGAGAGAGGGCAGCAGCCCAGGAGGTGGCGCGCCCCCTCCCATGGGGAGTCCGAATTGGACTAGGGGAGGGGGGCGCGGCCCCTCTTTCCCTCTCCCTCTCCCTCTCTTTCCTTCCCCCTTCTCTCTTCCTAGTTGGACTAGGAAAGGGGAGTCCTACTCCTACTAGGAGGAGGACTCCCCCCCTCCTTGGCGCGCCCCAAGGGCCAGCCGGCCTCCCCCTTGCTCCTTTATATACGGGGGCAGGGGGCACCTCTGAACACACAATTGATATACAATATTTTAGCCGTGTGCGGTGCCCCCCTCCACCATAATACACCTCGATAATATCGTTGCGGAGCTTAGGCGAAGCCCTGCATCGGTAGAACATCATCATCGTCACCACGCCGTCGTGCTGACGAAACTCTCCCTCAACACTCGGCTGGATCGGAGTTCGAGGGACGTCATCGAGCTGAACGTGTGCTGAACTCGGAGGTGCCGTGCGTTCGGTACTTGATCGGTCGGATCATGAAGACGTACGACTACATCAACCGCGTTGTGTTAACGCTTCCGCTTTCGGTCTCTGAGGGTACGTGGACAACACTCTCCCCTCTCGTTTCTATGCATCACCATGATCTTGCGTGTGCGTAGGAATTTTTTTGAAATTACTACGTTCCCCAACAGTGGCATCCGAGCCTGGTTTTATGCGTTGATGCTATGCACGAGTAGAACACAAGTGAGTTGTGGGCGATATAAGTCATACTGCTTACCAGCATGTCATACTTTGGTTCAGCGGTATTGTGAGATGAAGCGGCCCGGACCGACATTACGCGTACGCTTAAGCGAGACTGGTTTCACCGTTGTGAGCACTCGTTGCTTAAAGGTGACTGGCGGGTGTCTGTCTCTCTCACTTTAGTTGAACCGAGTGTGGTTACGCCCGGCCCTTGCGAAGGTTAAAACAGCACCAACTTGACAAACTATCATTGTGGTTTTGATGCGTAGGTAAGAACGGTTCTTGCTAAGCCCGTAGCAGCCACGTAAAACTTGCAACAACAAAGTAGAGGACGTCTAACTTGTTTTTGCAGGGCATGTTGTGATGTGATATGGTCAAGACATGATGCTATATTTTATTGTAAGAGATGATCATGTTTTGTAACCGAGTTATCGGCAACTGGCAGGAGCCATATGGTTGTCGCTTTATTGTATGCAATGCAATCGCCATGTAATTGTTTTACTTTATCACTAAGCGGTAGCGATAGTCGTAAAAGCAATAGTTGGCGAGACGACAACGATGCTACGATGGAGATCAAGGTGTCCCGCCGGTGACGATGGTGATCATGACGGTGCTTCGGAGATGGAGATCACAAGCACAAGATGATGATGGCCATATCATATCACTTATAATGATTGCATGTGATGTTTATCTTTTATGCATCTTATCTTGCTTTGATTGACGGTAGCATTATAAGTTGATCTCTCACTAAAATTTCAAGATAAAAGTGTTCTCCCTGAGTATGCACCGTTGCCAAAGTTCGTCGTGCCCAGACACCATGTGATGATCGGGTGTGATAAGCTCTACGTCCATCTACAACGGGTGCAAGCCAGTTTTGCACACGCAGAATACTCAGGTTAAACTTAACGAGCCTAGCATATGCAGATATGGCCTCGGAACACTGAGACCGAAAGGTCGAGCATGAATCATATAGTAGATATGATCAACATAGTGATGTTCACCATTGAAAACTACTCCATTTCATGTGATGATCGGTTATGGTTTAGTTGATTTGGATCACGTGATCACTTAGAGGATTAGAGGGATGTCTATCTAAGTGGGAGTTCTTAAGTAATATGATTAATTGAACTTAAATTTATCATGAACTTAGTCCTGATAGTATTTTGCAAATTATGTTGTAGATCAATAGCTCACGTTGTTGCTTCCCTGTGTTTATTTTTGATATGTTCCTAGAGAAAAATTATGTTGAAAGATGTTAGTAGCAAAGATGCGGATTGGATCCGTGATCTGAGGATTATCCTCATTGCTGCACAGAAGAATTGTCCTTGATGCACTGCTAGGTGACAGACCTATTGCAGGAGCAGATGCAGACGTTATGAACGTTTGGCTAGCTCAATATGATGACTACTTGATAGTTTAGTGCACCATGCTTAACGGCTTGAATCAGGACTTCAAAGATGTTTTGAACGTCATGGACCATATGAGATGTTCGAGGAGTTGAAATTTCAAGCAAATACCCGAGTTGAGAGATATGAAGTCTCCAACAAGTTCTATAGCTAAAAGATGGAGGAGAATAGCTCAAGCAGTGAGCATGTGCTCAGATTGTCTGGGTACTACAATCGCTTGAATCAAGTGGGAGTTAATCTTCCAGATAAAATAGTGATTGACAGAATTCTCTAGTCACCATCACCAAGTTAGTAGAACTTCGTGATGAACTATAGTATGCAAGGGATAACGAAAGTAATTCCCGAGCTCTTCGTGATGCTGAAATCGACGAAGGTAGAAATCAAGAAAAACTTCAACTGTTGATGGTTGACGAGACCACTAGTTTCAAGAAAAGGGCAAAGGGAAGAAGGGGAACTTCAAGAAGAACGGCAAGCAAGTTGCTGCTCAAGTGAAGAAGCCAAAGTCTGGTCCTAAGCCTGAGACTAAGTGCTTCTACTGCAAAGGGACTGGTCACTGGAAGCGGAACTACCCCAAATATTTGGTGGATAAGAAGGATGGCAAAGTGAACAAAGGTATATTGGATATACATGTTATTGATGTGTACTTTACTAGTGTTTATAGCAACCCCTCGGTATTTGATACTGGTTCAGTTGCTAAGAGTAGTAACTCGAAACGGGAGTTGCAGAATAAATAGAGACTAGTAAAAGGCAAGGTGACGATGTGTGTTGGAAGTAGTTCCAAGATTGATATGATCATCATCGCACACTCCCTATACTTCCGGGATTAGTGTTGAAACTAAATAAGTGTTATTTGGTGTTTGCGTTGAGCATGAATATGATTTGATCATGTTTGTTGCAATACGGTTATTCATTTAAATTAGAGAATAATTGTTGTTCTGTTTACATGAATAAAACCTTCTATGGTCATACACCCAATAAAATGGTTTGTTGGATCTCGATCGTAGTGATACACATATTCATAATAATGAAGCCAAAAGATGCAAAGTTAATAATGATAGTGCAACTTATTTGTGGCACTGCCGTTTAGGTCATATTGGTGTAAAGCGCATGAAGAAACTCCATACTGATGGGATTTTGGAATCACTTGATTATGAATCACTTGATGCTTGCGAACCGTGCCTCATGGGCAAGATGACTAAAACGCCGTTCTCCGGAACTATGGAGAGAGCAACAGATTTGTTGGAAATCATACATACAGATGTATGTGGTCCGATGAATATTGAGGCTCGTAGCAGGTATCATTATTTTCTGACCTTCACAGATGATTTGAGCAGATATGGGTATATCTACTTAATGAAACAGAAGTCTGAAACATTTGAAAAGTTCATATAATTTCAGAGTGAAGCGGAAAATCATCGTAACAAGAAAATAAAGTTTCTACGATCTGATCGTGGAGAAGAGTATTTGAGTTACGAGTTTGGCCTTCAGTAAAAACAATGTGAAATAGTTTCACTACTCACGCCACCTGGAACACCACAGTGTAATGGTGTGTCCGAACATTGTAACCGTACTTTATTAGATATGGTGCAATATATGATGTCTCTTACCGATCTACCACTATCGTTTTGGGGTTATGCATTAGATACAGCTGCATTCACGTTACATAGGGTACCATCTAAATCCGCTGAGACGACATCTTATGAACTGTGGTTTGGCAAGAAACCAAAGTTGTCGTTTCTTAAAATTTGGGGTTGCGATGCTTATGTGAAGAAACTTCAACCTGATAAGCTCGAACCCAAATCGGAGAAATGTGTCTTCATAGGATACCCAAAGGAGATAGTTGGGTACACCTTCTATCACAGATCCGAAGGCAAGAAATTCGTTGCTAAGAATGGATCCTTTCTAGAGGAGGAGTTTCTCTCGAAAGAAGTGAGTGGGAGGAAAGTAGAACTTGATGAGGTAACTGTACCTCATCACTTATTGGAAAGTAGTTCATCACAGAAACTGGTTCCTGTGACACCTACACCAATTAGTGAGGAACTTAATGATGATGATCATGAAACTTCAGATCAAGTTGTTACTGAACCTCGTAGGTCAACCAGAGTAAGATCCGCACCAGAGTGGTACGGTAATCCTGTTCTGGAGGTTGTGTTACTAGACCATGACGAACCTACGAACTATGAAGAAGTGATGGTGAGCCCAGTTTCCGCAAAATGGCTTGAGGCCATGAAATCCGAGATGGGATCCATGTATGAGAACAAAGTATGGACTTTGGTTGACTTGCCCGATGATCGGGAAGCCATTGAAAATAAATGGATCTTCAAGAGGAAGACGGACGCTGATAGTAGTGTTACTATCTACAAAGCTAGACTTGTCGGAAAAAGGTTTTTGATGAAGTTCAAAGTGTTGAATACGATGAGATTTTCTCACTCAGCGATGCTTAAGTCTGTCCGAATCATCTTAGCAATTGCCGCATTTTATGAAATCTGGCAAATGGATAAACAAAACTGCATTCCTTAATGGATTCATTAAAGAAGAATTGTATGTGATGCAACCAGAAGGTTTGTCAATCCTAAAGGTGCTAAACAAAATATGCAAGCTCCAGCGATCCATCTGTGGACTGGTGCAAGCATCTCGGAGTTGGAATATACGCTTTGATAAGTTGATCAAAGGATATAGTTTTATACAGACTTGCGGCGAAGCCTGTATTTGCAAGAAAATGAGTGGGAGCACTACAATATTTCTGATAAGTATATGTGAATGACATATTGTTGATCGGAAATAATGTAGAATTATTCTGCAAAGCATAAAGGAGTGTTTGAAAGGAGTTTTTCAAAGAAAGACCTCGGTGAAGCTGCTTACATATTAAGCATCAAGATCTATAGAGATAGATCAAGACGCTTGATAAGTTTTTTCAATGAGTACATACCTTAACAAGATTTTGAAGTGGTTCAAAATGGAACAGTCAAAGAAAGAGTTTCTTGCCTGTGTTACAAGGTGTGAAATTGAGTAAGACTCAAAAGCCGACCACGGCAGAAGATAGAAAGAGAATGAAAGTCATTCCCTATGCCTCAGCCATAGGTTCTATAATGTATGCCATGCTGTGTACCAGATCTATTGTATACCCTACACTGATTTTGGCAAGGGAGTACAATAGTGATCTAGGAGTAGATCACTGGACAGCGGTCAAAATTATCCTTAGTGGAATAAGGATATGTTTCTCGATTATGGAAGTGACAAAAGGTTCGTCGTAAAGGGTTACGTCAATGCAAGTTTTGACACTAATCTAGATGACTGTAAGTCTCGGTCTAGATACATATTGAAAGTGGGAACAATTAGCTAGAGTAGCTCCGTGCAGAGCATTGTAGACATAGAAATTTGCAAAATACTTACGGATCTCAATGTGACAGACCCGTTGACTAAAATTATCTCACAAGCAAAACATGATCACACCTTAGTACTCTTTGGGTGTTAATCACATAGCGATGTGAACTAGATTACTGACTCTAGTAAACCGTTTGGGTGTTGGTCACATGACGATGTGAACAATGGATGTTAATCATATGGTGATGTGAACTATTGATGTTAAATCACATGGCGATGTGAACTAGATTATTGACTCTAGTGCAAGTGGGAGACTGAAGGAAATATGCCCTAGAGGCAATAATAAAGTTATTATTTATTTCCTTATATCATGATAAATGTTTATTATTCATGCTAGAATTGTATTAACCGGAAACATAATACATGTGTGAATACATAGACAAAGAGAGTGTCACTAGTATGCCTCTACTTGACTAGCTCGTTGATCAAAGATGGTTATGTTTCCTAGCCATAGACATGAGTTGTCATTTGATTAACGGGATCACATCATTAGGAGAATGATGTGATTGACTTGACCCATTCCGTTAGCTTAGCACTCGATCGTTTAGTATGTTGCTATTGCTTTCTTCATGACTTATACATGTTCCTATGACTATGAGATTATGCAACTCCCGTTTACCGGAGGAACACTTTGTGTGCTACCAAACGGCACAACGTAACTAGGTGATTATAAAGGTGCTCTACAGGTGTCTCCAAAGGTACTTGTTGGGTTGGCGTATTTCGAGATTAGGATTTGTCACTCCGATTGTCGGAGAGGTATCTCTAGGCCCACTCAGTAATACACATCACTTTAAGCCTTGCAAGCATTGTGGCTAATGAGTTAGTTGCGGGATGATGTATTACGGAATGAGTAAAGAGACTTGCCGGTAACGAGATTGAACTAGGTATCGAGATACCGACGATCGAATCTCGGGCAAGTAACATACCGATGACAAAGGAAACAATGTATGTTGTTATGCGGTCTGACCGATAAAGATCTTCGTAGAATATGTGGGAACCAATATGAGCATCCAGGTTCCGCTATTGGTTATTGACCGGAGAGGTGTCTCAGTCATGTCTACATAGTTCTCGAACCCGTAGGGTCCGCACGCTTAAAGTTACGATGACAGTTTTATTATGAGTTTATATGTTTTGATGTACCGAAGGTTGTCGGAGTTCCGGATATGATCACAGACATGACGAGGAGTCTCGAAATGGTCGAGACATAAAGATTGATATATTGGACGACTATATTCGGACACCAGAAGTGTTCCGGAGAAGTTTCGGATAAAACCGGAGTGCCGGAGGGGTTACCGGAACCCCCCGGGGAAGTATTGGGCCTTAGTGGGCCTGAGGGGAGAGAGAGGGCAGCAGCCCAGGAGGTGGCGCGCCCCCTCCCATGGGGAGTCCGAATTGGACTAGGGGAGGGGGGCGCGACCCCTCTTTCCCTCTCCCTCTCCCTCTCTTTCCTTCCCCCTTCTCTCTTCCTAGTTGGACTAGGAAAGGGGAGTCCTACTCCTACTAGGAGGAGGACTCCCCCCCTCCTTGGCGCGCCCCAAGGGCTAGCCGGCCTCCCCCTTGCTCCTTTATATATGGGGGCAGGGGGGCACCTCTGAACACACAATTGATATACAATATTTTAGCCGTGTGCGGTGCCCCCCTCCACCATAGTACACCTCGATAATATCGTTGCGGAGCTTAGGCGAAGCCCTGCATCGGTAGAACATCATCATCGTCACCACGCCGTCGTGCTGACGAAACTCTCCCTCAACACTCGGCTGGATCGGAGTTCGATGGACATCATCGAGCTGAACGTGTGCTGAACTCGGAGGTGCCGTGCGTTCGGTACTTGATCGGTCGGATCGTGAAGACGTACGACTACATCAACCGCGTTGTGTTAACGCTTCCGCTTTCGGTCTACGAGGGTACGTGGACAACACTCTCCCCTCTCGTTGCTATGCATCACCATGATCTTGCATGTGCGTAGGAAATTTCTTGAAATTACTACGTTCCCCAACAAATATTTGGAAGAGACATCGAGTGTGTGTGGGAGAGGGGTGTGAGAGCGAGAGCGAGAGAGAGAGAGAGAGCTAGCAAGGGAGAGAGAGAGGAAGAGAGGGGGGGAGAGGGGTCGTTTGTGTGCGGAAGTGGCGTATAGATAGGGAGACAATGTTGATGTTGTTCGAAAGTGGCCTATGTACGAAGACGCAAGGTAAGTGAGTCATCGTGTGTGTGATAGGGACTTCATGAGAGATCTAGAATAGATGGTGTAGAGAACAACGTGCGAGATTGAGAACAATGATATGTTAGGGAGCTATGGAAAGAGTCATGGCATATATGTATATAGGGAAGGAGCTGGGTTGGGTCCGCATGTGGGAGAGATAGAAAGAGGAGAGTGGTGCACAAGGAGACAAAGTGTGCTTGTTTGCAGTGGGCGTGGTGAGTGAGGTGAGTGCGCGAGAACCACATAACTAGGGAGATAGACGTTTGGGGAGACGTTTTGTGTGTATGGAAAATATACACTCTATATAGTGTGTGTGCTTAGGAAAGAGAGATGCCAGGAGACCTAGAGAGTGGGGGAAGAGATGTGTGCATGCCCGAGAGACAAAGTGATAGAGACCTATATTGGGGTCTAGACTTTAGAAGAGAGAGGGGTGTTAATGTGCTCGTGTGTTCGTGTCCGGGGAGAGAATGACTTGTGTGTGTGGGGGGGGATGGGTGGCTTCAGATAAAGAGTGAGGTGTCTATATTTGAGAGACTTTAGCGTAATTGAGATATATATGGTCAATAGTGTGTGCACTCATGGTTGATCAATTTGTTTCACAATTTGGACTATGAGATAACGATACTTTTGAACATGCGTGATATACTTTGAAGTACCAGAATTACAAACCTAAGATTGGAATTTTGGAATTCGACTCCATCATTGGATTTTGTAATTCATTTAAACGGGGGTACATTTTTTAAGCCGGGATTTCGTGATTTCAAATTCATATATCAAACCTAGAGATATACACATATAGGCATGTTCAAACTTTATAATCATCCACTTTATTCATACACATACACATTTTTGTTTTTGTCATCATATTTAGGATAAACACATTTGGAATTTCATTTGAATTGGACCATATGATGTTATTTGCTTGCACTAGCTCAATGATCCATATTTGAATTCAATGTACAATCTAAGTTTCGAGTTGGAGACATTAATTTTTGAAACCTGCACATTTTTTGCGTGCAAAACAAATAAATTCTCGGCCATGATATCATAGTGAGACGTACAAGAGCAGAACACTTAATTTCAGGCGCCAAAAGCTTTCAAACTTCCCGCTCACATCGAAATATCTTGCGCCCGAAAGTTTAGCCCTGCGATATTCCTGTTTTACCCCTGCCACATGAACGGAAAAGGGCTGCTTTGGAAACTCCATTGTTTTCCCCTCTTTGCCCCAACATTCTTCCCCAGAGCCCCTCCCCTCCCCTTCCCCTCCCCGACCCCCACCAACCACGCCAAGCCGCCAAATTTAGTCCTCCGTCACAGCGGTGGACCTCACACCCCACTGGATCTACCTTCCGCGCCTTGGAACCCCCAACTGCCAACTCACCACTTCACCGGTGCCGCTTCAACGACTGGCTTGTCCACCGCTCCAGACCTCCTTGACTGCCATCATGGTCCACCGCACTGGATCTACTTCACTGGTGCCCTCGTCCACCACAGTGTAGGCCCTTCACTGACTCCCTCATCCGCCCCATCCCTGGCCCTTCATACAAGCCCTCGTCCGCCGCAACAGACCCGCCTCACCGAAAGCATTATACACCACGCCAGATGTGCTTCGCTGACGCCTTCGTCCACTGCACCAGACCCGCTCCACAGACGCCATATTCAACTCCACCGGCCCTGCTTTACTGACGCCGCAACTTCATCGGGTTATTTTGATTTGTACTCCTTCGGTTTTTCTCTTCTTTACCGTGGAACTGTCCACTTACCACAGATGAGCTTTCTTGTATGTCGATAGGCGCCGCAACCGAAGTACCGGAGCCGCTTCAGCAACGTCGACAGCCAACCCAAACTCAACCGCAACACGAGCACCATCGATGATCCTTAGGTATCAAGTATGACAACGATACCCATACGCCACCGAGAATCAGGTACTATTATCCAACGGCCGGCGCCTACATTCACTTTCTTAGAATAAGCACCGCACCTTTGAATTTCTTCAGGGCATCATTCAATTTTTCATGAGACGTGTTATTCTGCTTGCACCTGTAGGGCCATACTTCTGGCAGTGAACATGTTACATGTGCTAAATTACAAACCAATGCACATATAGTTACAATGCTTTAGTTTTGTCCTAAGTATTACGGTACTTCCTAGATATCACTGCCTACTATTTTACTTCTTGCATGCTATATTTATGATAATGGTGTTGTTCTGATGCCACCTGTTGGTTCCATCAGACTGCTTCATGTTCTCTATGCTTAATTACACATCAGCAAACTAGCATGTGGTTCCACTGCTTTTTGTTTGTTTTACCCTACATTTTATGATGCTAGCTATTACATCACTGCTCTGAGCCTCTGTTCATTACTTTTTTGTGCATTCTTTATCTTCCAAAGTTGCATGACTAATTTGATGCTTCTATTAATTATGGAGCTGCCAACCCCATCAAGCAAAATATTTGTTCTTTTGGGGTTGGCACCTCGAACAAGCATAAAATAGAGTGAATCACATATATTGTCGTGTAAGCACACACCCTTTTTCATTAGTTTAGATGAACCATTGATGATCAATTCGAACCAGTGCATGCGATTAAAAATAATTTTACCTAAATAGAGGATGTAGAATAAACTACAACAACTAGATTTGCAACCACGGGATGCTGACGATATCTTCAAGGAACATTGCAACAGCAGCGAGGCTTCACAGCAACATATGGTAAGGCAGTGTGTTTTAGTATATGTGAAATGTAATGCGTGTGGGCTGCTTTCTTGGCTTGTGCCCTTGACCTATAATCCTGCAGAATTACAAATAGTTCAGTTGCCTGCTTTGCTGTATTGCTTGATTCAAATGCTTGTTTGTTACTTGTTAGGCTATACCTGAGTTGGCCAATATGTTAGCAGTGCCTGATGTACTATCGTAAAGAAATGCATGCCTAGTTCATTTGACTCCTTAACTTTTCCTATGAACTTCATCACAAGACTGTCTTCGTAGTTTATATGAGTCCACACTGTTAAGTCCTTTCTTAGATTATTTCAACTGCTTAGATGCCTTGGCAACTTAAATATAGCGGTGGTACACTCCCTTTCTGTAGCGATCCGACCTCAAACGGTCAAATCTCTATGCATAAGTGTCATCCCTGGATCGGTAATGCTGACACACACAGTACTTGAAGGACTTATAACAGAGTGCAATCACACACTTATTACATCGAATGTCTCAAAAGAGAACTTATTACAATAATATGGCTTAAGGCCATCTCAATAAGATAACTGCGGAAGCATCAAAGGTAAATGAGTCCATCAACTCCAACGACATAGCTGAGTGCACGACAACGACCTAGCGCACCTTTCTCTTCGTCTGAAAAGTCTGCAACATAATACATTGCAGCCCGAAACGGGTCAGCACAAGGAATATGCTGGCATAATAACACTGTAGAGCAATGAACAAGATAAATGCTATATCTACATGCATATATGGCTGGTGGAGGCTCTATGGTTATCATGATTTTGTGTAAAGCCAATTTTTCCCGACTACAAAGGAATATATTTTATTTAACTACAAAGTTTGTTGAAAAAATTGAGAATGGTAACCCCATCTCAATCCCAAATTAATAATCAATAACCCAACAAATTAATTAAAAGTGATGAGATCAAATCAATAATTCAAGCACCAGATACTCAAGATGTCCATAACCGGGGACACGGCTAATCATGATTAGTTTGTACACTCTGCAGAGGTTTGAGCACTTTTCCCCACAAGACTCGATCTCCTCCGTTAAATTTCTCGCACTGCATGATGTTTGAGGAACAGATGACCAAGACACAGTCTTTCAGAAGCATTAACTCTTTCGATGGGTAAATCGTACCACCTACATCCCCTACATCTGCTAGTTTACCACTAAAGGAGGTCACACAACATACTCAACTATGCCACAGCCCATAATGGCTTGTGGCTGCACACGGAAGTTTCTAGCATGAATAATCTTATGATCCCTTTGAGCATGGGTGGCGAACCATAGGATGATCACACGGGTACCCCAGGATCTCCTTGGACAACACTGGATTCCCCAAGTGTCCACGAACAATCCACCCAGATGTGTATTAAAGTATCCACCTTAAATAAACCCTTAGTTCATAAAAAATCTCTCACATCTGTCATGAATCACTCAAACCAAACCACGTCTACGAGCATAGCATAGCAGTATATGCATAACGTAGAAGTAACTCCCAAGGGTTTGATATAAAGTTCTACCTCATCATCTACTTCCCATACCCACATGTTATCAGATCCTACTCATGCAATGTTTGAGGGTTGAAACTAATGCGTAAAACTGGGTAATAAAGGATATGATCAAAGTGTTGCTTGCCTTGCTGATGATCTGAAAACCCTAGTGAATCGTAGTAGCACGCTTCGCACTCCGGAAATCCTATAGCAAACAAACAATAGCATACATAAGCACTCAAACATAGATGCAAGGGTAAAACTCAGATGAGACAGTCCAAACTGAAAGTTCAACTGAAGAGCTTCGATTTGCAAAAAGAATCAATCAAATCAGAGCTACGAAACTCAAACTACAATCAAAAGAAGTTCAAATTCAAATCTGCTTCAAACCAAATTTTAATTTTTCAAAACCATGTTCAAGTTGATTAACTAGAAAGAGGGGTTCGAGACAAAGATTTTGGCGTTTGTTTCACTCGATTTGGACGAGCGGTTAAAAAGTAACGAGGGTTTGAAGATCAGGGGCGAATCTGCGATAAAAACAATCGCGGATAGGTCACCGACCGAAAATAAAATAAAAAGAAAAGTCTAACGAATGAACGTAAGTTAACAGAGACAAACGAACGAACGCGTCGCGAACAGAAGCATTCGGGCGAACGTCCGCTAAATAGAGAAACCGCAAAAAAACCGATCTAACCGATCCGAACGAAAACCAGAAAAAAACCGGGCGGCGGCGGCGGTTTTTACCGGTTCGTCGAAAAAAGACCAGCGACGGCAAGGTGGAATCCGGCGGGGCGGGGCTGCGGCTCGGGCGGCGGGGTGGGGCGACGGCGCTGCGGCGGCGGCGCGGGGCAGGGGCGGCGGCGTGGCAAGCGGCGGCAGCGGCGGTTGCTGTCGGTGTTCTGGGAACGGGGGTCCCCATACTTGCCTGCCTACGGCCCACAACGTGGCTGTGCTAGCGGGCCAGTACGGCCCATCTTCATCAACGAGGCATTCAAGACCCTCGCGAGGGGCCAAGCCTCGCGAGGCAGACGACACAAGACCTCCTCGGGAGCGGCCTCACCAGGCTGCCTCGCGAGGAGCGGAGAAATCAAGGCAGGGCAAACCTCACGAGGCTCTCGTGACATGAGCCATGACGATCAAGATCAGGCGGGCGCCAGTGCGCAGCGTCCTTGTTTCCTCTTTGGTGCTAAGGAGGCAACGCAGGCGCAGAGTACCGAGGCATCAAGCAAAAGTTTCCATATCAGTGCAATGAGACCAAGACCAGCAGGACGGCAGGACGGAGGTCACCATGGAGCCCAAGACGGCGTCACCACCACAGCCTTTGCAGGCGAAGACTGCTTTTGTCAGGATAAGCTATACTAGCTGTCCCCTTTCAAATTGGCCATTGTTGGCTCCCTTCCCGCTCAATATTTGGGAAGAGGACCAGGGCCTATATAAGTAGAGCTAGCCACCACAGTAGGGGGGGGGGGATCCTGAGCCAATCCTTAGCCACACACTCAGCACAAGAACACCTCAACCTCAGGAGGCTGTTCTTCCCTTTGTACTGTTCTTCATCAGCCCTAGAGGCAATCCACCACCACCACACTGGACTAGGGTATTAAACCACAACGGTGGCCCGAACTAGTATAAATCTTGTGTCTTTGTGTTGTGAGCTCGTTGAGTTCGTCCGCAAGATCGTAGTGAGCTAGGGCGTAGATCGGCAGGGAGGAAATCTTCGCGCGCACCCCAGTGTTCGAACCTTAAGGGTTTTGTCGGAACCCGTGATCCGACATTTGGCGCACCAGGTAGGGGTGCGCCGGAGCCTCTTCCCCGCCGATCGACCCGCCGACGCTCCGCAGCCCCGATGTCCGGCGACCCGAGGGCCGACTCCGACCGCTGGGCAGCCTGGCCAGCCCGGGCGGCGCCACCTGCCCATGAAGAGCTCAACCCCGTGCTCCAGGCGGCCCGAGCGCCTCCTAACGCTGCGGGGCACGGGCGGCGTGGCCAGGCGTCGTCCACCCTCACTCCACGGCAAGCGCGAGCCGCTGCAAGGGCGACAAGCCACGCCACAGCAACGGCGCCACACACGCGGCGGGAGCAGATGAACATGCGGGCCGCGCTCACGGTGGCACGGGAGTTGCTGCGGTGCCGACTGATGGAGAGCGGCCGGGATGCACTGCTGGAACGTGTCGCTGAGCTGCTGGATGCGGCGGCGTCAGGAGCACCGCCTTTCTGCTATCTGCTCCTTTCCCGGGCTGCTACTGGACCTCACGACGGGCCTCGCCACAACTACGCGCCTTCGGGTGCGCCTGCGGGCTTCATCGACACCTGGACGGCCGGTGGCGCCAGGGGCCCCGTTGCCCACACGCCGCCTCTGATGAGCACGGGCACGAGCGTTGCCCCCCATGGTCCCAGCGTGGCGTCGCGCTATCATCCTCAGGACGCTGCACTGGGCCGTGCGACATGGAGTGTGGGGCACTACGGTGAGGTGTTTGGGGTAACGGCCCCGGAAGCCTATGTGCCCCGCATGATGGTCCAGGAGTACACACCGAAGGACGACCCTGGCTCATTTCTCGGGCCAGGTTGGGAGGAGGAAGCATTAGGAGCAGAAGCCTTCCAGGAGCCGCCGGAAATCACCGTCAACTGCGCCGTCGACAATAGATACAGGGTACCACTACTCCCTCAGGAGCAAGCTTATGCTAACCATGAGTCGTAGGAGAATCAGGTCACCGCAGCAGCTAGTGGCCCCAGCTCGACGACCTCCCTCCCGCCAGGAGGATCACGCTGGGGGCCTCAGGAGAGAAGTCGGGAGCCACATCCCTCGCCGTGTCGCTCGGAGCAAGGTCCCCCCCGGAGGTAGGCCCTCTGCTGGGGAGGTGCTGAAAAGCCTACCCTCGACAGAGGACCCGTGGTCGCCGAGGGCGCCGCTGGCGCCCCCTTTCCCCCCTTTGTGCCGTCCTAGTTGCCGGTCGGCTCAAATGTGGTCAAGGGCGGCGTAAGGCGGGGCCCTCGTCTGGCGATATGAAGCAAGGTTGGTACCTGTGAAGAAGGCCCAGTGCCTGTGAAGATTGCCGCACGTGGCACTCTCATGTAATAATGAGTGGGGTTGTACACGCCCTGGAGTCTCCGGAGAGCCGCCCTCGGGCCTCGGGGGCTCCCTCACACGCCTAGCTGCAGCACTTAGCTCCGCGCTGGTGAGAAGACTTGAAGACAAGAAGACTAGACTAGGTGCCGGACGCGGCCATTTGCTTTGAATCCCTTTTCTGTAGCCTTGCCTTTTGGATTTGGATTTAAGTTGAAGTTGAGTTTTCATTGATGCGTGCTGGGGGTGCCTTTTCTCATTCGGAGCGATTTCTCATTATCTGGTTCTCGCCTTGTTTTGGACTCACACACCACGCTTTCCACTCGCGAGCCCCTCGCGAGCTGGACTGGGCGAGGCACATGTGCACCACGCGCACGTGCTGACGCCACGGCTGGTGCTCACCTCTGACGAGGTCCCCTCGGGTGGATTGAAGGGCTCTCCAAGAGTCCCGAAAGCTCATGACCTCACGATTCGGTTCGTGACCCACCCCAACTAAGGTAAGCCACGATGGGAACTTGCCGCCAGATTTGTGGTTTCGCGGAGGTACACACTCAGTTCGACATAAGAGAATGAAGGCAGTGGTTTGTTTACACGAGGGGCTCCCCCTCTCAAAATGCTCTCACGATCTTTAAGGGCCACGCCCGGGTTTTTTGCATACAGGATAAGAACAACAAGGGAACATGAGATCAACCTGATAGGTCGCTCGCCACATCGCCTTTGGACGCGTCACTCGCGACGTCATCATCTTCGTCGGCAACACCACCCCCTTGGGTGGCGCCTCCATCACCGTCGTTGACCATGTCGCCTTCATCTGCCGCGAACACCACCGCTTCGTCTTCGGAGGAGAAGTCCCGGACCAGCGCGTCCACCTTGTCCTCCACCCACCGCGGCAGGTCACCGCGAATGGCCTGCGGTACAGGGGCAATGGCGGCGTCGAAGTCGGGGAAGGAGTTCCGAAGGTGGCTGAAGACGCGGGAGAACGCACGCCCAAGTAGGCCCCGACTTCTCTCTTCCACAAGCTGGCGAGCCCTATCAGACCGGGCTCCCAGGCGCGTCACCACATTGGTGAAGAAGATCAAGTGACTGGCGTAGTCATTCGAGTGGGGGTTGGGTGCATTCTCGTCACAGATGTAGACCAGGGCGGTATTAGCCCTGTTCCGGAGGTCCTGAAGCATGGGGGCGTGCTCGCGCTCCAGCGTCCGCCGTTGAAGCACTTCCTCCCTGCTTTGCCGCGCAACGGCCTTAGCGTCGTCAACCCATTTCCGAAGAGAAAGCAGCTCGGCGTGGGCGGAGGCCAAGTCCGTCTGCGCCGTGACCAGGGCAGCAGTCGTGGCCTCCTTGCGCCTCTCCGCCTCATCTAACCTGGGCCTCAGAGCGGCGGTTCTGCCCGCTGCCTCAGTCCCCGCAAGCTTCAGCTTCAGGTCGTGCCAACCTTCAAGGTCTGCGCGAACCACGGCCACCCGGCGGTCGACTTCCTCCTGGACCCTGGCCTCGCGAGCCCCGACGACATCTTCCGCTTGGGAAACTTGACGCTCCCTCGTCTCCAGTTGCTTGAGCTCGAGGCTACGCTCCACGGCTTCCAGGGCCAACGCCTCCTCGCGCTTCCGGACATCCTCTTCCTCGGCAGGCGTCCCACTCAGGGACGCAAGGGCGGCTCTGCGCACCTCAACCTGACGCTCAAGGGACGCACTCCAGGCTTGGAGCTCCCACATGCGCTTCTCCGCAGCTTCGCGACGGAAGTCAGCCTCGCGAGCCTCCTCCAAGGCTCGGGAGCAAGCCTCACGGGAAACCTTGAGGGACGCCTTGGCCTTCACATTGTCAATATCACGCTGGTAGCGGCCAAGGTTGATGGCCACCCTCAGCTTACGCCGTTCCTCCACCAGCCGAAGACCCTCAGCCTCAAGGCGCGAGTTGACACCCGCGAGTTCTTCACCAAGTCGGCTCATTGCGCCCATCGCCTCCTGGAAGAGCTCATGACGAACTACGCGCCGCCCGCGCTCGAACTCCAACGCACGCCCCACCTCGTCCTCCATCACGGGGGCTGCAGGAGGGACATGAAGCGGCGCACCCCCTCTTAGCAGGGGGCTGGGGGCTGGTGCTGCTCCAGGTGCCGGGCCGACGTCACGAGGGCCCCCGGCTAGTCGGGACCTGCTTCTTGAAGAGGAGCTGAAGGCTGAAGCCAACCAGCCGCCGTCCATGACTAGCGGAGGAGTCCGGGCGATGCCCGCCAAGCTCCAAGCCAGACCGTGGAGGAAGGGCAACGAAGCCGCGGACTCAAGGCGCCATGAAGGCCAGCGCGCCCCCTCGGCCAGCCCAGCTCTGGGCGCGGCATGCAAGCTCGGGGTACTCATGGCCGATGGGGGTGCCGAGGAAGGCGGGGGTTGCTTCTCGAGGGACTCAATGGCCCTGGCAGAGAGGGTCCTGAAGAGCCAGCGTCAGGAAGGAAAGCAGCAATCAAGAAATCACAAGGTGCAGTACTTACTCCTCGACGGCGAAGTACTTTTGTCGCTTCAACAGCCCAAAGATACCGCTGCCGCTCGGAGATCCTTTATTCTTGCGGAGCTCCTAGAAGTCCACACAAAGCCGACCGAAGCGCTGAACATGGCGGCTAGTCTGGGGCGCAGCCGCAGAAGTGCTCGGGAGAACAATTTCAGGGGTGCCTGGCTGCGGAGAACAGTCGGGCGCTGCCTCATCATGACCTCCCGAGGCCTCCGAAGTCTCGGCCTCGGGAGCCGCGTGCTGCATCGTCTCAGCGACCAACGTCCCAGGATCATGGGTTCCCGAGGGCGACGCCCCAGGAGCACCAGGCGGCGTCCACACATCAACACTCGTGCCACCAGCCTCTCGCGGTGCTCGTCCCCCGCACCCACACTCGGGATGAGCTCGGCGCCGGCATCGAAGAAGGGAACCGCGCTGGCTGGGTTCTCACGGGACCCACCCAGGCCGTCAGGACGCAGTCCCCACTCGTCGAAGGAAGGCATGCTCCCCACAAATTCAGCCTTTTTCTTGCAGCGGTACAACAGACAGTTCTTCCCAAGCAAGTCGTCTGGCGAAGGGACACATGTCAGGACCTCGAGCACCGTTTGCCGCGTCCCGAGGGGGAGCCCGAACTCTTGAAACCTCATATGGTCCTGACTGCTGAGCAAGGTCCACATCGGGCGAGAATGGCGCTGAAGCAGGGCGACCCGGCGCTTGATGAACTCCTTCACCACCATAGGCGCGGTCACGCCGCGGTCCTTCAACTTCCTCAGCCTGAGCTAGACGGGGACAAGACGGGGGGCTCACGAGCCTCTCGTGGCCCCAGCTGGAGTGGAAGACGGCAGGCACTGCCGGGGCGTGGAGCAGAGGGCCGAGCACACCGGCGTCAACAAACACCCACCGTGTCCGAAACTCGCTCGTGGATGGAGGAAGCTCGAAGTCGATCACCGCGCCCGCCGTTGCGGCCATGGCCTGGAAGCTCATGCACCCCGAGCTTTGCTGGGGGCCAGTCAGATGCAACGAGAAGAAATGGCAGAAGAGGGCCACAGAAGGAGCAATGCCCACCATGGCTTCACACACAAAGGCAAAGATGGCAAGGAGAGTCACGGATTGCGGATCGAGATGCAGCATGTGGATCTGATAATGCTCAAGCACCGCGTTGAAGAAGGCGGAGAAAGGAGGAATTAGACCAGCCCAAAGGGCATCGATGAAAATTGGGACCTCGGTGGCTGTCCGGGTAATGCGAGTGCCGGACGCAGGCCAAGCCACCGTCTCCCCCCACTCGTTGAAGCTGGAAGCGAGCATTGGACGCACCTTGTCCATGGACTCGTCATTGAGCACCAAGGATCGGTCGACCGCAGGCTCGACGGCCGGAGGCGCACTTGGCGAAGACAGGGGCTTCTTCCCCTTGTCTGCTTGTTTTGGCGCCATGGTGACAAAGCGGGCAGGGTGTAGGTCAGATTGGAGAGGAGGAGCAGAATCTCGAGAAAACAGAGGGATTGGGGAAGCAAGGCGCGGGCGATGGAAGAATAACTGTGTAGGTTGCGGGGACCGCATAGCCAGGCGGATTGCAAGGCAGTGTGGGGAAGCGGAGACGCCCACGTCCAATCAACCGCCACGCGTCGACCAAGGCCGCAGGCTTTTGGGGCCCGCGGCGCTCCGCGCTTGACCTTTGGCTTCGCCTCGAAGCCAAGCCCGGGGGCTACTGTCGGTGTTCTGGGAACGGGGGTCCCCAGACTTTGCCTGCCTGCGGCCCACGGCGTGGCTGTGCTAGCGGGCCAGTACGACCCATCTTCATCAACAAGGCATTCAAGACCCTCGCGAGGGGCCAAGCCTCACGAGGCGGGCGACACAAGACCTCCTCGGGAGCGGCCTCACCAGGCTGCCTCGCGAGGAGCGGAGAAATCAAGGCAGGGCAAACCTCGCAAGGCTCTCGTGACGTGAGCCATGACGATCAAGATCAAGCCGGCGCCAGGCGGGCGTCAGCGCGCGCAGCATCCTTGTTTCCTCTTTGGTGCTAAGGAGGCAAGCGTAGGCGCAGAGTACCGAGGCATCAAGCAAAGGTTTCCATATCAGTGCAACGAGACCAAGACCAGCAGGACGGCAGGACGGAGGTCACCATGGTGCCCAAGACGGCGTCACCACCCGAGCCTTTTGCAGGCGAAGACTGCTTTTGTCAGGATAAGCTGTACTAGCTGTCCCCTTTCAAATTGGCCGTTGTTGGCTCCCTTCCCGCTCGATATTTGGGAAGAGGACCAGGGCCTATATAAGTAGAGCTAGCCACCACAGTAGGGCGGGATCCTCAGCCAATCCTTAGCCACACACTGAGCACAAGAACACCTCAACCTCAAGAGGTTGTTCTTCCCTTTGTACTGTTCTTCATCAGCCCTAGAGGCAATCCACCACCACCACACTGGAGTAGGGTATTACACCACAACGGTGGCCCAAACCAGTATAAATCTTGTGTCTTTGTGTTGTGAGCTCGTCGAGTTCATCTGCGAGATCGTAGCGAGCTAGGGCGTAGATCGGCAGGGAGGAAATCTTCGCGCGCACCCCAGTGTTCGAACGTTAAGGGTTTTCCCGGAACCCGTGATCCGACAGCTGCGGCTGCTGCTACTGCTATGGAGGCGGCGGGCGGCGGTGGTGAGGAGAGAGGGGCCGGGGGCCTCGGCTTTAAAGCCTCGGGGGGGGGGGGCGCTGCTTGCGCAAGGGGGCGGCGGTGCGGAGTCCGGTTCGGACTCCTGTTGGAGTTCGGCGGCGGCACGGCGTCGCGACGCGGGGAGGCGGTGGCGCGGAGAGGCCAGCCTACTCGGCTGGGCCTTCGGCCCAGTCGGACGGGAACTCTTTTTTTTAGATTCCGAAGAGAAAAATCCTAATAAAATAAAAAATCTAAAAATGCCAAAAACAATTTTCACCGTCTAGATAAAATATTTAAAACAAGGCGAACATTTTTCTGGCCTAAAAATGCAATTTTGAAAAATGCATATTTTTCTAATTCAAAGAAAATAGCAATAAAATTCCAAATAAAATATTTATTTGATTTTAAAATTTTTCCTCCAATATTCCTCTCTTTTTGAAGAAGTCATATTATCTTCTTTCTTTTGTTTTTAATATTAGAAATATTTTGGAGAAAAAATATTAAAACCAAATTGATCCTCTTTTCAAATTTGAGAAAAATTCAAATACGAAAATTTATGAAATCCCCAACTCTCTCCGTGGGTCCTTGAGTTGCTTAGAATTTCTAGGATCACAATCAAAATGCAAATAAAATATGACATGCATATGAAGACCTATGTATAACATCCAAATTGAAAATTTGGGATGTTACAAACCTACCCCCCTTAAGATGAATCTTGTCCTCGAGATTCGGGTTGGCTAGAAAATAGGTGTGCGTGGTCTTTCCGTAGATCTTCCTCTCGTTCCCAGGTGGCTTCATCCTCGGTATGGTGGCTCCACTAAACTTTGCAAAACTTGATAACCTTGCTACGGGTAACTCGGCTGGCAAACTCGAGAATCTTTACGGGTTTCTCCTCATAGGTCAGATCACTATCCAACTGAATTGCTTCCAGGGGCACTATGTCTCTCAGAGGAATATCGGCCATCTCAGTGTGGCACTTCTTCAACTAGGAAACGTGAAACACATCATGAACTCCTGACAATCCTTTGGGTAACACCAATTTGTAGGCCACTTCTCCCATACGCTCCAAAACTCGGTATGGTCCTACAAATCTCGGGGCTAACTTTCCCTTAACTCCAAATCGTTTAACTCCTTGGAGTGGTGACACACGAAGATATGCTTTGTCTCCAATCTCATAGACTACCTCCTTGTGTTTTGTATCGGCATAACTCTTCTGTCTGGACTGAGCTACCTCCAGTCTATCTCGAATCAACTTAACCTTCTCTTTAGATTCCTTGATTAAATCTGGTCCAAACAACTGACGGTCTCCAACTTCATCCCACATCAACAGTGTCCTACACCTTCTCCCATACAAAGCTTCGAAAGGTGCCATCTTCAAACTAGCTTGATAACTGTTGTTGTATGAGAACTCTGCGTAAGGCAAATTATCATCCCAATTGGATCCATAATCTAATGCACAAGCTCTCAACATGTCCTCTAGAATCTGATTGACTCTCTCGGTCTGTCCATCTGTCTGTGGATGAAAGGTTGTACTAAACTCTAGCCTGGTACCCAAAGTATGGTGCAACTGATTCCAGAACTTCAAAGTAAACTGTGTTCCTCTATCTGATACGATGGTCCTCGGAACTCCATGTAGACATATGATCCTGGTCATATATATCTTGGCCAACTTTGCACTCGTATAGGTGGTTTTCACTGGGATAAAGTGAGCCACTTTGGTCAAGCGATCGACTACTACCCAGATAGAATCATATCCTGATCAGGTCTTGGGTAATCCGGTGATAAAATCCATGCCAAGCTTGTCCCACTTCCATTCGGGTATCGGCATAGGCTGCAGTAATCCTACTGGCTTCTGATGTTCTGCCTTCACTCTCTGACATACATCACATACGGCTACATACTCGGCAATATCCTTCTTCATACCTGTCCACCAGAAACGCTCCTTCAAGTCCAAATACATCTTGGTGTTTCTGGGGTGTATTGAGTATGGCGAGTCATGAGCTTCCTGAAGTATTAACTTCCTGATCTCTGCATTATTGGGTACATATACACAATCCTCAAACCATAAGGTTTCGTGCTCATCCTCACGGAAACCCTTGGCTTTTCCTTTGCTCATCTTCTCCTTTATCTCAGCAATTTCCTTGTCATCCTTTTGAGCCTCCCGAATCTTTCCCAATAACGTAGATTGAACTTCCATTGCTGCAACAAAACCTCTTGGAACTATCTCCAAAGGGAGTTCCTTGAGATCATCAACTAACTCCTGCGGTAATCCTCCGCTTACGAGGGTATTGACATAACTCTTCCGGTTCAAAGAGTCTGCTACGACATTGGCTTTTCCTGGATGATAATGCAGCTTGATATCACAATCCTTTATAAGCTCCAACCATCTCCTGTGTCTGAGATTTAGCTCCTTCTGAGGGAAAATGTACTTCAAACTCTTGTGATCCGTTTATACTTCACAACGATTTCCAATAAGAAAATGTCTCCAGGTCTTGAGCGCATGCACTACGGCTGCTAACTCCAAATCATGCGTGGCATAATTCAACTCATGCGGTCGAAGCTGACGTGAGGCATATGAAACAACTCTTCCGTCCTGCATAAGTACACCTCCAAGTCCTCGGCGAGAAGCGTCGCAACACACTTGGAAATCCTTGTGAATATCCGGAAGAATCAGCACTGGGGCTGTAACCAAACGTTTCTTCAACTCCTGAAAACTAGCCTCACATTCATCTGTCCATTTGAACTTGGTGTCCTTCTTCAACAACTCCGTCATGGGCTTCGCAATCTTGGAAAATTCTCAATGAATCTCTGGTAATATCCCGCGAGTCCAAGAAAAATGCGGATCTCTCCAACTGAGGTGGGTGCCAACCACTCAGTGACTGACTGAACCTTGGTAGGGTCTACTACTATACCTTCTCCTGATATAACATGTCCAAGAAATCCAACTTCCTTCAACCAAAACTCACATTTGCTGAATTTGGCATATAGCTGATGTTCCCTTAGCTTCTCGAGAACTAAGCGCAAGTGTTCCTTGTGTTCTTCATTCTTCGAGTACACCAAAATATCATCAATGAACACCACAACAAACTTATCCAAAAACTCCATGAACACTTTATTCATCATACTCATGAAATAGGCAGGGGCATTTGTCAATCCAAATGACATGACCGTATACTCATATAGCCCGTACCTTGTGGTGAAAGATGTCTTAGGTATATGCTATTCTCGGATCTTCAGCTAGTGGTATCTTGATCACAGATCGATCTTGGAGAATACTTTAGCTCCTTGCAGCTGGTCAAACAAATAGTTGATCATCGGTAGTCGGTACTTGTTCTTGATCGTCACTTCATTCAATGCACGATAATCAACAACCATTCTCAAAGATCCATCCTTCTTCTCAACCAAGAGCACTGGGGCTCCCCACGGTGACGAACTTCGTCGAATGCAACCTTTCTCCAATAGCTCCTTAATCTGCTTCTTAATTTCCTCCAGGTCATTTGTGGGCATCCGGTATGGTCTCTTTGATATCGGTCCGGCGCCTGGCAACAGCTCTATCAAAAATTCTACATCCTGATCTGGCGGCATGCCTGGTAGTTCCTCTGGAAATACATCCGGGTAATCCTTCAATACAGGCACTTCCTCCTGAACAATCCTAAGAGAGAATTTACTTGGGTTCTCCTTGGCGCATGCGTGGATACATACTTGATCCTCTTTCCCTCCGGGGTGGTGAGCATAATTGACTTACTAGCACAGGCAATGTTTCCTCCATACTTCGATAGCCAATCCATGCCTAGTATTATATCCAATCCTTGTGACTCCAAAATTATTAGGTCTGAGGGGAAAACATGGCTACCAATTGTTAAAGGTAATCGATCACACCATCGGCTAGCCATATACTCTGTTCCTGGCGAACTTACTAACATGGGTGACCTAAGGGCTAAGGTGGGTAACTTAAACTTGTCCACAAATCCCCTTGATATGTATGAATGCGATGCACCAGTATCAAAAAGAACGAGGGCGGTAAACGACTTAACCAAAAACTTACTAATCACTGCGTCAGGCTGATCTTCAACTTCCTCCATGTTGATGTGGTTCACCTGACCTCTGGTGAAGGGATTGGACTTCTTCCCAGAGCTTCCATTTCTGTTGCCATTCTTCAACTCAGAACAATCATTGGCATAGTGCCCAGTCTTCCCGCACTTGTAACAGGTGACATGACTCAGATCCTTCTTAGCGGGTGTCGCTGGGTTGGAACGGTTCTGGTTGCTGCTTGCTCCATTCCCATTTCCATTCTTGGGGCCATTGTGATTATGCAAACTTCCTCCATTGTGGGTGTGGCCTCCATGGTTATGGGTATATCCTCCCGAGTTCGAGGTAAAACGAGGCTTCTGCGACGCTCTAGAATTATACTTCCCTTGTCCATATTTCCTTTTGCGACTCTCTATCTGCCGCTGCTTCCCTTCAATCATAAGAGCCCTATCTACCAAATCCTGGTAGTTATTGAATGTTGCCACCATCAACTGCATGCTCAGCTCGTCATTCAACCCTTCCATAAACTTCTCCTGCGTCACGGCATTTGTGGCCACATTATCCGGGGCATAGCGAGCTAACTTACTGAACTCATCCACGTACTGCCCTACAGTACGGTTTCCCTGGTGTAAGTTGCGAAACTCACACTTCATGCTCATAGCTCTGGTTGAGACATGTGCAGTGCGGAATGCTTGCTGAAATTGATTCCAAGTAACATTGGCTATGGGAACGTGGTTGTGTAGTTCTCCCACCATGAGGCTGCAGATCCATCCAGTTGGTGTGCGGCAAAGGGCACCTTCTCAGCATCTATGCAACCTGCAGTGGTCAGCTCCCTTCCAATCCTACGGAGCCAATCATCAGCAACAATCGGCTCGATGCTACTGGAAAACACCGACGGATTCAACCTCAGAAAACGGGCTAAGTTGTCAACTGGAGGTGGTGGCGGTGGGTTGTTGTTGTTGTTGATGTTATTGTTGCCTTGGTTCTGGACTAGTAACTGCATCAAGGCAATCTGCTGTTGGATCAACTGAGTGAGCTCCGGTGGGAAGGCAAATCCATTGTCACGTCTCGGAGGCATCTGATGGGTTTAGAGGGGAGAGATTAGAATAGAGTGAGGTCTAAAGAGAAAGCAGTACCCATATGCACATGAGCCAAACACATTCATATCACACCACTCAATTCAAACAAGGGCATATACAAACGATCTAACTACCATTACAAAGATACTCAGACTACTGCTATATACAAGGGGAAATACTACTGACAATATGGTGGACGACTAGAAATTTTGATCGGTGGAAGACTCCATGATATCCGCTCCAGCTTCATCTTTGTAATCATCATCACTACAGTCGGGGTCGGAGTCGGTGTCGTCGATGATGATGTAGTCCTCGGGATGGTCGTCATCTCCTGGCGCGGGGTCTCCCATGAATACTCCTAGCTTCTTCTTCAGGTCTTCATTCTTCTCCAGTAGAACTGCAATTTCCTCTTCGTATCCATCGCGTGTAGACTTGAGTTCCTCTTCTAGCTCCATGTTCCTGGTCGTCACCTTCTTCAGATCTATCATGCCGGCGCACATCTGGTTCTCCTGTCGACGAATGTGCTGGTTTAACTCTTGGATAAAGGCTGCAATGGACTTGTCCCTCCTGGTGCTGATCATGTCCCATTGCTCATCCCGGCGCCAACATATCTGGTAGATGGTGACCTTAAGATCTTTGTTGTAGACGTCGCTGATGTGTCCCATGGCGATGTGGGCTGCTATGCTCTTTCCTAGACTCCAGGTTGGTACATCAAAGGAAAACTCTATGGGTTCAGTGACTGGCGCGAATGTCCTTCCTGGAACATGAACTCGAATCATCCAACGCTCCTCTTCTGGTAAAGTGGCGGTGTAGGTCCTAGTGCAGCTTGGTATTCCGATGTTCAGGTACCTAGTGACTTCCTTCAAGTGTCGTCCAAATGGTGTGTCTTCATCCGGTTGAGCAAACTTGTTCCTCGGGTCCGCCATCTATAGAGTGGAAAATGGAGGAGAGTCAAAAATGAATAGAGAAGAGTGACCTATGGCTTATCTTAGTGGTCGTGTCATACAGTCAGCGTGTGCTCTGATACCATCTTGTAGTGGTCGCACCTCAAACGGTCAAATCTCTGTACATAAGTGTCATCCCTGGACCGGTAATGCTGACACACATAGTACTTGAAGGATTTATAACAGAGTGCAATCACACACTTATTACATCGAATGTCTTAAAAGAGAACTTATTACAATAATATGGCTTAAGGCCATCTAAGATAACTGTGGAAGCATGAAAGGTAAATGAGTCCATCAACTCCAACGGCATAGCTGAGTGCACGACAACGACCTAGCGCACCTTACTCTTTGTCTGAAAAGTCTGCAACATAATACGTTGCAGCCCGGAACGGGTCAGCACATGGAATATGCTGGCATAATAACACTGTAGAGCAATGAACAAGATAAATGCTATATCTACATGCATATATGGCTAGTGGAGGCTCTCGGGTTATCATGATTTTGTGTAAAGCCAATTTTTCCCTACTGCAAAGGAATATATTTTATTTAACTACATAGTTTGTTGAAAACATTGAGAATGGTAACCCATCTAAATCCCAAATTAATAAACAATAACCCAACAAATTAATTAAAAGTGATGAGATCAAATCAATAATTCAAGCACCAGATACTCAAGATGTCCAACCGGGGACACGGATAATCATGATTAGTTTGTACACTCTGCAGAGGTTTGCGCACTTTTCCCCACAAGACTCGGTCTCCTCCGTTATATTTCTCGCACTGCATGATGTTTGAGAAACGGATGATCAAGACACAGTCTTTCAGAAGCATTAAATCTTTCGATGGGTAAACCGTACCACCTACATCCCCTACATCTTCTAGTTTACCATTGAAAGAGGTCACACAACATGCTCAACTATGCCAGAGCCCATAATGGCTTGTGGCTGCACACGGAAGTTTGTAGCATGAATAATCTTATGATCCCTTTGAGCCTAGGTGGCGAACCATTTTAATTGCCACTTACATCCCTAGTCTCATCTTACCATTTTAATTTCTTTTCGGCTGATGCTGCTTCGAACCATTTAAATATAGCTTGCCATGCTCGGCAATAATTCGTATGTCGTTTGCCATGTAAGCTTACTGCCTGGATCATGCGATAACTATCTCTTACTTATGTCCAGCGGAAACCTTTGAGGATGCCGTTCACACTAGGACACAATGTACATCCCCAAAATCTATTTGTGGAAGCAGTGCGCCATCCATGTTACCAGATGGTAGCAGTTCAGAGGCAACACCGCCGGAGAGCAGTCTGAGCACAGATATTATAGTTTTGGAGGCTTTACTAGAGGCAAAAAGAGATGGTGTGGCTGCCATGAATGAGGTAATCTTGATCTTGAGGCTGGAAATTATGCAATTAGTTGCACGCATTATGCAAGCAACCCAAGAATTGGAGGAAGTAAGAATGTTGCATTTGAAGACGGAGGAGGCCCTGCTGCTTCTGCCATCTGAAGCCCAGGTTAATCCCAGTTCTTCTTTAGATACCAGTTGAAATTGTCATTAGATTATTATACTTGCATGTCGTGTCATGTCTCTGAATGGATTATGTTGTAAGACCCCCTATGTTGTCCATGTGTTGTAATGATCTGAATTTTTTAGGCGAGGTAATCCTTAGTACTTGTATGATTGACATAAGGTGAACTGTTTTTTGTGTGAGCATATTGTATTGGATGAAATAACTGTTTTGACTCAAAGTGTATCCAACCTACTGAATTCGAAGATCACGGCATTTCTAAATCATAATCATATATAAAGGTGGAATAAATCGTTGTCGTGGTTTTGAAGAAATAAATAACAAAACGTAGAATGATGTATGGATATTCGTAATCGAATACAAATTGGATTTGAATTTAGTTCCCAGGGCCCAGGGTAAACGTGAATGCTAATTCTCCCAAATTTTGAATGAAGTGGCAAAACAACCACTATCATTTGTCGGCTGCCCGAAGCAAGTGTTTGCGAGATGGAAATTATTGTCTACCCCTGACACTTCACATCCTAATCGACCCGATTTCCACTTCTGTCGATAGGAGTAGACTAGTAACTTCAAACAGACGTGACACGACCGCCTCTGAGCCCATTCAGACACGGTGGGCGCCAAACGTGGGCGGCAAAACACATTTGATTCAAGCTCGTCCGAAAGACATGTGTCTCTCCCTCCATTTCCCCATTCATACATGATGGGCGGCAAAACAAACTCTCCTCATCCGAAATCGATGTAGGCAAATATTTTAAATAGGGGCAGATGTGTAACTTCCCTCAGACATGACACAACCGCCCAACCTGTCAGCCCCGTTCATAGACCGTGGGTGCCAACCGTGGGCGGCAAAACACCCTCTCCTCGCCCGAAATCACTATCGACAAATATTGGGGAGATGCAAGATTACCGTCCTATCCCCAACCGACGTGATGTCCGAAATTTTAAACGGGGGATAAGTTCGTAACTCTCCCACATTTCAGACAAGCGCGTCCCAAAGTTTGGGCCCCCCCGCTCCCCCTCCATTTCCCCATTCATACACCGTCGGCACCACAACAACCTCCCCACTATGGCCAGCCTCCTCCGTACGCCACCCCATCCTCCACCTAGCCGGAGACGCTACCCCTACCCCATCGTCCACAGCAAGAGATGGACATCTCCCATCCACGGCGCCGAACCAGGATCCTTTCATCGCGTCCTCTCGCTTCATCGGCACCGTCGTCCACCTTGCCGTTGCCGCTCCTACGGCCACCTCGTCCACGACAACATGACTTATCCCCTGACCCGGCCGTTTTTCGTCTAAAGTCTTCTTCCGCGCCGCCGACAGCCATCGCACCTGCAGCACCCTCAACGTATCAGCAGGGGCCTACATGGCATCGCAAGAGAGGTGGTACTTTTTCATATATTCTTAAGTTATTGATCTCACCCGGAAAATAGATCATTGAAAGTGCGTTAAGACTCTGTAGGTGTGCGAGTCCTTTCCGTAACGAAGCATAAACCTTCATGTGCTTTCGGTGCAAATTTAGAATTGTGATGAGGATCTCTAATCCAACTTTTAGCACCGAAGACTTTGAAATAACTCACATTGGTTTTCTTGTCAGTGAGGAGTTCGTATGTAGTCTTCTTGAAGAATTTGTGAAGATATACCCTGTTGATGATGTGGGACACAGTATCAATTGCCTTAGTCCAAAAATGACGAGGTGTCTTGTATTCATCAAGCATAGTGCAAGCCATCTCAACAAGGGTCCTGTTTTTGCCCTCCATGATGCCATTTTGCTGAGGAGTATAAGGAGCAGATAACTCATGAGTAATACCGAGTTCATCAAGATAGTCATCAAGACCAGAATTCTTGAACTCAGTTCCATTGTCACTTCTGATGTGCTTGATCTTCACCCCAAAGTTGGTTGAAGCCCTCGAGGAAAATCGTTTGAAGACTTCCTGCACTTCATGTTTATAAGTGACAATATGCACCCATGTGTAACGAGAGTAATCATCAACAATAACAAAGCCATATAGAGATGCTTCATTAGTGAGTGCAGAATAATGGTTAGGACCAAAGAGATCCAATTCGAATGGTCGAGTGGTAGTCATGACAGTCTTCGCTGGATGCCTAGCCTTGGTCATCTTTCCGGCTTCACAGGCTCCGCACAAGTGATCCTTGAGGAATTTGACATTCTCAATGCCAATGACATGCTTCTTCTTCGCGAGCATGTGTAGATTCCTCATGCCAGCATGACCTAGTCGTCGATGCCATAGCTAGCCTTCTGAAGCTTTTGCAAGTAAACATATAGCTGGTTGTGGTCCTGTAGAGAAATCAAGAATATACAGATCTCCTCTCCTAAAGCCTTCGAAGACTTTGGAATTGTCAGCTTTCATGATCACAACACAACGATACTTGCCAAAGATAACAACCATATCAAGATCCCAAAGCATTGAGACTGACATGAGGTTGTATCCTAAGGACTCGACAAGCATGACTTTGTCCATGTGTCGATCCTTTGTGATCGCAACCTTACCTAGACCCTATACCTTGCTTTTGCCTTTGTTAGAGAAGATGATATGCTTCAGATGCGATGGAGATAAGGGAACATCCATCAATAGATTCTTGTCACCAGTCATGTGATTCGTACATCCACTATCGAGGACCCACTCAGTGGCTTTGGGTAGATCATCTTGCAGATGAATTAGTGCAACTTACGAAATCATATATTTCATCAGTGAAGAATATGACATCAATTTCATCAGATCAATTTCATCAAGCAATAGAATAGATAAAGCAGTATGAGGACATGAGAAATGAAAGTTCATTCCTTCATGATTAGCCTACGTCCTTTCAGGCATTTTCAGGTCTCCAGCAAATTCTTCAGACGGTTAAGCACGTCTGGAGAGCTGGCCCTGCATAAGAGATTAGTTCCTTTTCTTCACCACCCACATCTGAAGGGGTGGCAAAGAGTTCATCATTCTGTGAGCTCCATAAGGGAACGGTGGCATAGAAGCCAGTCCACTTCGTTTCACATAAGAGGAGTTAGGGTAAGCATATGAATAAGCAGAGAAATCCTTTGAGGACTTATGAACATCACGGTTAGAAGAATAATGCTCATATTCATAGCCCTTAAATCTTCCCTTGGTACCCTTTGCCATGAAGCAATAGGTGGGAGCGTAGTCATCGTCGTTGTCATCAGCCTTGTTGTAGAAACCATTTTCTTCAGTGTTGAAGATGGACTTGCTGACGAATGCAGTAGCGAGGGCTAGGCTCGCCACACCAGATTCTAACTCCTCACATGCCTCCTCTTCCTCATGTTCCTCAGATTCAGCTTCAGAGTCCATTTCCTTGCCAATGAATGCCCGAGCCTTCTTAGAGCTGCTCTTCTTGTGAGATGAAGACTTCGAGGATATTGATGATGAAGACTTTGAAGATTTCTTCTTCTTCTTTGAGTCATCAGAACTGTAATCCTTCTATTTCTTATTCTTTGATTCCTTTTCCCACTGAGGACAGTCTTGAGTGTAGTGACCGGGTTTCTTGCATTTGTGGCATAGCCTCTTCTTTGATTCCTTTTCCCACTAAGGACAGTCTTGAATGTAGTCACTGGATGAGGAATCATGTAACGCCCCGAATCCGATGCACCAGGTGTCTTCCATTTATTCATCGTCGTTGCCATGTCATTTGCTTGCGTGTTGCATTTTGTCATGTCATCATCTGCGTTGCATCCTCATGTTTTCAAAATTTGCATCCGGCCTCTTTCCCCGTTGCCCCTCTCAGGCCTCGTGTTGTGAGTGGCATTTAAATGTTCTTGGAATGGGATGCAACTTGGCGTGCGGTGTTGTTTTAGAGTAGGTAGACCGCCTGTCAATTTTCGTCGCATTCGGAGTCCGTTTGACGCCCTAACGGTTAACTGTGTAGCCCGATACCCCTCTCTCTTTGCAGCCCAGCACCTCTTCACCACAGCCCATGAGCCCGTCCAAACCCCCTCCATGCTCTCGGTCGTTGGATCATGATCGTGTGGGCGAAAACCGCTCCCCATTTGGACACTCCTAACTCCCTCTACCTATAAATAGGTCCTCCCCTCCATTTTTCGCGGATGAACACTAGCTTCCTTCCACCTCGCGCTGCCGAACAAGTCTAGTTATATCGGAGAGTAGGAATTCTTTTTACTCCTCTGCCCCTTCATCCCTCTGGTAAGGAATCTTGACGTAGGTGTTTTGAATTACTCCTCTTCCCCTTCAAATTTTTCTTTAGGATCACGCGGTATGTTTTCGTGCGTTGTCCATCCTCTTTTCAATTGGGCACCTTTCTCTTCGAGTGGTTTCGATCCTCATCATCTTTTGCAAGATCAGTCCTTAGTGCTTTCTCAATCGACGTTGTTTCCCCATCCGAAGTTGTCCTTGTTTTTTCCCACCCGCCCACCCTTTTCTTCTCGGAACCGGAGTCTGTAATCGAGTATCCATCCTACTCGTGCGAAGCCTTTGCATTCTCTCCTCAATCATTTCAACCAGTGTTTTTTTTCTCTTCAAGTTACTCGTCGATTCCCTGTTCAAGTTGCCTGTGTTTTCCCGCCCTCCCACCCATTTTTCTTCCCAGAGTCAGAGCCCCTATTCGAGCATAAATTTATTCGTGCGGAGTATCTTCAGTCTTTCCTCAGTTGTCTCAACCGGTGGATTCTCGTCTAGTTCATCTTTGTTCGTCTCATTTTCTTTCCGGTGGATTCTACTCAATTTTCTTGGTTTGATCATATTCTTTTCCTTGTTTCAAATGTTTCTCGTTGCTCATTCACCTCTCATCATTTAATCATTCCGGAGTGATGAAGCCATCTCAGAAGAGTAGTGTTGTTTTCAACTATTCCGAGGTTGCCACCTCATTTAAGTCCCTCAGTTGTTCCGGTGCATCATCTCTCTCTCCAACGATCCTTTTCCAACGGTGTTTCTTTTGGTGGGCCCTAACCCACAAGTCTTTTCCCAGGATCTTACCTGACTCTTCTGATTTTCCGGAGTTATTCTAAAATTTATTTCGAAGTTTGACGTAAGTATGAATTTCATCAGTCAGATGCTTTCTCCAAGATCATTCTGAAATTCTTTCATGTTTGGGTCAATCTTTCCTCTTTTCATTCTCCTGGAGTATCGCAACAATTTTGGTGTTGTTTCTCGTCGTCATTCTCAACATTTGAAGACCGAAGAAGAATTTCTCCTAAGTCATGTCCGTTCTCCCGGAGATTCGCGGTGCTAGCTTGATGTTATCCTCGCAAATTGTTTCCAGTCGTGCAATTCTTTTCAATCATCCGGAGTATTTCAGGGGTTGCTTTCCAACTCGATCATCCGGAGGTCATCTTTTCAGAATATTTCTTCGTTCTAAGTTTTCAAATTCGTTCTCCGATTATTCTAAAATTCTTGCCCCTTCGTTCGTCTCAATATTCTTTCGGTGCTTCGTTCAAGTATTCTTCAATCAGTTCGCGATCTCTTCGTTCTCTTGTCTCTAAATTCCCTCAAGCATCTTCGTGCTTTTCTAATTCTTCCCGGTGATTCCATTCCCTTTCGTCATTCAATTTTGAATTCTTCTGGTGGTTTGTTGGAGATTTCTTTTCTGTTGTTATCGTATCAATTCATTTGTTTCTTTCCAATCCTACCGGTGGTTCATGAAGACCTCCCCAAGTTTTGCACTATATCTCCCTTTAATCTTTTCCAGCGCGAATAAGTAGTATGCAAATCCATTGTTTCTCATCAATTTAATTGGTGGAGGATAAGCATAACATAATTCTTATTCTTCTTTCATCAAGTTGATTTATCCCTTCTTTTCGGAGATTGTTCATGATGAATAATCTCTTGGTTCTAAGTTGTTCATCTTTTCCCTCCCGGAGTTCCAAGCTTCTCGCTTGTCTCAACGTGAAGCCCCATCTAAATCATTGCAAGGCTTTAATCTTATTCTTTTCATCCTTCAATGCTATCTCATCATCCTTTTGTCATTGGAGCTCTTCATAGTGCTTCATCATGACTTAATTCATTCTTCAAGTGTTCATCAAGATTCTAGTTGGAGCTCAAGTATCTTTTCTCCTTGCGTCTCGAAGTGCAATTAATTCTCCGTATTCTTTTGAAGTGGAGTTTTGCATTTCTTTGATCTTCTTAGCTATTCGACCATTTCCGTTTGTGGCCGGCTATCACCTCATAATTTTGAGATGTTTTCAATAAGTCCACAACAAGCTTATTTTTCCTTCCTGGAGGATGCTTTTGAAACTCAATTCTGGTGGAAGATGTCATTTTCTTCTTCGTTCTTTTCAGTCATCTCTTTCAATTCTTCCGGAGGCATTGTGTTGTACCTCTCATCAAGTATCGTTCCATCTTCCTAAGTTCATGTTCTATTCTTTCCATGTTCAGCCAGAGTGCTGCCTAAATTCCCTCTTTATTATTCCTTTTCTATCTTGTTCTAACCAGAGTGGTTTCAGAGTCTATCTAATTCCGTGAGCATTTGATTCTCGTCATTCTCGTCGGTCCTCTCTTCTTCTCGAGTGCTCTCGATTCTATGCTTTTCCTCTTGCGTTCTTATTTCACCTCATCCCTTTTCCCTTCCGTCTCGGTCCTAAGATCTCGGGACGAGATATCTTGTTAGTACAGGAGAGTTGTAACGCCCCGAATCTGATGCACCAGGTGTCTTCCATTTATTTGTCGTCGTTGCCATGTCATTTGCTTGCGTGTTGCATTTTGTCATGTCATCATCTGCCTTGCATCCTCATGTTTTCAAAACTTGCATCCGGTCTTTTTCCCCGTTGCCCCTCTCAGGCCTCGTGTCATGAGTGGCATTTAAATGTTCTTGGAATGGGATGCAACTTGGCATGCGGTGTTGTTTTAGAGTAGGTAGACCGCCTGTCAATTTTTGTCGCATTCGGAGTCCGTTTGACGCTCTAACGGTTAACTGCGTATCCCGATACCCATCCTCTTTGCAGCCCAGCACCTCTTCACCACAGCCCATGAGCCCATCCAAACCCCCTCCATGCTCTCGGTCGTTGGATCGGGATCGTGTGGGCGAAAACCGCTCCCTATTTGGACACTCCTAACTCCCTCTACCTATAAATAGGTCCTCCCCTCCATTTTTCGCGGATGAACCCTAGCTTACTTCTACCTCGCGGCGCCGGACAAGTCCTTCCCGTGCCGGACATGTCCGCCACCGCCGCCTCGGCCAATCCGGTGCCGCCATGTCGCCTTCCCGTGCCCCACCTCGCCGCCGGGCTGCGAAGCCCAGATCGGGCCCGCCCGGGCCCAGATCTGCGCCGCCATCGCCCGCGGGTCCTCGCCGCCCGGCCCGCTCCGCCCGTTCGCCAGCGCCACCGTGCGCCGCCAGCCGCGTCTCATCGACGCCCGCCGCCCCGCCGCCCTTCACGCGCCGCCATCGCCGCCTCCGGCCTCGCCGACCCTCGCCTCCGGCCGGGTCCGCCACCCACGACCTCCCCGGAGTCGTCCCCGACCTCCTCCGACCCTCACCGGCCTCCTCCGCGTCCTCCTCGCCGGAGCTCTCGCCGGTGCCGGATCCGGGGAGTGCGATGAGATCCACCACTCCCCCTATCCAAACGCCTCTCCGCCCCCGGATCCCTTCTTCCCGGTACATCTTCGTCCAGTTTTTCGCGGGGTAAAAATCGCCTATGTCCCGAAAATTGTTGCATTGTGGTGCTCAGTTTGACATGCCATAACTTGTTGCATACTATTCCGTTTTGCGTGTATAATATGTCAAAATTTTCATTGTGAGATGCTCTTCATTTTGTTCCATTGTGGAATGCTTGTTTGAGTTCATCTTGATGCCCAAATCATTGTTGCAAGAGTGCTATGTAATGTTGTCTGCTGTAGTTTAACAGAACTTGCTGATTTGTCATTTTTGTATCTTTTTGTGTGATTTTGTTTTGAGCATGATGTCTACATGTGTTATGAGCTACAACATGCCATCTTTTCTTTGGTGCAATCCACTCTTCATGATATGCCATGTGTTGATTGTTACAAGCTTCCTTACATGCATTTTCTGGAGATGTTTACTAAGGATATTTTGTTATACATGTTATGCTCTATCCATCCGTGCCCTTGGTTGCATTTATAGCCTGCTGTAGCTTGTTTTTAACATGCTCCAAACTTGCTAAATAATGTTGCTGTCAGCCTGTTAACATTAAGTTCAGTTTTGCCATGTGTTTTGCTAGTGATCCATGCATCCTATGACTATTCTATTGCCATGCCTAGCTTCATGAACATGTCTTTTTACTGTAGGTTACCTTCACATGCCATGAAATGCCTTGTGTTGAGTGGTACAAGCTCACCAACATGCCTACTTATCGTTGTTTCTGCTATGTACGGTTATTTTCACCGTCTGAATCTGTCATATCATTTGCCATGTTTGCATGAATGCCACCATATTTTCTGGTGATCTTTGGAATAAGTTCAGTAAGGGAGTTTTGTTCTTTGTCTTTATTATTAGCATGCCATGCTCTAGCTTTCCTTTATATCCTGCTGTAGCATGTTGGTTGATAGCTCTAAACTTTGCAACCTGATGTTATTTCTGTCATGTCCAGTGATTTTTGCAAAGTCTGTGAAACTGTTATTATTTGCAATCTTGCCATGTCCTTTTGAGCATGTTCTAGTGATTTCTGGAGATAGCTCAATGTTCATGTTTTCTCATGCTTTACCTGTACATCATGTCCATGTCTTTTGTTTTCATGTTGAGGTGCTGTAGCATATTGTTTTGATGCT
Source organism: Triticum aestivum (assembly GCF_018294505.1). NCBI lineage: Eukaryota > Viridiplantae > Streptophyta > Magnoliopsida > Poales > Poaceae > Triticum > Triticum aestivum. The sequence goes on along the minus strand of NC_057814.1, from coordinate 490,263,574 downwards.
TGCAAGATGCCTAGTTGCTGTTTTGGACAGCTTGTCCTTTAAACTTGTTTCATGTGTATGTGTTGTACCGTTGCTCCGTTTTGAGTGTGCTCTACATGAAACTTGCTTAGTTTTGCTTGTGGTTTCATGTTACCTTGTTGCATCCATGTTTTGAGTGTGTTTGCTTGATGTTTGAATGTATTTTGCATCAATGCCATGTTTAACTTGTTTTGCTCATATCTTCTAGGCCGTAGCTCCAAATCAAATGAACTTTATATGTAACTTGACTAGAATTTCATGTAGATCATCATGGTGCATCTTAACTTGCTGTTTAACAACTTGAACTTAAGGTGTATTCCGATCTCGACCAATTTCAAAATTTGCATAGGACTTACCGAAATTGTTATATGTTGTTTCCGGCCTCATTTAAACTTGCTTTGATGTGTTGCTCTTGTATGCATCATCTCTTGCCATGCGTAGCCTCATGTAGCCTTGTCATGCATCATACTTGATTGAGAATCATGCCTTGTTCATGTGTGGTGTGTTTACCATGTTGTGTGCTTCTTCTCGATAGTTCTCGTTTTGTTGCGATCGTGAGAATTCGTTCGTCTATGCTTGGTTCGTCTTCGTGGCTTCATCTTCTTCATGGACTCGTTCTTCTTCCTAGGAGGATTTCAGGCAAGATGACCGTCACCCTGGATCTCATTACTATCATTACTATGCTAGTTGCCTCGATGCTTTAGCTATGCCGCGTTACCTACCACTTGCTTATCAAGCCTCCCAAATTGCCATGATAGCCTCTAACCTTTGTCACCCTTCCTAGCAAACCGTGTTTGGCTATATTACCGCTTTGCTCAGCCCCTCTTATAGCGTCGCCAGTTGCAGGTACTGGTTAGCCGATGATCATGACTCAAGAGCGATGTTTACTCGTGTTGGAGTTCTTCTTCTTCTCCGTCGATCTTGGGTTAGGTTCCAGGTCGGCAGCCTGGGCAAGCAGGCTGGATGTCGTTTGAGTTCATGTTTGTGTTTCATCCGTAGTCGGATGTTGACCTTGTGTATGATCTAGTGATGTATTGTTGGGGCGTTTGTGCCTTATGTATGTATCCCCAACTATTATGTAATGGTTTGATGTAATGATATCCACCTTGCAAAAGCGTCTTCAAGATGTGCTTCTATCCTTGGAGGGACCTTCGAGTTCCTTAGGATAGGGTCGCATCTTGGGCGTGACAAGTTGGTATCAGAGCCTCGATCGACCATAGGAGCCCCTTGATTGATCGTGTAGTTTGGCCAATGTCCAGTCTAGAAGAAAACTTTTTGGAGTCTAGTTATATCGGAGAGTAGGAATTCTCTTTACTCCTCTGCCCCTTCGTCGCTCTGGTAAGGAATCTTGACATAGGTGTTTTGAATTACTCCTCTTCCCCTTCAAAATTTTCTTTAGGATCACGCGGTTTGTTTTCATGCGTTGTCCATCCTCTTTTCAATCCAGCGCCTTTCTCTTCGAGTGGTTTCGATCCTCGTCATCTTTTGCAAGATCAGTCCTCAGTGCTTTCTCAATCGACGTTGTTTCCCCATCAGAAGTTGTCCTTGTTTTTTCCCACCCGCCCACCCTTTTCTTCTCGGAACCGGAGTCTGTAATCGAGTATCCACCCTACTCATGCGAAGCCTTTGCATTCTCTCCTCAATCATTTCAACCGGTGTTTTTTTTCTCTTCAAGTTACTCGTCGATTCCCCGTTCAAGTTGCCTGTGTTTTCCCGCCCTCCCACCCATTTTTCTTCCCGGATTCAGAGCCCCTATTCGAGCATAAATTTCATTCGTGCGGAGTATCTTCAGTCTTTCCTCAGTTGTCTCAACCGGTGGATTCTCGTCTAGTTCACCTTTGTTCGTCTCATTTTCTTTCCGGTGGATTCAACTCAATTTTCTTGGTTTGATCATATTCTTTTCCTTGTTTCAAATGTTTCTCGTTGCTCGTTCACCTCTCGTCATTTAATCATTCCGGAGTGATGAAGCCATCTCAGAAGAGTAGTGTTGTTTTCAACTATTCCGAGGTTGCCACCTCATTTAAGTCCCTCAGTTGTTCCGGTGCATCATCTCTCTCTCCAACGATCCTTTTCCAACGGTGTTTCTTTTGGTGGGCCCTAACCCACAAGTCTTTTCCCAGGATCTTACCTGACTCTTCTGATTTTCCGGAGTTATTCTAAAATTCTTTTCGAAGTTTGACGTAAGTATGAATTTCATCAGTCAGATGCTTTCTCCAAGATCGTTCTCAAATTCTTTCATGTTTGGGTCCTCTTTTCATTCTCCCAGAGTATCTCAACAATTTTGGTGTTGTTTCTCGTCGTCATTCTCAACATTTGAAGACCGAAGAAGAATTTCTCTTAAATCCTGTCCGTTCTCCCGAAGATTCGCGGTGCTAGCTTGATGTTATCCTCGCAAATTGTTTCCAGTCGTGCAATTCTTTTCAATCATCTGGAGTATTTCAGGGGTTGCTTTCCATCTCGATCATCCGGAGGTCATCTTTTTGGAATATTTCTTCGTTCTAAGTTTTCAAATTCGTTCTCCGATTATTCTAAAATTCTTGCCCCTTCGTTCGTCTCAATATTCTTCCGGTGCTTCGTTCAAGTATTCTTCAATCAGTTCGCGATCACTTTGTTCTCTTGTCTCTAAATTCCCTCAAGCATCTTCGTGCTTTTCTAATTCTTCCCGGTGATTCCATTCCCTTTCGTCATTCAATTTTGAATTCTTCCGGTGGTTCGTTGAAGATTTCTTTTCTGTTGTTATCGTATCAATTCATTTGTTTCTTTCCAATCCTACCGGTGGTTCATGAAGACCTCCCCAAGTTTTGCGCTATATCTCCCTTTAATCTTTTCCAACGCGAATAAGTAGTATGCAAATCCATTGTTTCTCATCAATTTAATTGGTGGAGGATAAGCATAACATAATTCTTATTCTTCTTTCATCAAGTTGATTTATCCCTTCTTTTCGGAGATTGTTCATGATGAATAATCTCTTGGTTCTAAGTTGTTCATCTTTTCCCTCCCGGAGTTCCAAGCTTCTTGCTTGTCTCGACGCGAAGCCCCATCTAAATCATCGCAATGCTTTAATCTTATTCTTTTCATCCTTCAATGCTATCTCATCATCCTTTTGTCATTGGAGCTCTTCATAGTGGTTCATCATGACTTAATTCATTCTTCAAGTGTTCATCAAGATTCTTGTTGGAGCTCAAGTATCTTTTCTCCTTGTGTCTCGAAGTGCAAGTAATTCTCTGTATTCTTTTGAAGTGGAGTTTTGCATTTCTTTGATCTTCTTAGCTATTCGACCATTTCCGTTTGTGGCTGGCTATCACCTCATAATTTTGAGATGTTTTCAATATGTCTACAACAAGCTTATTTTTCCTCCCTTGAGGATCCTTTTGAAACTCAATTGTGGTAGAAGATGTCATTTTCTTCTTCGTTCTTTTCAGTCATCTCTTTCAATTCTTCCGGAGGCATTGTGTTGTACCTCTCATCAAGTATCGTTCCATCTTCTTAAGTTCATATTCTATTATTTCCATGTTCAGCCAGAGTGCTGCCTAAATTCCTTCTTTATTATTCCTTTTCTATCTTGTTCTAACCGGAGTGGTTTCAGAGTCTATCTGATTCTGTGAGCATTTGATTCTCGTCATTCTCATCGTTCCTCTCTTCTTCTCGAGTGCTCTCGATTCTTTGCTTTTCCTCTTGCATTCTTATTTCACCTCAACCCTTTTCCCTTCCGTCTCGGTCCTAAGATCTCGGGACGAGATCTCTTGTTAGTAGAGGAGAGTTGTAACGCCCCGAATCGGATGCACCAGGTGTCTTCCATTTATTCGTCGTCGTTGCCATGTCATTTGCTTGCTTGTTGCATTTTGTCATGTCATCATCTGCGTTGCATCCTCATGTTTTCAAAACTTGCATCCGGTCTTTTTCCCCGTTGCCCCTCTCAGGCCTCGTGTCGTGAGTGGCATTTAAATGTTCTCGGAATGGGATGCAACTTGGCATGCGGTGTTGTTTTAGAGTAGGTAGACCGCCTGTCAATTTTTGTCGCATTCGGAGTCCGTTTGACGCCCTAACGGTTAACCGCGTAGCCCGATACCCCTCTCTCTTTGCAGCCCAGCACCTCTTCACCACAGCCCATGAGCCCATCCAAACCCCCTCCATGCTCTCGGTCGTTGGATCGGGATCGTGTGGGCGAAAACCGCTCCCTATTTGGACACTCCTAACTCCCTCTACCTATAAATAGGTCCTCCCCTCCATTTTTCGCGGATGAACCCTAGCTTACTTCTACCTCGCGGCGCCGGACAAGTCCTTCCCGTGCCGGACATGTCCGCCACCGCCGCCTCGGCCAATCCGGTGCCGCCATGTCGCCTTCCCGTGCCCCACCTCGCCGCCGGGCTGCGAAGCCCAGATCGGGCCCGCCCGGGCCCAGATCTGCGCCGCCGTCGCCCGCGGGTCCTCGCCGCCCGGCCGGCTCCGCCCGTTCGCCGGCGCCGCCGTGCGCCGCCTGCTGCGTCTCGCCGACGCCCGCCTCCCCGCCGCCCTTCACGCGCCGCCATCGCCGCCTCCGGCCTCGCCGACCCTCGCCTCCGGCAGGGTCCGCCGCCCACGATCTCCCCGGAGTCGTCCCCGACCTCCTCCGACCCTCGTCGGCCTCCTCCGCGTCCTCCTCGCCGGAGAGTTCGCCGGAGCTCTTGCCGGCGCCGGATCCGGGGAGTGGGATGAGATCCACCACTCCCCCGATCCAAACGCCTCTCCGCGCCCGGATCCCTCCATCCCAGTACATCTTCGTCCAGTTTTTCGCGGGGTAAAAATCGCCCAAGTCCCAAAAATTGTTGCATTGTGGTGCCCACTTTGACATGCCATAACTTGTTGCATACTGATCCATTTTGCGTTTATAATATTTCAAAATGTTCATTGTGAGATGCTCTTCATTTCGTTCCATTGTGGCATGCTTGTTTGAGTTCATCTTGATGCCCAAATCATCGTTGCAAGAGTGCTATGTAATGTTGTCTGCTGTAGTTTAACAGAACTTGCTGATTTGTCATTTTTGTATCTTTTTGTGATATTTTGTTTTGAGCATGATGTCTACATGTGTTATGAGCTACAACATGCCATCTTTTCTTTGGTGCAATCCACTCTTCATGATATGCCATGTGTTGATTGTTACAAGCTTCCTTCCATGCATTTTCTGGAGATGTTTACTAAGGATATTTTGTTATACATGTTATGCTCTATCCATCCGTGCCCTTGGTTGCATTTATAGCCTGCTATAGCTTGTTGTTATCATGCTCCAAACTTGCTAAATAATGTTGCTGTCAGCCTTTTAACATTAAGTTCAGTTTTGCCATGTGTTTTGCTAGTGATCCATGCATCCTATGATTATTCTATTGCCATGCTTAGCTTCATGAACATGTCTTCTTACTGTGGGTTACCTTCACATGCCATGAAATGCCTTGTATTTAGTGGTAAAAGCTCACCAACATGCCTACTTATCGTTGTTTCTGCCATGTACTGTTATTTTCACCGTCTGAATCTGTCATATCATTTGCCATGTTTGCATGGATGCCACCATATTTTCTGGTGATCTTTGGAATAAGTTCAGTAAGGGAGTTTTGTTCATTGTCTTTATTATTAGCATGCCATGCTCTAGCTTTCCTTTATAGCCTGATGTAGCATGTTGGTTGATAGCTCTAAACTTTGCAACCTGATGTTATTTCTGTCATGTCCAATGATTTTTGCAAAGTCTGTGAAACTGTTATTATTTGCAATCTTGCCATGTTCTTTTGAGCATGTTCTAGTGATTTCTGGAGATAGCTCCGTGTTCATGTTTTGTCATGCTTTGCCTGTACATCATGTCCATATCTTTTGTTTTCATTTTGAGGTGCTGTAGCATATCGTTTTGATGCTTGCAAGATGCCTAGTTGCTGTTTTGGACAGCTTGTCCTTTAAACTTGTTTCATGTGTATGTGTTGTAGCGTTGCTCCGTTTTGAGTGTGCTCTACATGAAACTTGCTTAGTTTTGCATGTAGTTTCATGTTACCTTGTTGCATCCATGTTTTGAGTGTGTTTGGTTGACGTTTGAATGCATTTTGCATCAATGCCATGTTTAACTTGTTTTGCTCATATCTTCTAGGCCGTAGCTCCAAATCAAATGAACTTTATATGTAACTTGACTAGAATTTTGTGTAGATCATCGTGGTGCATCTTAACTTGCTGTTTAACAACTTGAACTTAAGGTGTATTCAGATCTCGACCTATTTTGAAATTTGCATAGGAGGACTTACCGAAATTGTTATATGTTGTTTCCGGCCCCATTTAAACTTGCTTTGATGTGTTGCTCTTGTATGCATCATCTCTTGCCATGCGTAGCCTCATGTAGCCTTGTCATGCATCATACTTGATTGAGCATCATGCCTTGTTCATGTGTGGTGTGTTTACCATGTTGTGTGCTTCTTCTCGATAGTTCTCGTTTCATTGCGATCGTGAGGATTCGTTCATCTACGCTTGGTTCGTCTTCGTGGCTTCATCTTCTTGATGGACTTGTTCTTCTTCCTAGCAGGATTTCAGGCAAGATGACCGTCACCTTGGATCTCATTACTATCATTGCTATGCTAGTTGCCTCGATGCTTTAGCTATGCCGCATTACCTACCACTTGCTTATCAAGCCTCCCAAATTGCCATGATAGCCTCTAACCTTTGTCACCCTTCCTAGCAAACCGTGCTTGGCTATGTTACCGCTTTTGCTCAGCCCCTCTTATAGCGTTGCCTGTTGCAGGTACAGGTTATCCGATGATCATGACGCGAGAGCGATGTTTACTCGTGTTGGAGTTCTTCTTCTTCTCCGTCGATCTTGGGTTAGGTTTCGGGTCGGCAGCCTGGGCAAGCTGGGTGGATGTCGTTTGAGTTCCTGTTTGTGTTTCATCCGTAGTCGGATGTTGACCTTGTGTATGATCTGTTGATGTATTCTTGGGGCGTTTGTGCCTTATGTATGTATCCCCAACTATTATGTAATGGTTTGAGGTAATGATATCCACCTTGCAAAAGCGTCTTCAAGATGCGCTTCTATCCTTGGAGGGAACTTCGAGTTCCTTTAGGATAGGGTCGCATCTTGGGCGTGACAAGTTGGTATCAGAGCCTCGACCGACCATAGGAGCCCCTTGATTGATCCTGTAGTTTGGCCAATGTCGAGTCTAGGAGAAAACTTTTTCGGAGTCTAGTTATATCGGAGAGTAGGAATTCTTTTTACTCCTCTGCCCCTTCGTCGCTCTGGTAAGGAATCTTGACGTAGGTGTTTTGAATTACTCCTCTTCCCCTTCAAATTTTTCTTTAGGATCACGCGGTTTGTTTTCGTGCGTTGTCCATCCTCTTTTCAATCCGGCGCCTTTCTCTTTGAGTGGTTTCGATCCTCGTCATCTTTTGCAAGATCAGTCCTCAGTGCTTTCTCAATCGATGTTGTTTCGCCATCCGAAGTTGTCCTTGTTTTTTTTCCACCCGCCCACCCTTTTCTTCTCGGAACCGGAGTCTGTAATCGAGTATGCATCCTACTCGTGGAAGCCTTTGCATTCTCTCCTCAATCATTTCAACCGGTATTTTTTTTCTCTTCAAGTTACTCGTCGATTCCCCGTTCAAGTTGCCTGTGTTTTCCCGCCCTCCCACCCATTTTTCTTCCCGGAGTCAGCCCCTATTCGAGCATAAATTTCATTCGTGCGGAGTATCTTCAGTCTTTCCTCAGTTGTCTCAACCGGTGGATTCTCGTCTAGTTCATCTTTGTTCGTCTCATTATCTTTCCGGTGGATTCAACTCAATTTTCTCGGTTTGATCATATTCTTTTCCTTGTTTCAAATGTTTCTCGTTGCTCGTTCACCTCTTGTTGGGGATATAACTACTGGAGTCACCCGCCGAGAAGGGGCCGGGTTATGTCATGACGATCATCACATGAAGCCCAATATCAAGCTTGAGGATGGTGGTTCAGTAATGGGCCTAAGGCCTAGAGGCGGCTTAAGGCCCGTAGTGATAAACCATCGTTAAGGCATGACTTGTAGTGTAAGGCAAGAATAGTTAAGAGTCCGAGCCGGACACTGTTTATAAGCCGGCCAGGTCTCTGAGAGCCGCCGGGCGTTAACCTCTTTATATAAAGGGACGACCCAGCGGTGGTTCAGGACAAGTAACATCAAATCGGTAGCCAGGCATAGCGGATTCGCTCCCTGGTCATCGAAACCCCAGTAATTCCACCTCAACTGGAGTAGGCTTTTACCTTCACCGTAAGGGGCCGAACCAGTATAACCTTCGGGTCCTTTGTCCCGCTTTAACCCCTTTAAGCTTCCTAGTTGCGATGGCTCCACGACTAAGTCCTTTCACAAGGGCATCTGCCGTGACTATTCCACGACAGTTGGCGCCCACCGTGGGGCCAGCGCACGGTGGATTTGAGTTCTTGAAGGGCAGCTTCGTAGGGCTCAAGGGATACGCTGTGGGCCGGATGACCAAGAGTCGTCGCGGCAAGCTCTACATCGACGATGCAGGCTGGGGGCTCGACGCCGGCTCAATCGAGTACGGGTACCGGGTCCCCTTCGGCGGAATCCACGTTTTCATTGGCAAGATTGGCGAGCCGGGCCCTGAGCCGAACACGTACACCGACCTCGTCGAGACGGCTCAGCGTGCGAGGCCCGCCCGGACTCTGCCTGCCTTGAAGAGTGCTTTCGTGGGATGCGTCCATGGAGGACTCTCTGAAGGATCTGGATCTGGCGATGAGTCGGCCACCCGCTCTGACGGCGAGTCGTCCACAGGTGAGACCGACTCGTTATATCAACTTCAAGATGGTAGGCTCAGGGGTTGTTCCGATGGCGACAGTATTCCGGACCCCTTTGAGCCGCCGAGCCGGGTTGGAATCTTCATGGCCGGCACACAACCTGTTCAAAACTCCGCCGCTGGGGCAGGAGGCCCTGTGCACTCGCCGGCTCAGGTGCTAATGGATCTCACAGATAAGATGACGGCCCTGTTAACTGCCACGGTCGTCCCGGCGGATCAAGCTCAACATGATGCAGAAGTGGCACAACTAAAATTGGACATAGCGCAGGCCAAGGAAGACCTGGCAGCGGAAGGAGTTAGGATGGCTGCAGAGCGGGCGGCTCTGGACGCCCAGACTCAGTTTATTCAGGCGCAGTCTTTCCGGCTCACGATGGATCAGAACGCATCCAATGAGGTCATGAGAAGGAGGTATCAGAAGGCTCAATCTTGGCTCCCTCCGGTTTATGATCCTCGCAACCTCTTCAACACACCCGGTGCAGGGCCTAGCAACCCGCCAGAGATAAATCAGATCACGGCACCCGCGGTGGGAACGCTGGGTCAGCCACCAGTGATGGGGCCTCCCCATGTGAATACTGTACCGCCTCCATATGTGCCAACACCACCGGGTCATTATTCTAACCCGTTGGAAAACATGATCGCTGCAGCAGTGCGCCTGGCGGCTCTCCCGGTTGAGGGTGACTCCCCAACGGCGGTCGAAAGCCGCAGGGTCAGAGAACTTCTTCAGACGGCTTTGGCGCAGCAGGAGGCATATTCATATAGCCGGGACAGGATTCATTCAACCCCTCAACAGGCAATTCGTCAAAACCGGAGTCCGAGTTATAGCAGACACATGGCGTCGGCGGCCGGCTCAAGCAACGTCCGGCGTCAGGAAGCTGAGCAGGCGGCTCAGATGACGGCTTACCAGCCTTTTCCGGTTTACCCGACGGCTTCTATTGAGGCAGGCATGGCTACAAGAGCCGGAGGTGTCCCTTGCCTGGTGCCGGCTCTCCGTGACGAACGTCTGCCCAAAGATTTCAAAGGACCTAGGAAGGTACCTAATTATACGGCCGATTTACAGCCTGGAGCATGGATTGAAAGCTACGAGATGGCCAAATACTTCACCATGATGTTGGATGGAACTGCCCGCACTTGGTTGAAGGGATTGCCACCTAATTCCATCGGGTCGTGGGCAGAGTTGAAAGCCCGGTTCATCAATAACTTCAAAGATACATGTAAGCAATCTATGTCAATTGTGGATTTGACTAGCTGCAAGCAGGAAGAAGGTGAATCTACAACCCATTGGGTACGTCGGGTCAAGGAAATAATACATTCGTCTGATAAGATGGATGCCGGCTCTGCGGTCTTAATGTTGGAGCAGAATTGTCGTTTTGTGCCCCTAAAGATGAAGCTTGGGCGGCTCAAACGCGATTGCAATGATATGGGTACGCTGATGGCGGCTCTGGTCAAGTACGCCGACTCTGATAGTACCAAGGATCCCGCGTCTGACGAGGAAAAGACAGGGAAGGGAAAGAATAATGGCAACGGCAAGGGCCCTCAGCATAACCTGGCGAATCAAGGAGGTAATAAACGTAAAGCTGATGGTAGTATGGAGTTTGTGGCTAATACAAACACACCAGGTAACGGTAACCGACGTAAGGGGAGACCACCTCCCCGGTCCGGCGGGTCAGGCCCGACGCTTGAGCAATTGTTGAATGAGCCTTGTCCAAGGCATGGCTCTAGAGAGAAGCCGGCCACTCACCTATGGAAGGACTGTGCGATCATGAAAGCTTTCAAGAATTCCAACATGTTTGATGGTAATAGTGGGCAGGGCGGTGGCTGAGGCGGCGGCGGCTTTCATGGCCCGGGCGGCGGTTCAAATTCCAATTTTCAGAATTTTCAAGGTAACCAAGGTGGTTTTAACCAGCAATCTGGCCAGGGTAATCAACAGCAGCAGCAGGGGGGATACCAGACCATTCCAAAGCAGTTCAATAGCAGACAGTATCATGTGTTTACCACCAGTTTGTGTAAGCGAGACCAGAAGCTTCATAAGAGGGCTGTGAACACTGTTGAGCCGGCGGTTCCACGTTATCTACGATGGTCTGAGCAGCCTGTTGTATGGAGTAGGGAAGATCACCCACCCCGGGTTGATAATCCGGGTCACCTGGCCTTGGTGGTGGCTCCTCAGGTTGGTGGGTATAAATTCACTAAAGTACTCATGGACGAAGGCAGTAGCATCAACATCCTCTATTATGAGACCTTCCGTCGTATGGGATTAACGGATAAAAATCTCAGCCAGTCCAATACGGTTTTCCATGGCGTGGTGCCTGGCAAGTCGGCGTATCCAGTTGGTAAGATCGAGCTGGAAGTAGCCTTCGGAGATGAGTACAACTCCAGGGCGGAAAAGTTGACCTTTGAGGTGGTCAAGATCAGAAGCCCGTACCATGCTTTATTTGGGCGCCCGGCTTACGCCAAGTTTATGGCACGGCAGTGTTATGTGTATTTGCAGCTCAAGATGCTGGGTCACAATGGGACCATTACGGTTCATGGCAGCCGAAAGATAGTTTTGGAGTGTGAGGAAGGTGACGCTGCTTACGCTGAATCGTATTGTGCAACACAGGAGTTGAAGTTTTACAAGGATAATGTTGACCCGGCAGATATGACGTCTTTGAAGAAGCCAACCACGGAGCATGAGCCGGTAATGAAATTTAAGTCGGCTGATGAGACTAAGCTTGTTGACTTTGTTCCAGGCGACTCGTCTAAGCAGTTCAGCATCAGCGCCAATCTGGATCCTAAATAGGAAGGCGCACTCATCGAGTTCATCCGTGAGAACCGGGACATCTTTGAATGGAAACCTTCTGACATGCCGGGTGTACCGAGAGAACTCGCTGAGCACACTCTTAATATTGATCCAAAATTTAAGCCAGTCAGGCAATTCCTCCAGCGGTTTAACGAGGAGAGGCGGAAGGCCATTGGAGAGGAAGTAGCTCGGCTCTTGGCGGCCGGGTTCATTGTGGAAGTCTTTCATCCAGAATGGTTAGCTAACCCGGTGCTTGTGCTCAAGAAGAACGGTACCTGGCGTATGTGTGTGGATTATACGGATTTAAACAAGGCTTGTCCGGCTGATCCTTTTGCTCTCCCTTGTATTGATCAAATCATTCATGCTACGGCGGGTTGTGAGCGTTTGAGTTTTTTGGATGCGTACTCTGGTTACCATCAGATCAAAATGGCTGTCAAGGACCAAGAGAAAACGACGTTCATTACTCCCTTTGGGGCCTTCTGTTATGTGTCTATGCCTTTTGGGCTCAAGAGTGTACAGGCGACTTACCAGCGTTGCGTGCAGAATTGTCTTCATAATCAGATTGGGCGCAACGTTCATGCCTATGTGGATGATATTGTGGTCAAATCCAGAGAGAAGGAGACCTTGATAGATGATCTGACAGAGACCTTTGATAATCTCCGGGTCTACAAGATGATGCTTAACCCGGCCAAGTGTGTTTTTGGTGTTCCCGCAGGCAAGCTCTTGGGTTTTCTGGTTTCTCACAGAGGCATTGAAGCTAACCCGGAGAAGATCAAGGCAATCACCTCTCTAGCTAAGCCGGCATGCATAAATGACATCCAGCGTCTGGCGGGTCGCATCGCTGCTTTGAGTCGATTTATAAGACGGTTGGGCGAAAAGGCCATACCGCTATATCAAATGATGAAGAAAACAGATGACTTTGTCTGGAGTGATGCTGCTAATGCTGCTTTTGAGGATTTGAAAAGACAGTTAGCTGAGCCGCCAGTTCTTGCTGCTCCTGTCGATAAGGAGCCCTTATTGTTGTATATAGCCGCTAACACATGAGCTGTCAGTGTGGCCGTCGTGGTGGAGCGCAAGGAGGCGGGTAAGGAACATCTGGTTCAGCGGCTGGTTTACTGCGTCAGCGAAGTACTCATTGAGTCCAAGCAATGGTATCCACATTGGCAGAAGCTTGTGTATGGGGTGTTCATGGCGAGCCGGAAGCTTAAGCATTATTTCCAGGGCCACCCTATCACTGTGGTTAGTTCTACTCCTCTAGGAGATATCATCCAAAACAGAGAAGCCACAGGAAGAGTTGCTAAGTGGGCCATTGAACTTGGGCCTCATGATTTAAAGTATGTGTCAGGCACTGCTATCAAGTCTTAAGCATTGGTAGATTTCATCAACGATTGGACAGAACTGCACATGCCTGAGGAGAGACCAGATAACACATACTGGACTATTCACTTCGACGGATCCAAGCAGTTGGAGGGCTCGGGGGCTGGAGTTGTATTAGCTTCCCCTCGAGGTGACAAATTTCGTTATGTACTACGGTTGATGTTTCCCTGTACTAACAATGCAACTGAGTATGAGGCCTTGCTCCATGGTCTTCGGATGGCTAAGGAGATGAGCTTAAGCCGGGTGAGGTGCTTTGGCGACTCAAATTTGGTGGCTCAACAGGTATCAGGCCAGTGGGATTCCAAGGACCCCCTCATGGCGGCTTATTGCCGTGAAGTTGATGCCACCGCCAGGCATTTTCAGGGTTATCAAGTGGAGCACATTGACCGTAGAAAGAACGAGGCGGCTGATGCCTTAAGCCGGCTGGGCTCTCAGCGTAAGCCGGTACCGCCTAATACTTTCTTGGATATTCTGCATAACCCTTCTGTCAAGTTGCCTACAGAGGAAGACTTGGTTGTTCCTGACCCAGAAGAACAGTTGGTGGCGGCTCTTCACGTCATCCCAGATTGGACAGTGCCATACTTGTCTTACATGACCCGGGGAGAATTGCCTGAGGATGAAACTTTGGCCAGACAAATAACCCGGCGGTCTAAGTCAATGATAATTATCAATGGCGAGCTGCATCATCGCAGTGTTACTGGGGCTTTTCAGTGTTGTGTTTCCCCTGAGGAGGGTCAAGAAATTTTAGGAGAGGTTCACGAGGGGGATTGTGGCCATTATGCCGGCTCAAAATCCCTTGTGGCGAAAGCTTTTCATCATGGTTTTTATTGGCTGACGGCTCACGCTGACGCAGAGGACTTAGTCAGTAAATGTGACGGTTGTCAGAAGTTCTCAAGACGTGCTCACGTGCTGGCTCAAGAGTTGAGGATGATTCCAATCACTTGGCCGTTTGCAGTCTGGGGGCTTGATATGGTTGGGCCTTTCAAAAGGTCCAAGGATAAGAAGACCCACCTCTTGGTGGCGGTTGACAAGTTCACAAAGTGGGTTGAGGCAGAGCCAGTTAGTAAGTGTGACGCATCCTCGGCGGTTCAGTTCATGAAAAAGGTGATATTTCGCTTTGGTTTTCCACACAGCATTATAACTGACAATGGTACCAATCTGTCTAAAGGCGTCATGGAAGATTTGCCAACAAGAGCATATTCGGCTTGATGTTTCATCAGTAGCTCACCCCCAATCCAATGGTCAAGCTGAGAGAGCCAATCAGGAAATCTTGAAAGGCATCAAGCCCCGGCTTTTGGTCCCTTTGCAATGGACGCCGGGTTGTTGGGTGGAGGAGTTACCCTCTGTGTTATGGAGCATCAATACTACTCCTAATAGGTCTACAGGTTACACTCCTTTCTTCATGGTCTACGGAGCTGAGGCGGTTCTCCCTAGCGACATCCGTCATGACTCGCCTCGAGTGGCGGCTTATGTCGAGGCGGACAATGAGCAAGCGCGTCAAGATGCTCTTGACTTGTTGGACGAACAACGTGACGTAGCAGCAGCTCGCTCAGTGATTTACCAACAAGACCTGCGCCGCTATCACAGCCGCCGGGTTAAGTCCAGGACATTTCAGGAAGGTGATTTGGTGCTCCGGCTCATTCAGGATCAAACAGATGCACACAAGCTATCCCCACCTTGGGAAGGGCCCTTTGTGGTCAGCAAGAACTTGCACAACGGGTCATACTACCTCATCGATGTTCGAGAGCACAAAGATTCACGTAAGTCGGAGGAGGAGACCCGCCGGCCGTGGAATATTGCTCATCTTCGGCCGTATTACACTTGAGCCAACGGCTCTCATAATGTACATATTTCTATAGCCATGTATATATTATGATGAATAATAAAGCAGGACCTCTGTCCTTTTTTCCCTTCCAAAGGTAAATGTGTGATTGTTATTTTCATTATGATATCACATGATCACTTGGGGGCTTCCTGTTCAAACATAGGTCGTATTCGAACCAAAGAGAACATAGTTGTCGATACCCACTTGATTAGCATATTGCCGAGCTCACTGGGGAGTTTCTTGATCATATTTGAATCATAACTCAACCCCCTTTGGGAACCGACATGGATCGTATTCGTATCAGCGTCGTTAAACAACTTTCAAGGTCATTTGGGGGCTTCCTATTCAAACATAGGTCGTATTCGAACCAAAGAGAACATAGCTGTCGGTACCCTCTTGATCGACAACGCCAAAGCCACTGGGGGCTATATGATCGTATTCGAATCTTAGCTTAACCCCTTTGGAACGATTCTCTGGTCGTATTCGAATCAGAAGCCTCCAAATTTTTTAAGTCTCTTTGTTGCAAACAAGTTCTTTTGATCACATCAAAAGTGTTCAAGGGTGGTTTTTATTCCACCGGTTTAACTTTGATCAATAAACGTTGATGGCACATAACAAACATTGTATGTGCTGGTGAACCGGAGTTGAGTTCTCAACCTCATTATTCGGGTTAAATAAACCGGAAGTGTACTTGAAGGATCACAGGTATGCTGTTATGGTTATCTCAAAGATATAATCAAGAACCGGTTTTTTATGATTTTGATTCATATTCCGGGTTATATGTAAAATATATAACTATCCATGCGGTAAGCCGCCAAGGGACTTGTGATTTGTTTTCTATGCAGGACAATTAAAGACAGCTCTTTAAACATAAGGAAAGCAGAGGATCAAGCATAACCCGGAAGCATATAAAAGGGCAACTTAAACAGTGTTGAGCGCTACACACGTCCGCGATGACACGACAAAATTAAGTATTTGTCCTACTCTATTACATGACTCCCTGAGTCCAAAAGGTGAGGCATTGTTTTTTAAGACATAACCATGAGCCGCCTGAGAGCTCAAAGGTGCTGTTGGGCTGAAGCTTCCGGTTCATCCCTTTCCGCTCCTCCGGCTGTTTCCATGTCCTGGAAGGTTGATGATTTCCAGTCAATGCCACTCAAGGCTTCAAATTGAGCTTCATCATCAATTAACCCGGCCGCGTCAACTTCAGGGGCGAAGGTATGCTTACGAGTTGGAGGAATCAGGCTGACTGCTTCATAGCGTGGTGTTGGGATTCTCTGATTCTCCACGTCATAGCCCGGTTGATATTTGGTAAGATCTGTGTCATTGCCAATCAAAGTGGCCACAGGGCGTACGCTCTTCACACAAGCGGCGAAGTCCTTCTGGTCAAAGGGGGTGCCGTCTTCCTTCAAGCTGGGATACCCAAGGGTGATGTCGGCCGGATCTAGTTCCGGTAGAAACGCCTTGGCCCGGCTCAGAGCGGCTATAGCTCCGGCTCTTGCAGAAGCTTGTCTTAACTCTTGGAAGCGTTGAGGTAGCACGGCGAGCCGGCTGAGCACATCCGCCACATGAGTGGGAACTTCATTGGACAGAGCCACGACGGCTAAAGCACGTTGTGACCCGGTGTAGAGTTGTTCCACGAAGGTATAAACCGCCTTCAATTTTGTCAGCACGTTTTGATTAAGATTGGAGCTCCTGGAACCTGCATTGCAAAGTCAGGTAAGCTGATGACAATTGAGATGCTCTTTGGAAAAGATGTAAACTAGCTAAACACTTATAGAGTAACTTACCAAAGATTGCGGAGACCATCTGAGAAACATGGCGTTTTAAGCCGGATAGCTCGGCGGCTGTTTCAGCAAGAGTGGCCTCCGCTTGTTCGGCCCGGCTAAGCAAAGCCGTCTTTTCATCCGCCCAGGCTTTTCTCTCTGCTTCAAACTTGTTCTTCAGTTTCTCTTGAGCAGATACACTGAATTCAAACTTGGAGTTGGCCTTTTGGGTTTCATTTTCTTGAGTCTTCAGGCGGTTCTTTAAATCAGAGATCTCTGATTCAAATTGCTTGAAGGCGGCCTGTATAAATTCCGGGTCACGGTTAGGGTGATTATAATGCAACATTAAGTCCCAAGCACTTTGCAAACAAAGACACTTGGCACTTGGGGGCTAATGTATGCTGAAGAGCTCTATTTACAGTGGCGGTTCATGCAAATAAGTCTCAAGCACTTTGCAAGCAAAGGTACTTGGCACTTGGGGGCTAATGCATATTGTTGTTCAACTACTTGATTAAAACAAGGTAAGGACCGGTTCAGATACGCTGATTAAACCGGACCTTGAGTGCTACCAGGTAAGCCGGTTTTCTTACAGTGATTACTAAGCCGGTATTAAGTCTACAACATATTTTATTATAAGTAATAGACTTGGGGGCTGGCATGGTAAGTATAACTATGGAGTAAGAAAGAGATTTATACCTCAGATTTTTGCTGTATTTGTTTCACCATGTCAATCTCCAGATCCCGGCTGTTGTGCACTTGATTCACATAGCCAGAGACTATATCTTCAATGCTCAGATGAGCATAATCAGTGTTGTCCAGCTTGGCCCGGCGGCGCTCCAGAAGTTCTTCCTTGGCAGAGCACTTGGCCAGCACAGTAGGTCGTCCTGGTTCGACAAACTCAGTCCGGGTGATCTCAACGTCCGGATCATCTGGATGAGCCGGGCTGGGGATCTCCGGGTTCTCAAAACCTTCCATAGCTTGTTCAACAGTTGGAGCAGTGGTGGCATCAGGAGATGGTACAGCCGGCGGCTCACTAGCAGAGGCATCAGGAGCAGCCGTTCTGAGTTCCGGCTCAGTCAGGACCGGCTCTTCGGCCGACTTATTTTTCTTCGCCCTCTTGCTGGGCTTCACTTGTACACTGCAAGTCAAAGGGTTAGTGTAAAAACATGAGTAAGATAAGCACAAAATAAACTGATCATCATTACCCAGGAGCGGTTTTGAAAGCCGGCAAGCTGGACTGCATTGAGTCGCCGGAGGAAGGTGAAGTTCCCTGGTAGTTTGAGTCAAAATAATTGAGTGGTTGACGAGTGACACCCGCCAAAGGATACAATGAATATAAGTCGGAGATAACCTCAGTCCGGCGCTTCCTTGATGCTTCGGGTAAGCCGGAGGAGAGGTCTGCATCTTTACTGGTCCGGGTCTGCCTCCGACTTTCGTGAATCTGTCGCTTCAAAAGAAATTGAGGATCTTGATAAGCTAAAGGATGTGAAAATCTTACTTTCCGGGTTACTCTTCGGACTTTCTGTCTCAGCAAAGGCTCGGAGTCGGAGGAAATTATAGTTACCTCTTCAATCACCGGGTTACTCACTCCGGTATCCTCCTGCTGATAGTCAGTGTCAATAAGATGGTTAAAAAAGGAGCCTAAAGAGTCAAGAGCTACCTCTGACTCGGAAGTATCGTCCAGATGAAACATATCCGAGGTGCTAGGCTTGCTTCCCTTCTTACGGGGAGCGGCTTTCCTGGCAGCTTTCTTAACTTTTCTGGCGTTCTTCGCAGCTTCGTGGTCATACTTGACCTTCCAGAATTTATCATTAGCCTGTAAAATACAACAAAGGTTAGTGAGTTAAGACAAAATCGTTAAAATAGAAGGTGAAGTATTCAGGTCAATGGTTTACTGCTAGAGCCGGGTTAGCCTTGCAGAAAGGGCTTAAGCCCACTCTCCCGCAATCTGCCAGGCTCTCGTTCAGAAGAGACTTGGTTGTATCATCAATGACGTCCTCAGGTAAGTCGTCTGGACTGTACCGAAGAGTATATTCCTTCCGGCCCGTGTAATCACACATCAAGCCGGGGCGGCGGCTTAAAGGAATCACCCGCCAGGCAATCCAGACCCGGACCAGATCAATGCCATTTAGGCCGTTCCCTAGAAGAGCTTTGATTTTGTTGATGGTGGGAGTAAGTGGTTGCAGCTTGAGATAATTTGTCTGGCAAGGGGTGATTTGACTCCAGACGCAGGGCGCGAAACCCGGGTAGAGGGTTCTCATCAGCCGAAGAAGTGTCTTGGCAGTAGAACCATGTATGGTTCCAATCTTTCGGGTGGCTTGGCGGCTCAGCATAAGGGAAGAGACAATCTCTCCGTCGTTGGATTGAGATTCCACCGAGCTCCAAGCTAGGCCCGTTGGCACATTCATTATGGCGGTTCAGATAAAATAACTCCCTAAAGAGTAGCAAGCTGGGTTCTTCTCCGAGGTACACCTCACAGAATACTTGGAAGTTGCAGATGTTTGACACAGAATTGGGTCCGATGTCTTGAGGTCACAGATCAAAAAATGCAGGATATCTCTGAAAAATTTGGAGCCGGGTGGAGCGAAACCCCGTTTCATGTGATCAGTGAAAATGACAACTTCCCCCTCCTTGGGATGAGATTTCTCTTCTGACGGGTCAGGAGCACGATAAGACATGATCTCTTTCCTTGGCAGATAACCCGTCTTTACAAAATCAGCTAAGATGCTGTCAGTGACGTTGGATCTAACCCAGTTGCATGTGATGGGTGCTTTGGGAGCCTTAGGCGGCATTGTGAAAGATGGAAGCCTATGACAAAAGAAAATTTCCGGTTCAAATTTAAGCCAGAGGAAGATTTCAGTTCAGTATTCAAGATGGTGTCTTATGAAGGGGCCTAATGATATATGGCTAATTCTGTCAGGTTATTTAAGCCGCCGTGGATATCATTTGCAATTTAAGTTATTTAACTCTATTATGAATGATCCGGAAATTTCACAAAGCATGGCCTCTTTTAAGAAGGCGATATGAGCCGCCATGGCTAACAGATGCAGTTTTGTGCCTAAGTGTTGCACAAACAAGTTTCACAGATTGCAGGGATTATTTTCGATCAAACGATCGTCCAGAAAAGAAAGATTTCTAGACCTAAAAACTGATACAGAGAAGTTCATAAGCTCTAAATGAGGTCTTTTTGCAAGAAAAAGGGATCTGCTAGTATTGAAAATGGGTGTGAAACGACTACCGCCGAAGTTATGCACTACTCTTAGATCAAAGGAGGCCGTTGTGGAAGAACTGCGAAGGAATCGCGAGGAACCACGAAGAACACAGAAGAACTCGCGAACCCTAATGCGGATCTAATATACGGGACGGCGAGGACTTACTGGTGCTGATGAGTAGCGAGGTGCGCCGCGGTTCTCTGGTCAAGATAGGTCGATGCAGCGGCCTTGGTTGGTGCAGACGGGATGCGCGGCAGCGGCGGCAAAGCTCGGGCTCTGAGGCGTCGAGAGGAGGAAGACGATGGAAAGGGAAGAATGACGAAGACCTAAGGGCCGGGCCTACTTATAAGGGACGGCTGATGAATGGGCGCGAGAAACGAGGAGGTGAAGACATGATTATCCAGCTGCAGAGACGCCTCGATTTTCAGGATAGTTATTAAGACAAGGATCCGTTGAGATACGTTGGGTAGGACGTGCATTAATGGCGGATGACGTCACGGCGGGTTACAAAGAATCCAGAAGATGACGTCACGGCGGGTTACAAAGAATCCAGAAGATGACGTCACGGCGGGTTACAAAGAATCCAGAAGATGACGCCATGGCGGGTTATAGCCTTTGCGCAGACAGAAGCCAGAAGATTTTTTATTAAGGTATTGAAGATCAACATGAACCGGTTCAAATCAATCTGGGGCCTAATGTTGGGGATATAACTACTGGAGTCACCCGTCCAGAAGGGGTCGGGTTATGTCATGACGATCATCACATGAAGCCCAATATCAAGCTTGAGGATGGCGGTTCAGTAATGGGCCTAAGGCCTAGAGGCGGCTTAAGGCCCGTAGTGATAAACCGCCGTTAAGGCATGACTTGTAGTGTAAGGCAAGAATAGTTAAGAGTCCAAGCCGGACACTGTTTATAAGCCGGCCAAGACTCTGAGAGCCGTTGGGCGTTAACCTCTTTATATAAAGGGACGACCCAGCGGCGGTTCAGGACAAGTAACATCAAATTGGTAGCCAGGCATAGCGGATTCGCTCCCTGGTCATCGAAACCCTAGTAATTCCACCTCAACTGGAGTAGGATTTTACCTTCACCGTAAGGGGCCGAACCAGTATAACCTTCATGTCCTTTGTCCTGCTTTAACCCCTTTAAGCTTCCTAGTTGCGATGGCTCCACGACTAAGTCCTTTCACAAGGGCATCTGCCGTGGCTATTCCACGACACCTCTCGTCATTTAATCATTCCGGAGTGATGAAGACATCTCAGAAGAGTAGTGTTGCTTTCAATTATTCCGAGGTTGTCACCTCATTCAAGTCCCTCAGTTGTTCCGGTGGATCATCTCTCTCTCCAATGATCCTTTTCCAACGGTGTTTCTTTTCGTGGGCCCTAACCCACAGGTATTTTCCCAGGATCTTACCTGACTCTTCTGATTTTCCGGAGTTATTCTAAAATTCTTTTCGAAGTTTGACGTAAGTATGAATTTCATCAGTCAGATGCTTTCTCCAAGATCGTTCTCAAATTCTTTCATGTTTGGGTCAATCTTTCCTCTTTTCATTCTCCCGGAGTATCTCAACAATTTTCGAGTTGTTTCTCATCGTCATTCTCAACATTTCAAGACCGAAGAAGAATTTCTCTTAAATCTTGTCCGTTCTCCCGGAGATTCCCGGTGCTAGCTTGATGTTATCCTCGCAAATTGTTTCCGGTCATGCAATACTTTTCAATCATCCGGAGTATTTCAGGGGTTGCTTTCCATCTCGATCATCCGGAGGTCATCTTTTCGGAATATTTCTTCGGTATAAGTTTTCAAATTCGTTCTCCGATTATTCGAAAATTCTTGCCCCTTCGTTCGTCTCAATATTCTTCTGGTGCTTCGTTCAAGTATTCTTCAATCAGTTCGTGATCTCTTCGTTCTCTTGTCTCTAAATTCCCTCAAGCATCTTCGTGCTTTTCTAATTCTTCACGGTGATTCCATTCCCTTTCGTCATTCAATTTTGAATTCTTCCGGTGGTTCGTTGAAGATTACTTTTCTCTTGTTATCGTATTAATTCATTTGTTTCTTTCCAATCCTACCGGTGGCTCATGAAGACCTCCCCAAGTTTTGCGCTATATCTCCCTTTAATCTTTTCCAACGCGAATAAGTAGTATGCAAATCCATTGTTTCTCATCAATTTAATTGGTGGAGGATAAGCATAACATAATTCTTATTCTTCTTTCATCAAGTTGATTTATCCCTTCTTTTCAGAGATTGTTCATGATGAATAATCTCTTGGTTCTAAGTTGTTCATCTTTTCCCTCCCGGAGTTCCAAGCTTCTTGCTTGTCTCGACGCGAAGCCCCATCTAAATCATCGCAAGGCTTTAATCTTATTCTTTTCATCCTTCAATGCTATCTCATCATCCTTTTGTCATTGGAGCTCTTCATAGTGGTTCATCATGACTTAATTCATTCTTCAAGTGTTCATCAAGATTCTTGTTGGAGCTCAAGTATCTTTTCTCCTTGCGTCTCGAAGTGCAAGTAATTCTCTATATTCTTTTGAAGTGGAGTTTTGCATTTCATTGATCTTCTTAGCTATTCGACCATTTCCGTTTGTGGCTGGCTATCACCTCATAATTTTGAGATGTTTTCAATAAGTCCACAACAAGCTTATTTTTCCTCCCTTGAGGATGCTTTTGGACCTCAATTGTGGTAGAAGATGTCATTTTCTTCTTCGTTCTTTTCAGTCATCTCTTTCAATTCTTCCGGAGGCATTGTGTTGTACCTCTCATCAAGTATCGTTCCATCTTCTTAAGTTCATGTTCTATTCTTTCCATGTTCAGCCAGAGTGCTGCCTAAATTCCTTCTTTATTATTCCTTTTCTATCTTGTTCTAACCGGAGTGGTTTCAGAGTCTATCTGATTCCGTGAGCATTTGATTCTCGTCATTCTCGTCGTTCCTCTCTTCTTCTCGAGTGCTCTCGATTCTTTGCTTTTCCTCTTGCGTTCTTATTTCACCTCAACCCTTTTCCCTTCCGTCTCGGTACTAAGATCTCAGGACGAGATCTCTTGTTAGTAGAGGAGAGTTGTAATGCCCCGAATCGGATGCACCAGGTGTCTTCCATTTATTCGTCGTCGTTGCCATGTCATTTGCTTGTGTGTTGCATTTTGTCATGTCATCATCTGCGTTGCATCCTCATGTTTTCAAAACTTGCATCCGGTCTTTTTCCCCATTGCCCCTCTCAGGCCTCGTGTCGTGAGTGGAATTTAAATGTTCTCGGAATGGGATGCAACTTGGCATGCGGTGTTGTTTTAGAGTAGGTAGACCGCCTGTCAATTTTCGTCGCATTCGGAGTCCGTTTGAGGCCCTAACGGTTAACCGCGTAGCCCGATACCCCTCTCTCTTTGCAGCCCAGCACCTCTTCACCACAGCCCATGAGCCCATCCAAACCCCCTCCATGCTCTCGGTCATTGGATCGTGATCGTGTGGGCGAAAACCGCTCCCTATTTGGACACTCCTAACTCCCTTACCTATAAATAGGTCCTCACCTCCATTTTTCGCGGATGAACCCTAGCTTACTTCCACCTCGCGCAACCGGACAAGTCCTTCCTGCGCCGGACATGTCCGCCACCGCCGCCTCGCCCAATCCGGTGCCGCCACGTCGCCTTCCCGCGCCCCACTTCGCCGCCGGGCCGCGAAGCCCAGATCGGCCCCGCCCGGGCCCAGATCTGCGCCGCCGTCGCCCGCGGGTCCTCGCCGCCCGGCCCGCTCCGCCCATTCACCGGCGCTGCCGTGCGCCGCCAGCCGCGTCTCGCCGACGCCCGCCGCCCTTGACGCCCCGCCATCGCCGCCTCCGGCCTCGCCGACCCTCGCCTCCGGCCGGGTCCGCCGCCCACGACCTCCCCGGAGTCGTGCCCGACCTCCTCCGACCCTCGCCGGCCTCCTCCGCGTCCTCCTCGCCGGAGAGCTCGCCGGAGCTCTCGCCGGCGCCGGATCCGGGGAGTGGGATCAGATCCACCACTCCCCCGATCCAAATGCCTCTCCGCGCCCGGATCCCTCCGTCCGGGTACATCTTCGTCCAGTTTTTCGCGGTGTAAAAATCGCCTAAGTCCCGAAAATTGTTGCATTGTGGTGCCCACTTTGAGATGCCATAACTTGTTGCATACTGCTCCGTTTTGCGTGTATAATATGTCAAAATGGTCATTGTGAGATGCTCTTCATTTTGTTCCAATGTGGCATGCTTGTTTGAATTCATCTTCATGCCCAAATCATCGTTGCAAGAGTGCTATGTAATGTTGTCTGCTGTAGTTTAACAGAACTTGCTGATTTGTCATTTTATATCTTTTTGTGTGATTTTGTTTTGAGCATGATGTCTACATGTGTTATGAGCTACAACATGCCATCTTTTCTTTGGTGCAATCCACTCTTCATGATATGCCATGTGTTGATTGTTACAAGCTTCCTTCCATGCATTTTCTGGAGATGTTTCCTGAGGATATTTTGTTATACATGTTATGCTCTATCCATCCGTGCCCTTGGTTGCATTTATAGCCTGCTGTAGCTTGTTGTTATCATGCTCCAAACTTATTAAATAATGTTGTTGTCAGCCTGTTAACATTAAGTTCAGTTTTGCCATGTGTTTTGCTAGTGATCCATGCATCCTATGATTATTCTATTGCCATGCCTAGGTTCATGAACATGTCTTCTTACTGTGGGTTACCTTCACATGCCATGAAATGCCTTGTGTTGAGTGGTACAAGCTCACCAACATGTCTACTTATCGTTGTTTCTCCCATGTACTGTTATTTTCACCAAGTCTGAATCTGTCATATCGTTTGCCATGTTTGCATGGATGCCACCATATTTTCTGCTGATCTTTGGAATAAGTTTAGTAAGGGAGTTTTGTTCCTTTTCTTTATTATTAGCATGCCATGCTCTAGCTTTCCTTGATAGCCTGCTGTAGCATGTTGGTTGATAGCTCTAAACTTTGCAACCTGATGTTATTTCTGTCATGTCCAGTGATTTCAGCTAAGTCTGTGAAACTGTTATTATTTGGAATCTTTCCATGTCCTTTTGAGCATGTTCTAGTGATTTATGGAGATAGCTCAGTGTTCATGTTTTGTCATGCTTTACCTTTACATCATGTCCATGTCTTTTGTTATCATGTTGAGGTGCTGTAACATATTGTTTTGATGCTTGCAAGATGCCTAGTTGCTGTTTTGGACAGCTTGTCCTTTAAACTTGTTTCATGTGTATGTGTTGTACCGTTGCTCCGTTTTGAGTGTGCTCTACATGGAACTTGCTTAGTTTTGCATGTAGTTTCATGTTAACTTGTTGCATCCATGTTTTGAGTATGTTTTCTTGATGTTTCAATGCATTTTCATCAATGCCATGTATAACTTGTTTTGCTCATATCTTCTAGGCCGTAGCTCCAAATTAAATGAACTTTATATGTAACTTGACTAAGATTTCATGTAGATCATCGTGGTGCATCTTAACTTTCTGTTTAACAACTTGAACTTAAGGTGTATTCAGATCTGGACCGATTTCGAAATTTGCATAGGAGGACTTACCGGAATTGTTATATGTTGTTTCCGGCCTCATTTAAACTTGCTTTGATGTGTTGCTCTTGTATGCATCATCTCTTGCCATGCGTAGCCTCATGTAGCCTTGTCATGCATCATACTTGATTGAGCATCATGCCTTGTTCATGTGTGGTGTGTTTACCATGTTGTGTGCTTCTTCTCGATAGTTCTTGTTTCGTTGCGATCGTGAGGATTCGTTCGTCTACGCTTGGTTCGTCTTCGTGGCTTTATCTTCTTCATGGACTCGTTCTTCTTCCTAGCGGGATTTCAGGCAAGATGACCGTCACCTTGGATCTCATTACTATCATTGCTATGCTAGTTGCGTCGATGCTTTAGCTATGCCGCGTTATCTACCACTTGCTTATCAAGCCTCCCAAATTGCCATGATAGCCTCTAACCTTTGTCACCCTTCCTAGCAAACCGTGTTTGGCTATGTTACCGCTTTTGCTCAGCCCCTCTTATAGCGTTGCCAGTTGCAGGTACAGGTTATCCGATGATCATGACGCGAGAGCGATGTTTACTCGTGTTGGAGTTCTTTTTCTTCTCCGTCGATCTTGGGTTAGGTTCCGGGTCGGCAGCCTGGGCTAGCAGGGTGGATGTTGTTTGAGTTCTTGTTTGTGTTTCATCCATAGTCGGATGTTGACCTTGTGTATGATCTGTTGATGTATTCTTGGGGCGTTTGTGCCTTATGTATGTATCCCCAACTATTATGTAAGGGTTTGATGTAATGATATCCACCTTGCAAATGCGTCTTCAAGATGCGCTTCTATCCTTGGAGGGACCTTCGAGTTCCTTTAGGATAGGGTCGCATCTTGGGCGTGACAAATCATTACTCCTTGAGGATTTTCTAAAACGACCACGTCTTGAGAACTTCTGAAATTTCTTCACGAGCAATGCTAACTACTGGCTCAGTTCTTCAGGATCACCAAGGATACTACCAGAATCTTCACCTTCAGATTCAGAGACTGCCTTGGCCTTCAGGTCACGTGATCTGCCATAGCTCGAACCATAGAGACCTCTCCTTTCAGCAAGCTGGAACTCATGAGTGTTTAGCCTCTCGAGGATATCAGCGGGATCAAGTGACTTGTAATCTCCACGTTCTTGTATCATAAGTGCCAGAGTGTCAAATGAGGAATCAAGCGATCTCAACAATTTCTTCACCACCTCATGGTCGGTGATGTCGGTGGCACCAAGTGCTTAAAGCTCATTCGAGATGTCAGTGAGGCGATCAAAGGTTTTCTGAACATTTTCGTTGTCGAGTCTTTTGAAGTGGTTGAAGAGATTGCGAAGAACGTCAACTCGAGAGGCACGCTGAGTTGAGACTCCTTCATTCACTTGGACAGCCTATCCCAGATAAGCTTAGCAGTTTCCAAGGCATTCACTCTGCCATACTGCCCTTTACTCAGATGGCCACATATGATGTTCTTCGCTTGAGAATCGAGTTGCTTGAATCTCTTCACATCAGCAGCATTCACAGAAGGTGTGACAGAGGGAACACCATTTTCCACACATACCAGAGATCATTGTCAATTGCCTCAAGATGCATTCGCATCTTATTCTTCCAGTGGGGGTAGTCCGTCCCATCGAAGGTAGGAAACCTAGCAGAGACCATGATCATACCTGCGGTCGACATAACTAAAACTCCAGTCGGTTAAACCAAAATCACACTGAACAAGGGAGTACCTTGCTCTGATACCAATTGAAAGTGCGTTAAGTTGACTAGAGGGAGGTGAATAGGTGATTTTTATGAATTCTTCACTTAGGAATTTCAAGGTGAGGAAATTCCTAAGCGAAGAACTACTTGCAGCGGAATAAGTACTCAGATGCATACATGACATAACATAAACATGGACATCATGATGAAATGAAAACAGACACAGAGTACAGGAAGCGTAAGCACATGATAAAACAGGATGAAGACAAACAGACTGAAGAAATTAAACTGAGGAAATTGAGAAAATCTTCAGTCAAAGTCTTCAAACAGATATGAACAAGCACACAACATAGTAATGAGGAAATGAAAGAGTTGAGGAAATAGAACTAGTAGGCTTGGTGAAGATAATGATTTGGTAGACCAGTTCCAACTGCTGTGACAGTTGTACGACTAGTTGGAGAGGCTAGGTATTTAAACCTGAGGACACACAGTCCCGGACACACAGTCTCATCGTATTCTCCTTGAGCTAAGGTCACACAGACCTCACCCAATCACTCGTGGTAAGTCTTCAGGTGACTTCCAGACCTTCACAAACTCGGTCACTCGGCGATCCACAATTTCCTCTTGGATGCTCTAGACCATGACGCCTAACCGTCTGGAAGATGCACAGTCTTCAAAGGTAACAAGCGTCGGATCCATGCAGGATCAATCTCTTCAGTGATGCTCAATCACTTTTTGTTTGTAGGTGTTTGGGTTTGGGTTTTCCTCACTTGATGATTTTCGCTCAAAGTCCTCGGAGGATGGGATGCCCTCAAACGACAAGTGTCAGTTTCTCTCGGAGCAGCCAACCAGCTAGTGGTTGTAGGGGGCGGCTATTTATAGCCTAGGGAGCTGCCCGACATGATAAGACATAAATGCCCTTCAATGATATGACCGTTAGGTGGGTAGATATTTTGGGACAGCTGGCGTGTAGCACAGCAACGGTCGGAAATTTGACTATCAAATTCCTCAGGGCTATCATGTTCCTCACTTGTAGGCAATCCTCACTGGTGAATTACTAACTCCTCATTCAGAACAAATTCCTCAGAGACCAGAAGAACTTCGGCTCTGTCACTGAAGAAATTGACTGAGCTGCATGAGATTTCAAATGGCTTCACTCGAAGGGATTGGTAGGTGTAGGATTTTGAGATGAGCATCACATGGAAATTTTTCCTTAGTATTTCCTCGACCCCCTTTAATAGTACGGTGTTTCCTATGACTCAAGAAAGAGAAAATGAAACTACGAAAACAAAAGTCTTCACGCTTCATGTTCCTCCAATGAATACCAAGTCTTCAAGGTCACACCAATTTCTTCACTTTCAAAGTCTTTAGAAATCCAAAGTCTTCAGTCGAAGAACTTCATTTTTAAGGGTCGACTTTCTCTGTAAATATCAAACTCCTCATAGACTTATAGTCCTGTGTACAGTCACAAACGCATTAGTTCCTTAACCTATAAGTCTTCAATACACCAAAATCACTAAGGGGCACTAGATGCACTTACAATCTCCCCCTTTTTGGTGATTGATGACAATATAGGTTAAGTTTTCAACGGGGATAAACATATGAAGTGTAAATACTGATATTGAGGAATTTGATTGCAAGATGTAGAAGAACTCCCCCTGAAGATGTGCATAGTGAGGAATTTGCTATTGAAGCAATGCACACTTGAAGAGTAGAATCATGGAGATCTCCCCCTATATCTTGTAATTCATACACGCATTTGACATATAACATGAAGAATTTGAAATGCATGATGAAATATGGTGACTGATGTAATTTAGCATGCGTGCATTAACATATATGAGGAATAAGCATGCAGAAGAACACATCAAAAGTATCAGACCACCATAGGGTTTAAGTTTACAACTCGATCCAATAAAGTCTTTAAAAGAACAAGAGTTGTAACTTAGCAAAAAAACACCCATATATGTAGACCCGCTTGAAGACTAACTCAAATTTCTCCCCCTTTCTCATCGAATGACCAAAAGGATCAAAAATGAGAACTAACGCCCCTGAAGAATATCATGATGATGAAGGAGCGCCAGCGTTGTTTGGGTTGTTTGTTGTAGTAGGGTCTACCGCAGTGTCGTCCAAGTCTTCATGCTCGTCTGTGTCACGCGATGAAGAATATGAGCTGGCCACCAAGGAGGGAAATTTGACCTTCTTGTATTTCTTCGCTGGTGGTTGAGACCAGTCAAAGTCCTGCTTGAGACCCATTTGCTTCAGATCTTGTTCACCATACAGATGTGACAGAACAGCCCAGGTGCGACCGAAGACTTCATGGAGGTAGTAATGGTTTTTCTTCACTGCATTGTGTGTAGCAATCATGTTGTGAAGAATTGAACCAAACTAACACTTAACCCATTTGTGGTTGCGATCCACCTTCTGGTGAAGACTGAGGAGAAGCTCATGATCAGTCATCAACCTTGGAGCTGTGCCTTGAGGATTTTGCTTTGAAGCTTGTGCGGTAGAGTCATGAGTGGCAGAGTCATCATTGGTGGAGTAAGATGCAGCTTTGCGGAACTGACCATCCAATGGACGAATGCCTTCATCAAGAACAGCAGTGGCCTTGCCCTTTTCATCGGCTGAGGAAAATGTTCGTTTGAGGACTTCAATGGGGGGGGCAAGTAGCTGAGATGATTTTGAAAATCAGCCTTGTAGTTGAGTGAAGACCTTGTTCTGAGGAATCTCATAATCCAAGGAGCATAAGGCTTCAACTCAAACGGAGACAGTGCAACATTTTCTAGAGTCCTCATGAAGAAATCATGATAGTTGACAGGAATGCCATGCATGATATTGAACAGCAGATTCTTCATGATGCCAACGACTTCTTCATCATTCGAGTCGTGGCCTTTGATGGGACTCAATGTCTTCGTCAGAATGCGATAGAGAGTTCTAGGCACATACAACAAATCCTTCACGAGGAATTTGGTCCTTGGGGATTGACCGGGCTTCATCAAAACTTGCATGTAATGAGCAGTAAGTTCAGGTTCATGGTATAGGCAATGAGCACCTTCAAGGGGAGGACTGACAGGCAGGGCATGAAGCAATTCAGAGGCCGGTGCTTTGTAGTGTGTATTCTCTGTCATCCAGTCAATACCCAAGAGTTCACATCATTAGCATCTCCTGTGATGTGCAGCGTTGCATAGAACTGAGGAATTAGCTCTTCATTCCAATCAACAATGTCAGTGCAAAAGTTGAGCATTCCTGCATCATGAAGCACACTGAGAATTGGGTTGAAGCAAGGCGGTGATTCCATGTCCACGTGAGGAATATGCTCATGGTCGAAGACTTTGTCTTTGTTGAAAAGTAGTGAAGAATAGAAGTTTGCTTGGCTGGCAGTCCAGAAGCGCTTTCTTCTAAGACGAGCAGAGTCATATGGGTTATATTCGGTGAAGAACACTGATACGTCTCCGTCGTATCTACTTTTCCAAACACTTTTGCCCTTGTTTTGGAATCTAACTTGCATGATTTGAATGGAACTAACCCGGACTGACGCTGTTTTCAGCAGAATTGCCATGGTGTTACTTTTGTGCAGAAACAAAAGTTCTCGGAATGACCTGAAACTTCACGGAGACTATTTTTGGAAATAATAAAAAATACTGGCGAAAGAATCAAGGCCAGGGGGCCCACACCCTGTCCACGAGGGTGGGGGCACGCCTACCCCCTGGGTGCGCCCCCTACCTCGTGGGCCCCCTGGTGCTCCACCGACCTCAACTCCAACTCTATATATTCATGTTCGGGGAGAAAAAAATCAGAGAGAAGGATTCATCGCGTTTTACGATACGGAGCCGCCGCCAAGCCCTAATCTCTCTCGGGAGGGCTGATCTGGAGTCCGTTCGGGGCTCCGGAGAGGGGAATCTGTCGCCGTCGTCATCATCAACCATCCTCCATCACCAATTTCATGATGCTCACCGCCGTGCGTGAGTAATTCCATCGTAGGCTTGCTGGATGGTGATGGGTTGGATGAGATTTATCATGTAATCGAGTTAGTTTTGTTAGGGTTTGATCCCTAGTATCCACTATGTTCTGAGATTGATGTTGCTATGACTTTGCTATGCTTAATGCTTGTCACTAGGGCCCGAGTGCCATGATTTCAGATCTGAACCTATTATGTTTTCATGAATATATGTGAGTTCTTGATGCTATCTTGCAAGTCTATAGTCACCTACTATGTGTTATGATCTGGCAACCCCGAAGTGACAATAATCGGGACCACTCCCGGTGATGACCATAGTTTGAGGAGTTCATGTATTCACTATGTGTTAATGCTTTGGTCCGGTACTCTATTAAAAGGAGGCCTTAATATCCCTTAGTTTCCAATAGGACCCCGCTGCCACGGGAGGGTAGGACAAAAGATGTCATGCAAGTTCTTTCCCATAAGCACGTATGACTATATTCGGAATACATGCCTACATTACATTGATGAATTGGAGCTAGTTCTGTGTCACCCTATGTTATAACTGTTGCATGAATAATCACATCTGGCATAATTATCCATCACCGATCCAATGCCTACGAGCTTTTCACATATTGTTCTTCGCTTAGTTACTTTTCCGTTGCTACTTTTACTATTGCCACTGTTACCATTACTTCCATGCTACTTTGCTACTAAACACTTTGCTGCAGATATTAAGTTATCCAGGTGTGGTTGAATTGACAACTCAGCTGCTAATACTTGAGAATATTCTTTGG
This sequence comes from Triticum aestivum, assembly GCF_018294505.1. NCBI lineage: Eukaryota > Viridiplantae > Streptophyta > Magnoliopsida > Poales > Poaceae > Triticum > Triticum aestivum. The sequence goes on along the minus strand of NC_057814.1, from coordinate 490,231,884 downwards.
CTTCCCTTGTGTCGAATCAATAAATTTGGGTTGAATACTCTAGCCTCGAAAACTATTGCGATCTCCTATACTTGTGGGTTATCAAGACTATTTTCTGGCGCCGTTGCTGGGGAGCATAGCTCTATTCTTTGAGTCACTTGGGATTTATATCTGCTGATCACTATGAGGAACTTGAAAGATGAGAAAACCTAAATTTATCCCTCAACTGCGAGGGGGGGGGGGGGTAAGCAACTGCCATCTAGCTCTGCAATTGATTCACCTTCTGTTTTGAGTAAGCTTGTGACACCTAAACCTGCTTCTGCTATTAATTCTGATATGTCGCATGTTATTGATGATGCCACTTCTGCTATGCATGATACTTATGATGAAACTACTTCTATGCTTGATACTACTGTGCCACTAGGTGAATTTCTGGACGAACAACTTGCTAGGGCTAGAGAGAATGAAATTATTGAAACTGATAATATTGCTGAAAGTGATGATGAAGATCCCCCCCTAGATATGAATTGCCTGTTGTGCCTGAGGGTTATGTTATGGATGAAGAAACTGCTAGAGACTTTCTTGCGTGCAATGATAGAAATGATCTTAAGAAATTATTAGCTAAGTTGAAAGAAAAATCTCTGAATGCTAGAATGAAATATGACCCTGCTTTTGCTACTTCACCTATCTTTATTACTGATAAGGATTATGATTTCTCTGTTGATCCTGAGATAATTACTTTGGTTGAATCTGAAACTGTTGTGGCACATCTTACTAAATTAAATGATATAGCTACCCTATTCACTAATGATGAGAAAGCTCGCTACTATTATATCCTTAAATTATTTCCGTTCTCATTAAAGGGTGATGCTAAGACACGGTTTAATTCTCTTGATCCTGGTTGTGTGCATAGTCCCCAGGACATGATTTATTACTTCTCTGCTAAATACTTCCCTGCTCATAAGAAACAAGCTGCTTTAAGGGATATATATAATTTTGTGCAAATTGAAGAAGAGAGTCTCCCACAAGCTTGGGGGAGGCTTCTCCAATTACTTAATGCTTTGCCTGATCATCCTCTCAAGAAAAATGAAATACTTGATATCTTTTATAATGGACTAACCGATGCTTCTAGAGACCACCTGGATAGTTGTGCTGGTTGTGTTTTCAGGGAGAGAACTGTTGATCAAGCTGAAATTCTATTAACTAATATGTTGACTAATGAAAATAATTGGACACTTCCTGAACCAACTCCTAAGCCAACTCCGGAGAAAAGGGGTATTCTATTTCTCAGTCCTGAAGATATGCAAGAGGCAAAGAAATCTATGAAAGAAAAAGGTATTAAAGCTGAAGATGTCAAGAATTTACCTCCTGTTGAAGAAATACATGGTCTTAATTTGCCGCCTGTTGAAGAAATACATGGTCTTGATAACCCGACACAGGTAGTAAAGGTAAATTCTCTCTATAGATATGATAAAGCTGAAATCCCTCCTACTAAGTTTGCTAGCCAATGCTTAGATGAGTTTGATAATTTTATGGTTAAGCAAGAAGATTTTAATGCTTATTTTGGTAGACAACTGAAACGCAATGCTTATATGATTGAGCACTTAAGTGATTATATTTCTAGAGTTAAAGGTGAACTTAAACTCATTAGTAAACATGCTTATATGGTTACCACTCAAGTAGAACAAGTACTTAAAGCTCAGAATGATTTGCTCAATGAATTAAATGGTAAGAAAAATGATAATGCTGTTAGAGTTATGACTAGAGGGGGTAAAATGACTCAGGAACCTTTGTATCCTGAGGGCCACCCTAAGAGAATTGAACAAGATTCTCAGAGAAATAATGTTGATGCACCTAGTCCTTCTAAAAAGAAGAAAAAGAAAAACAATAGGACTTTGCATGCTTCTAGTGAACCTGTTGTTGACACACCTGAGAATCCCAATGATATTTCTATTTCTGATGCTGAAACACAATCTGGTGATGAACATGGACCTAGTGATAATGTTAATGATGATGTTCATGTTGATGCTCAACCTAGCAATGATAATGATGTAGAGATTGAACCTGATGTTGATCTTGATAACCCACAATCAAAGAATCAACGTTATGATAAGAGAGACTTTGTTGCTAGGAAGCACGGTAAAGAAAGAGAGCCATGGGTTCAGAAACCCATGCCTTTTCCTCCCAAACCATCCAAGAAAAAGGATGATGAGGATTTTGAGCGCTTTGCTGAAATGATTAGACCTATCTTTTTGCGTATGCGTTTGACTGATATGCTTAAAATGAATCCTTATGCCAAGTACATGAAAGAAATTGTTACAAATAAAAGAAAGATACCGGAAGCTGAAATTTCCACCATGCTTGCTAATTATACTTTTAAGGGTGGAATACCAAAGAAACTTGGAGATCCAGGAGTACCAACTATACCATGCTCCATTAAAAGAAACTATATTAGAACTGCTTTATGTGATCTTGGAGCCGGTGTTAGTGAAGGAAATATGCCCTAGAGGCAATAATAAAGTATTATATATTTCCTTATATCATGATAAATGTTTATTATTCATGCTAGAATTGTATTAACCGGAAACATAATACATGTGTGAATACATAGACAAACAGAGTGTCACTAGTATGCCTCTACTTGACTAGCTCGTTAAATCAAAGATGGTTATGTTTCCTAGCCATAGACATGAGTTGTCATTTGATTAACGGGATCACCTCATTAGGAGAATGACGTGATTGACTTGACCCATTCCGTTAGCTTAGCACTCGATCGTTTAGTATGTTGCTATTGCTTTCGTTCATGACTTATACATGTTCCTATGACTATGAGATTATGCAACTCCCGTTTACCGGAGGAACACTTTGTGTGCTACCAAACGTCACAACGTAAATGGGTGATTATAAAGGTGCTCTACAGGTGTCTCCAAAGGTACTTGTTGGGTTGGCGTATTTCGAGATTAGGATTTGTCACTCCGATTGTCGGAGAGGTATCTCTGGGCCCACTCGGTAATGCACATCACTATAAGCCTTGCAAGCATTGTGACTAATGAGTTAGTTGCGGGATGATGTATTACGGAATGAGTAAAGAGACTTGCCGGTAACGAGATTGAACTAGGTATCGAGATACCGACGATCGAATCTCGGGCAAGTAACATACCGATGACAAAGGGAACAACGTATGTTGTTATGCGGTCTGACCGATAAAGATCTTCGTAGAATATGTGGGAGCCAATATGGGCATCCAGGTCCCGCTATTGGTTATTGACCGGAGAGGTGTCTCGATCATGTCTACATAGTTCTCGAACCCGAAGGGTCCGCACGCTTAACGTTACGATGACAGTTTTATTGAGTTTTGATGTACCGAAGGAGTTCGGCGTCCCGGATGAGATCGGGGACATGACGAGGAGTCTCGAAATGGCTGAGACATAAAGATCGATATATTGGACGACTATATTTGGACTTCGGAAAGGTTCCGAGTGATTCGGGTATTTTTCGGAGTACCGGAGAGTTACGGGAATTCGTATTGGGCCTTAATGGGCCATACGGGAAAGGAGAGAAAGACCCCAAAGGGTGGCCGCACCCCTCCCCATGGGCTAGTCCGAATTGGACTAGGGAGGGGGGCGCCCCCTTCCTTCTTTCTCCTTCCCCCTTCCCTTCTCCTACTCCCACAAGGAAAGGAGGAGTCCTACTCCCGGTGGGAGTAGGACTCCCCCCTTGGCGCGCCTCTCCCCTTGGCCGGCTACCTCCCCCTTGCTCCTTTATATACGGGGGCAGGGCACCCCAGAGACACAACAATTGATCCTTGAGATCTTTTAGCCGTGTGCGGTGCCCCCCTCCACCAAATTACACCTCGATAATATCGTTGCGGAGCTTAGGCGAAGCCCTGCGTCGGTAGAACATCATCATCGTCGTCACGCCGTCGTGCTGACGAAACTATCCCTCAACACTCGGCTGGATCGGAGTTCGAGGGACGTCATCGAGCTGAACGTGTGTAGAACTCGGAGGTGCCGTGCGTTCGGTACTTGATCGGTCGGATCATGAAGACGTACGACTACATCAACCGCGTTGTGATAACGCTTCCGCTATCGGTCTACGAGGGTACGTGGACAACACTCTCCCCTCTCGTTGCTATGCATCACCATGATCCTGCGTGTGCGTAGGAAATTTTTTGAAATTACTACGTTCCCCAACAATTAGTGTTATGCCTCTCTCTTTATATCGTAGACTTGATTTGAATAAGTTGACACCTACTGAAATATCTTTGCAAATGGCCGAAAAATCAACTGTTATACCTGTCGGTATTTGTGAGGATGTGCCTGTTGTGGTTGCAAATGTTACTATTTTAACGGACTTTGTTATTCTTGATATTCCCGAGGACGATAGTATGTCTATTATTCTTGGAAGACCCTTTTTGAATACTGCAGGACCTGTTATTGATTGCAACAAAGGCAATGTCACTTTTCATGTTAATGGTAATGAGCATACGGTACACTTTCTGAGGAAACAACCTCAAGTTCATAGTATAAACTCTATCAGAAAAATTTCATCGATTATTTTTGGAGGTTTTGAATTTCCTCTTCCTACTGTCAAGAAGAAATATGATATTCTTATTATTGGGAACGTGCATATCCCCGTTGAGGTAACCTAGTGCTATTCGAAATTTCTCTGGTTCCATGTTATTCGAAATGAGTTTGTTAACAAGACCTGATCAACCTTGTTAGTGGATTCCTTTTGATGAGCATGAGATGGATGAAGTTAGAAAGCACAACCTTCTGTACCCTCCTTTTACTATCTGTTATTTAGATTAAATAAAGTAAAAATAGTATTTTCTGTCTGTTTTCTGAATTATCCATGCAATAAAAAATACCCTGAAAATAAAAGTTCTCCAAATGCCCCGAAAATGAAATATGATTTTTTCTAGAATATTTGAGAATATCTGGCACTGAGAACACAGCAGGGGGAGCAAGCAACTCGCCACGAGGGTCCAAGGCGAGCCCACCCCCCTGGGCGCGCCCCCCTGCCTCGTGGGCCCATGGTGGCTCCCCTCCACTTATTCCAGCCACCACGCACTCCTTCTTCCTCCCAAAAAAATCACCAACCAGCTCAAGCACGAGTTCTTGCTCATTTTGCTATGATTTTCGATCTCCTAGCTCAAAGCTCCACTCACAAAACTGCTTTGGGGGATTGTTCTTCGGTATGTGACTCCTTCAATGGTCCAATTAGTTTTGTTCTAGTGCTTTATTCATTGCAAATTTTTGCTGCCTAGGTGACCCTGTTCTTGAGCTTGCATGTCAAATTTATATGGTCCCAAGTAGTTCTAATGCATGATATAGTCTCTAGGCACTTGTGGGAGTAGTTGCTATTAATTTTGTTGAGTTTGGTTCACTTTTATTTTGAGTTAGTAAAATTTTCAGAAATTTTTCAGAGGAAGAAATATGTTTAGTAAAATGTACCAAGGTGGTTCTTCAAGGAAGCAAGGACCCAGGCCCACAATACGCGATGCGGACGATGAACCACCAAGAGAAGCTCAAGTGCGGCCTTGTGAATGGCCGTCAGACGATTTCATGGTCCGAGCAGGAATTAAGGTGGAATTTGATGCATATGTGCGTAATGCTGAACTCGAGGGCTTCATGCTAGATAAGTGCCCTCAGTACTATCACCTAACTGATTCCTTTGTGAGAAGGTTCAAATTTTCATCTTCACGTAATTCTCACACTGTCCCATTTGATATCTATGGCCAATATTATACTATGGACTTAGGGGATTTTAATACTGCTTGCAAACTTCCACAATGGGGTAGCACTAGTGAGCCTCGCAAATTTGAGTTTCGAGATTTTCTTGCCAGTATTATAATGGGGGAATCTAGAGATGTAACACAAGCTACCATAGGGAGCATTCATTTTCCTGCTATACATTATTTTGCTCTCTTCATAGGTAGGTGCATAAATGGTAAGGATGAAGCATGTCACATGTGTGTCCCTGATCTTAGCGTTCTCAGGAGTGCTGTTTTAGGAGATAAACATTATAATTTGGGAGCCATTGTTGCACGGAGGTTGCATAATAATGGTTTAGGCGGAGACTTTTTTGGGGGAATTTATGCAACCCGTGTGGCTAATTTTCTTGGGATACCCATACATGAGAGTGATATTGAATTGCCTCCTACTTATCTAGGATATGAGGCTATGGTTCGCCATCAGTTTATTGAGAGGAATGAACAACCTCTCCAATACCGACTAATGTTTGCCAGGCGCAGCATTTTCCATGTCGCTCTCCCTGCTCCTACTTTCTTTGACTTTTAGACAAAAGGGAGATATATTATAACCAAGGAGGAGGCGAACGAGTATAAGAGGAGGACGGAGACGGCTCATCTCCAAGTGGCAGCTCATGAGGCAATAGCTGCTGCATCACAGTACGACCCCAGTTACAACTTTGGATATCTGCCAGGCCAGCCATGGCAATAGACCAACTTAGGCCAAAAGCCTAAGCTTGGGGGATTACGTATTTCTCACCGACATTACATTTATGTTCACACACTCATGCTAGTTGTCGGTGCTCATACTTTTTCATTGTACTATCCATGCTAGTTTATTTTCCCTTTTTATGCTTTCTTCTTGTGTGTTTGAAAAACCCTTAAGAAAAACCAAAAAAATTTAGTTGTAGCATTTAGCTAGTTTACTTTCTTGCTTGTAGTAGTAGTAATTGAAAGAAAACCCAAAAAGATTTCTTGTTCTTCTTTTGTTTGTTGGGAGCTTTCCCATGTAAATAGTTTTATTTCTTTTCTTTTCTTTGGGGGTCGATAGGAGAAGACCATAATGAAAATGTTGAAGTGGTTCTTATATGCATTATTGTTGATTTAACCAAGAGCCCATATTGCCTTGTCTTCTCCTGTTTATTGAATGCTGCAGATTCCAGCATAGTCCAATGCACGTGCACTATTATTATTATTCACATCATTCGGTCGTGCAAGTGAAAGGCAATTATGACGATATATGATGGACCGATTGAGATGAGAGAAGCTGGTATAAACTCGACCTCTCTTGTTTTTGTAAATATGATTAGTTCATCGTTCCTGATTCATCCTATTATGAATGAACATGTTTGCAATGACAATTAGAGATTATAGTTGCTTATGCCATGCTTAATTAGCTAGGAGTTTATAATGGTTTATCTTGCGTGCCAACATGCTATTAAAATGGTTGTGATGTGATATGATAGGGTGGTATCCTCCTTTGAATGATTCGAGTGACTCGACTTGGCACATGTTCACACATGTAGTTGAAACAAAATCAACATGGCCTCCACGATATTTATGTTCATGGTGGATTATATCCTACTCATGCTTGCACTCAATGTTTATTAATTTTAATGCATGTTCATGACTATTGTCGCTCTCTGGCTGGTCGCTTCCCAGTCTTTTTCTAGCCTTCACTTGTACTAAGCGGGAATACTGCTTGTGCATCCAATACCTTAAACCCCAAAGTTATTCCATATGAGTCCACCATACCTTCCTATATGCGGTATCTACCTACCGTTCCAAGTAAATTTGTATGTGCCAAACTCTAAACCTTCAAATGAAATTATGTTTTGTATGCTCGAATAGCTCATGTATCAACTAGGGCTGTCTGTATCTTCCATGCTAGGCGGGTTATTCTCAAGAGGAGTGGACTCCGCTCCTCACTCACGAGAAAATGGCTGGTCCCCGGGATGCCCAGTCCCATGCTCTAAGCAAATCAAATCAAAATAATTGCAAACAAAACTCCCCCAGGATTGTTGTTAGTTGGAGGCACCCGTTATTTAAGACAAGACATGGACTGATGTTTGTTGGTGGAGGGGGAGTATAAACTTTACCATTCTATTTGGGAACCGCCTATAATGTGTGTAGCATGGAAGATATTGAGATCTCTCGGTTGTTATGTTGACAATGAAAGTATACCACTCAAAATATTATTTATTTCTATTTCAAAAATTGAGCTCTGGCACCTCTACAAATCACTGCTTCCCTCTGCGAAGGGCCTATCCATTTACTTTTATGTTGAGTCATCGCCCTCTTATTAAAAAGCACCAGTTGGAGAGCACTGCTGTCATTTGCATCCATTACTATTAATTTATATTGGGTATTGTTGAGGATATAGACCTTAGAGTCACCCGCCAGGAGGGGCCGGGTTACTCGTAGGGTCGTTGCCAGAAGCCCGGAGCTAAGTTTCAAGATAATGGGCCAGAGATGGGCTGAGACCCGGATATGGCTTAAAGCCCGTAGTTATCATCATTGTTATAGTAGACTTGTAGTGTAAGGCAAGTATTATTTAGAGTCCGAGACGGACGCTCTTATGAGCCGGCCGGGACTCTAAGGGCTGCTGGGCGTCAACCTCCCTATATAAAGGGAGGACCCGGCAGCGGTTTAAGGGCGACAACAACCTCATCGAGAACCGGGCATAGCTATTTAGCTCCCTGGCGATCGTAACCCTAATCAATAACACCTCGAACTGTACGTAAGCTTTTACCGGGCTGAACCAGTATAAACCCTCGTGTTCCTTGTCCCACATAACCCCTTCAAGCTTCCTAGTTGCGATGGCTCCACGACTAAGTCCTAGCTCAAGGACATCTGCCGTGACAATTCCACGACAGTTGGCGCCCACCGTGGGGCCAGCGCACGGTGGATTTGAGTTCTTGAAGGGCAGCTTCGAAGGGCTCAAGGGATACGCCGTAGGCCGGATGACCAAGAGTCATCGCGGCAAGCTCTACATCGACGACAAGGACTGGGGCCCCGATGCCGGCTCCATTGAGTACGGGTACCGGGTCCCCTTTGGCGGAATTCATGTCTTCATTGGCAAGGTTGGTGAGCCGGGCCCCGAGCCGGATCTCTGCGCCGATCTCGTTGAAACAGCTCAGCGTGCACGACCCGCTCAGGCCCGGCCTGCCTTAAGGCGCGCTTTTGTGGGATGTATCCATGGAGGGCCCTCTGATCCTTCCGGGTCTCGTCATGAGGCGGCCGCCGGCTCTGACGGCGAGTCGGCCACCGACGAATCAAACTCGTTGTATCAACTCCAAGATAGCAGGCTCATGGGTTGTTCCGATGGCGATAGTATTCCGGACCTTTTTGAGCCGCCAAGTCAGGTTGGAGTTTTTATGGCCGGTGCGCAGCCTATTCAGAACCCCGCTGCGGGAACGGGAAACCCGGTGGCTTCTCCGGCCCAGGTACTGATGGATCTCACGGACAAGATGACGGCCCTGTTAACCGCCACGGTCGACCCGGTGGATCAAGCTCAGCATGATGCGGAGGTGGCGCAGTTAAAATTAGATCTGATAAAGGCTAAAGAGGATCTCGCAGCGGAAGGAATCAGGCTGGCTGCAGAGCGGGCGGCCCTCGATGCCCGGACTCAGCTAATTTAGGCACAGTCCTTCCAACTCACGATGGACCAGAACGCGGCCAACGAGGTTATGAGAAGGAGGCATCAGAAGGCCCAGTCTCGACTCCCGCCGGTCTACGATCCACGCAATCTCTTTAACACGCCGGGTGCAGGGTCTAGTAACCCGCCAGGAGTCATTGCGCCCGGGTCTGGGCCCCTTATTCAGCCACGAATGATGGGGCCTCCCCAGGTGCCCCTGCCCCGCCTCAGTATGTGCCAATACCCCCGGGTCATTATGATAACCCACTAGAGAACATGGTGGCTGCAGCAGCGCGGCTGGCGGCTCTCCCCGTTGACGGCGATTCTCCGGCGGCCATCGAAACCCGCCGGGTCAGGGAACTCCTGCAGACGGCACTAGCACAGCAAGAGGCGTACTCCTACAGCCGGGACAGGATCCACTCAACCCCTCGTCCAGGCCAGAGCCCGAGTTACAGCCGGCACATGGTCTCAGCGACCGGCTCAAGTAATGTCCGACGCCACGACCCGACCCCTGGTCATGGCCCGGCTCATAACGAAGCCTTCTATGCAACAACCCAAGCACGGAAAGAGGCGGAGCAGGCGCCTCAATTAACGGCTTATCAGACCCCCCCCCCCCGGCTTATCCGACGACGTCCGTTGATGTGGGAATTTCCACCAGGACCGGGGGAGTCCCTTGTTTGGTACCAGCCATCCGTAATGAACATCTACCTAAGGACTTCAAGGGCCCTAGGAAGGTGCCTAACTATACAGCAGACTTACAGCCTGCGGCCTGGATTGAGAGTTATGAGATGGCTCTGGAATTACTAGAGGTCAGCGAGGCGGCCATGGCCAAATATTTTACCATGATGTTAGATGGAACTGCCCGCACGTGGTTAAAAGGGCTACCACCGAACTCCATTGGGTCCTGGGCTGAGCTGAAAGCCCGGTTCATTCAAAACTTCAAAGATACCTACAGGCAATCTATGTCAATTGTGGACTTGACTAACTGTAAGCAGCAGGAGGGCGAGTCCACGACCCATTGGGTTCGCCGGGTCAAGGAGATCATACATTTATCAGATAAGATGGATGCCGGCTCTGCAGTCTTAATGTTGGAACAGAACTGTCGCTTTGTGCCCCTTAAGATGAAGCTTGGGCGGCTCAAGCGCGACTGCACCGATATGGGTACCCTAATGGCGGCTCTTGTCAAATACGCCGATTCCGATGGTACCAAGGATCCCCCTTCAGACGATGAAAGGGCAGGGAAGGGAAAGAAGAATGGCAACGGCAAGGGTCCCCAGTTTAACCCGGGGAACCAAGGAGGAGGCAAGCGTAAGGCCGATGGCAGCCTAGAGTTTGTAGCCAACACCAACTCTCAAGGTAATAACCAGCGACGCAAGGGGAGGCCCCCTCCCCGAGGCGGCGGGTCAGGACCTTCTCTGGAGCAGCTGTTGAACGAACCCTGTCCGAGACACGGCTCTAGAGAGAAGCCAGCGACTCATCTGTGGAAGGATTGTGCTATCATGAAGGCCTTTAAAAACTACAATGGTCCGGGGGCGGCTCAGGCGGCGGCTCAGGCGCCGGCGGCTTTCATGGCCCGGGCGGTGGTTCAAATTCCGGTCCTCAGAACGGTCAAGGGGGCTTTAATCAACAGTCGGGTCAGGGTCATCAACAGCAGCAGGGGGGTTATCAGACCAACCCGAAGCAGCTTAGCGGTGGACAGTATCACGTGTTCACCACTAGCTTGTGCAAACGAGACGAGAAGCTTCACAAGAGGGCTGTTAATGCTGTTGAGCCGGCAGTTCCACGCTACTTACGGTGGTCTGAGCAGCCCATAGTGTGGAGTAGGGAGGATCACCCCCCCCCGGGTGGATAACCCGGGCCACCTGGCCTTAGTGGTGGCTCCTCAGGTGGGAGGTTATAAGTTCACAAAGGTACTCATGGATGGAGGCAGCAGCATCAACATCCTCTATTATGAGACTTTCCGTCGTATGGGGCTAGTCGATAAGAACCTCAGCCAGTCAAATACTATCTTCCATGGTGTGGTACCTGGTAAGTCGGCTTATCCAGTCGGCAAGATCGAACTGGAAGTGGCTTTTGGTGATGAGAACAACTACAGGGTGGAGAAGTTGACCTTTGAGGTGGTCAAGATAAGAAGTCCATACCACGCTATATTCGGACGGCCGGCTTACGCCAAGTTCATGGCACGGCCGTGTTATGTGTACTTACAGCTCAAGATGCCGGGTCACAACGGGACCATTACGGTTCACGGCAGCCGGAAAGTGGCTCTGGAGTGTGAGGAAGGTGACGCAGCTTATGCAGAGTCTGTTTGTGCCACAGAAGAGTTGAAATTTTATAAAGACAATGTTGACCCAACAGATATGACCTCTCTGAAAAAGCCAACCACAGAGAATGAACCAGCAATGAAATTTAAATCAGCTGATGAGACTAAGCTTGTTGATTTTGTTCCAGGTGACTCGTCTCAGCAGTTTAGCATCAGTGCAAATCTGGACCCGAAATAGGAAAGCGCGCTCATCGAGTTCATCCGTGAGAATAGGGACATCTTCGCGTGGAAACCTTCTGACATGCCAGGTGTACCTAGAGAACTCGCTGAGCACACTCTCAATATTGATCCAAAATTTAAGCCGGTCAGACAGTTCCTTCGACGGTTTAACGAAGAGAGGCGGAAAGCTATCGGTGAAGAAGTGGCCCGGCTCTTGGCGGCCGGGTTCATTGTTGAGGTTTTTCACCCGGAGTGGTTGGCTAACCCGGTGCTCGTACTCAAGAAGAACGGCACCTGGCGGATGTGTGTGGACTACACGGACTTGAACAAGGCGTGTCCGGCTGATCCTTTTGCTCTCCCCCGTATTGATCAAATCATTGATGCTACGGCAGGTTGTGCACGCTTAAGTTTCTTGGATGCCTATTCCGGGTATCATCAGATTAAGATGGCAGTTAAGGACCAGGAGAAGACGGCGTTCATCACTCCCTTTGGAGCCTTCTGCTATGTGTCTATGCCTTTTGGACTCAAGTGTGCACAGGCGACTTACCAGCGTTGTGTGCAGAATTGTCTTCATAAACAGATCGGGCGCAATGTTCACGCCTACGTGGATGATATTGTGGTTAAATCTATCAAGGAGGAAACCCTGATAGATGATTTAAGGGAAACCTTCGATAATCTCCGGGTCTATAAGATGATGCTTAACCCGGCCAAGTGTGTTTTTGGTGTTCCTGCAGGCAAACTATTGGGCTTCTTGGTTTCTGACAGAGGCATTGAGGCTAACCCGGAGAAGATCAAGGCTATCACCTCCCTGGCTAAGCCGGCATGTATAAATGATGTTCAGCGTTTGGCGGGTCGCATCGCTGCTTTAAGCCGGTTTATAAGCCGTTTGGGTGAGAAGGCTATGCCCTATATCAGTTGATGAAGAAGACTGATAACTTTATCTGGAATGATGCAGCTAATACCGCTTTCGAGGATTTGAAAAAGCAACTGGCAGAGCCCCCCGTCCTTGCTGCTCCGGTTGATAAGGAGCCCTTGCTACTATATGTAGCGGCAAATGCACGAGCCGTCAGCGTGGCTATTGTAGTGGAGCGCAAGGAGGCGGGTAAGGAGCATCCGGTTCAGCGGCCGGTTTATTATGTCAGCGAGGTGCTCATTGAGTCCAAGCAGCGGTACCCGCATTGGCAGAAGCTCGTATACGGTGTGTTCATGGCGAGCCGGAAGCTCAAACATTATTTTCAGGGTCATCCCATCACTGTGGTCAGTTCTGCCCCCCTTGGTGATATTATCCAGAACAGAGAGGCTACAGGGAGAATTGCTAAGTGGGCTATAGAACTTGGACCTCATGGCCTCAAATATGTGCCACGCACTGCTGTTAAATCTCAGGCTTTGGTGGATTTCATCAATGATTGGACGGAGTCTCAAGTGCCTGAGCAAAAGCCGGATAACACTTATTGGACTATCCACTTCGACGGGTCCAGACAGTTGGAGGGCTCGGGGGCTGGTGTTGTATTGGCTTCCCCAAAAGGTGACAAGTTCCATTATGTGCTACGGTTGATGTTTCCTTGCACTAACAATGCGGCTGAATACGAAGCTTTGCTCCACGGTCTTCGGGTGGCTAAGGAGATGAGCTTAAGCCGGGTAAGATGCTTTGGGGACTCAGATTTGGTGGCTCAACAAGTGTCAGGCACCTGGGATTCTAAGGATCCTCTCATGGCGGCTTATCGTCGCGAGGTTGATGCCATTGCTGGGCACTTTCCAGGGATACCAAGTGGAGCACATTGATCGCAGGAGGAACGAGGCGGCTGATGCTTTAAGCCGGCTAGGCTCTCAGCGAAAGCCGGTGCCGCCTAACACTTTCCTGGATGTCCTGTATAACCCTTCGGTCAAGTTGCCTACAGAGGAGGACTTGGCTATCCCTGACCCGGAGGCACGACTGGTGGCGGCTCTTCATGTCATACCAGACTGGACAATGCCATATCTGGCTTATATAACCCGGGGAGAGTTGCCTGAGGATGAAACTCTGGCCAGGCAAGTAACCCGGCGGGCTAAGTCAATGGTTGTCATTGATGGCGAGTTGCATCATCGCAGTGTTTCAGGGGCGTTTCAGCGTTGTATCTCCCCTGAGGAAGGTCAAGAGATCTTGCGCGAGATCCATGAAGGGGATTGTGGCCATCATGCCGGTTCAAAATCTCTTGTAGCCAAGGCTTTCCGTCATGGTTTTTATTGGCTGACGGCTCACGCTGATGCAGAGGACTTGGTCAGTAAATGTGATGGTTGCCAAAGGTTCTCACGACGGGCTCATGTGCCGGCTCAGGAGTTGAGGATGATCCCAATCACTTGGCCCTTTGCGGTCTGGGGGCTTGATATGGTTGGGCCTTTTAAACGATCCAAGGATAAGAAGACCCACCTCTTGGTGGCAGTTGACAAATTCACAAAGTGGGTGGAGGCTGAGCCAGTTAGCAAGTGCGATGCAGCCACGGCGGTTCAATTTATGAAAAAGGTGATTTTCCGCTTCGGCTTTCCGCACAGCATCATAACTGACAATGGCACCAATTTATCCAAGGGCGCTATGGAAGAATTTTGTCAACGGGAGCATATCCGACTTGATGTTTCCTCAGTGGCTCACCCCCAATCCAATGGTCAAGCTGAGAGAGCTAACCAGGAGATTCTGAAGGGCATCAAACCCCGGCTTTTGGTCCCTTTGCAACGGACGCCGGGTTGTTGGGTGGAGGAGCTGCCCTCCGTCTTATGGAGCATCAACACTACTCCTAACAGGTCTACTGGCTTCACGCCTTTCTTCATGGTTTATGGAGCAGAAGCAGTCCTCCCCAGCGATATCCGTCACGATTCGCCTCGTGTGGCGGCTTATGTTGAGACGGACAATGAACAAGCGCGCCAAGATGCTTTGGACTTGTTGGACGAACAACATGATGTGGCAGCAGCCCGTTCAGCGATTTACCAACAGGACCTGCGCCGTTATCACAGCCGCCGGGTGAAGTCCCGGGTCTTCCAGGAAGGCGACCTTGTGCTCCGGCTCATCCAGGATCAAACAGATGCACACAAGTTATCCCCACCCTGGGAAGGGCCCTTTGTGGTCAGTAAGAACTTGCACAACGGGTCATATTACCTCATTGATATTCGGGAACATAAAGATTCACGTAAGTCTGAGGAGGAGACCCGTCGGCCATGGAATATAGATCAACTTCGGCCTTACTACACTTGAGCTGCCGGCTCTCGTGGTGTACATATTTCTGACATGTATATATTATGATAAGCAATAAAGCAGGACCTTTGTCCTTTTTTCGTCCAATTATGTGTGTCATCTTTTATATACTAGTTTGAAAGGAGGATCTGGCTTATGATAAGCAATAAAGCAGAACCGACGTGGATCGTATTCGAATCAGCGTCGTTAAACAATTTTCAGAGTCACTTGGGGGCTTCCTGTTCAAACATGGGTCGTATTCGAACCAAAGAGAACATAGTTGTCGATACCCTTTTGATTGGCATCGCCACACCCACTGGGGGCTATATGATCGCATCCGAATCTTAGCTTAACCTCTTTGGACCGGGTTTCTGGTCGTATTCGAACCGGCCGCCCCAAGTTTTTATACTTTATCGCAAGTCTACTCTGCTCATGTCAAAATATGCACTGCCGGGTCTCTCTTGACCGGCTTATATTTGGTTTATCTTGTTAAGTTGAACATCATGGATGTCATCAAGATAGGTAAATTCGAGTTCAGGTACCAACCAGGCTACCCGGGTTATTTAAACCGGAGGTATGCTTACGGGCCGTTCAGTGTGTTATCACGGCTATGTTCAGAGTATAGTTAACGACCAGTCTTTTTTGGTTCGTGTTCCGGATTATCCATTTCAAACACCTGATTCTCAGGGCGGTAAGCCGCCTTGAGACTTGTGGTTTGCCTTTTTTATGCAGATGCTTGAGGATACGTTTTAAGGGTTGAGAAGCACAAAGGATAATCATGATCCGGAGGAACATCAAAAGAATAACTTCAAAGGGTTTCAGCATTCATTACGTGCATGATGGCACGGCAGAGATAAGTTGTTGCACTTATTCTATTACAAAAATCCTTCAAAGTTTCAAGGGTGGAGTGTTGTTCGGTGAACCGCCAGCCGCTTTATGACGCCTGTTGAGTCGAAGTCCCCGGCTCATCTTCTACTCCGGCTGATCCCAAGACCTCGAAGGTTGACGACTTCCAGTTGATGCCGCTGAGAGCTTCGAACTGGGCTTCTTCGTCAATTAACCCGGCCGGGTCAATCTCGGGGGCGAAGGTGTGTTGGCGAGCCGGGGGAAGCAGACTAAGAGCTTCATAGCGAGGGGTTGGAATCCTCTGATTCTCCGCGTTGTACCCCGGCTGATACTTGGTTAAGTCGGTGTCGTTCCCGATGATGGTGGTCACCGGGCGTACAGCCTTCACAAATGCCGCGAAGTCCTTCTGGTCGAAGGCGGAGCCGTCTTCCTTCAGGCTGGGGTAACCCAGGGCGATGTCTGCCGGGTCTAGCTCTGGCAGAAATGCTTTGGCCCGGCTCAGCGCGGCAATTGCTCCGGATCTTGCGGAGGCTCGGCGTAGCTCCTGGATCCGCTGTGGCAGAACTGCGAGCCGGCGAAGGACTTCAGCCAGATGGGTTGGCACCTCATTGGATAGGGCCACCACAGCTAAGGCGCGCTGTGACCCGGTGTAGAGTTGTTCCACCAGGGTGTACACGGCCTTTAGCTTGGTGACCACGCTCTGTTTGAGGTTGGCACTCCTGGGACCTGTTTAATAAAGGTCAGACAAGCCGGTGACAAGGATGAATCACAACTTATACAGACTTGATGAAGAGCCGGTGAGGCGACTTACCGAAGATAGCAGCCACCATTTGGGACACCTGGCGCTTTAGGCCGGAGAGCTCAGCGGTCTTCTCAGTAAGGGCCTTCTCCGCCTGTTCTGCCCGGGTCACCAGTGCGGCTTTCTCCTCCGCCCAGGCCTTCCGCTCAGCGTCGAATTCAGTCTTCAGTTTCTCCTGAGCGGCGATGCTGGAGACAAACTTAGCATTCGCCTTCCGGGTCTCCATCTCTTGAGTCATTAACCGGCTCTTGAGATCCGCAAGGTCCGACTCAAATTTCTTGCCAGTAGCCTGCATATATTTCCGGGTTATTTACAGTCATTATATAAGTCCCAAGCACTTTCCAAGCAAAGACACTTGGCACTTGGGGGCTAATGCATATTGAACGTATCTATCTACGTACTGCCGGTTCAGTTAAGTAAGTCGGACTCTAAGTCTACAACATATTCAAGTATAAGTCTTAGACTTGGGGGCTAGCATGACAAGGGTCACTATGCGGAAAGTAAGAAGACAGCAGAAGGTTACCTCAGACTTTTGTTGGATCTGGTTGACCAGGGCGATCTCGGCGCCCCGGCTCTTGTGAACCTGGCTGATGTAGCCGGAAACGAGCTCTCCAATGCTCAAGTCGGTGTAGCTAGAGAGATCCAGATTCACCCGGTGGGGTTGCAGCAACTCCCCCTTCGCGGAGCATTTGGCCGGCGCGGTCGGCCTCCCCGGCTCAACATACTCCGTCCGGGTAATTACCACGTCCGGGTCGTTAGCCGGTGGGGTTGAGCCGGAGGCCTCCGGGTTAGCTGACGCTTCGGTCGTTGTTTTGGTGGTCGGGGCAGGGGCTTTAGGCGCCGTGTCCATGGGAATGGTGGCTTCGGAGGCGGCTGGCGGCTCTTGAGCCGTCGTCTCCGGCTCAGGCAAGTCTGGCACTCCGGCTGACCTGGTTTTCTTTGCTCTTTTGGTGAGCTTTGCCTGGGCACTGAAAAGACAGAAGTGTTAGGCATACAAAGAGTAAATACAGACAGATAATGTAAGGAGATTGTTATTACCCGGGTGCAGTTTTAAAAGCCGGCAGACTTGACTGCATGGAGTCACCCGAAGAGGGGGAGGTCTCCTGGTAATTGGAGTCAGAAAAGTTGAGTGGCTGACGGATGACACCCGCCAACGGATGAAAAGGGTACAGGTGAGAAAAAACCTCGGTACGACGCTTCCTTGTTGCGTCGGGTAACCCGGTGGAGAGTTCGGTGTCCTTCCGGGCCCGGGTGTGACGCCGGCTTTCGTGAACCTGTTGCTTCAAAAGAAATTGAGGATCTTGATGAGCTAATGGATGAGAAAAGCTTACTTTCCGGGTTACTCTTCGGACTTTCAGCTGTGGCAAAGGCTCCGAGTCGGAGGAAAGTGATGTTACCTCTTCAGTCACCGGGTTACTGGCGCCGGTGTCGTCCTGTCAGTAAGCAAAAAGTTGATAAGCCGGACAGCGGCAAACGAAAAATATAGCAAGAGTTTAAAAGGGTTAAGGGTTACCTCTGACTCGGAGCTGTCGCTTAACTGCAGCAACTCCGAAGCAGTGGGTTTGTTTCCTTTTCTGCGAGGGGCGGCTTTCTTGGCGGCTTTCTTCGCCTTCCTCGCCTTCTTGGCCGCCTCGTGGTCATACTTGACCCGCCAAAATTTATCATCAGCCTGAGAAATACAGTAATGAACTCTTAAAAAGATTCAGAGCAAGGTGACATGTAAAAGAAGTGGAAAGGTTAAGGTGCGCGGCTTACCAGTGGGGCTGGATTGGTCTTACAGAACGGGGCCAGCCCGGTTCTTCCACAGTCGGCCAGGCTCTCGTTTAACAGAGCCTTGGTCTCTTCTTCAGCAACGTCTTCTGGAAGATCATTGCGACTGTGCCTCTGCGGGTCATCCTTTCGCCCGGTGTACTCACACATTAAGCCGGGACGGCGGCTCAATGGGATCACCCGCCATGAAATCCAGACCCGGACTAGATCAATCCCATTCAGACCGTTGCCTAGCAGGGCCTTGATCTTGTTGATCGTTGGAAGCAGGGGCTGGCGTTCCGCGGCAGTCAGTTTGTCGGATAATGGATGAGTCGGCTCCAGGCGTGTTGGGCGAAAGCCGGGCAGTGGATTCTCGTCAGCCGGGGATGTATCTTGGCAGTAGAACCAAGTCATGTTCCAGTCCTTAGGGTGGCTCGGCGGCTCTGCGTAAGGGAACAGACAGTCCCTGCGCCGTTGGATGGAGATGCCGCCTAATTCCAGGCTTGGACCGTTTGCGCACTCATTTTGGCGGTTCAAATAAAACAGCTCTCTGAAGAGCAGCAGACTCGGCTCTTCTCCAAGATATACTTCACAAAAGACTTGGAAGTTGCAGATGTTGGATATGGAATTGGGTCCTATATCCTGAGGTCGAAGGTCAAAGAAGTTGAGTACATCCCGGAATAACTTTGAGCCGGGCGGTGTGAAGCCCCGGCTCATGTGGTCCGCAAAGATCACTACCTCCCCGTCCCTCGGCTGTGGTCTTTCCTCTGACGGGTCAGGGGCACGGTAGGACATCACTTCCTTCTTGGGCAGATATCCGGACTTAACAAAGTTGGCCAAGGTTTCATCAGTGACGTTGGATCTCATCCAGTTGCAAGTGATGGGAGCTTTGGGAGGCATGGTGACGGTTGGTGGTCTATGGGGAAGAGAAAAGTGTCCGGGTTAATTATAAGCCGGGAATTATCATTCAAACTACAGTGACGGCTTATGAAGGGAACTAATGATATATATTGATACGGTGAGTTATCTAAGCCGTCGGGGCTAATCTAAGCCGTCGGAGTTTTCAAGATAAGTTGGTCATCTACGGCTTACTGCAGTTAAGTCGGAGGATTCTACAGAGCATGGCTCTCTTTAAACCGGAAAGTTCTACGGCGCGTGTTTTCTTTAAGTCGGAAGTATAAGCCGCCAAGATTCAAGGGTTGCAGTTTTTACTAAGTGTGGTAAAACAGATTCCACACATTGTAGTAACTTTTTCGGATCAAAATGGTCGGGCGAGGTGAAAATTTTCTAGACCTAAAAAACAGAGGCAGAAGAAGTTCTTGAGATTGAACACAGTTCTTATGCAGTAAAAAGAGGGTTTCTTACAGATGAAATGGGTCTCAAACCTCTACCGCAGTGGTTCTACGCGAGGTTAAGGATCAACCAACTACGGTGGCAACGAGAACTACCGAGTTTGTAGGCAATGGTGACGAACACGAAGAACTGAAGGAACCCTACCGCAGATCTGTTCTAACAAGGCGGAGGAGACTCACCGGAGTTGAGGAGGAGAGGAGGTCACCGCCGTTATCTGGTCCGAGTCAGGGTGATGCAGCAGCCGGGTTGATGAAGATCGGGGGCGCGACGGCGGCGGCAGCGGCAGAAGCTCGGGCAGAGGAGCGACAGCGCGAGGAAGAAGAAGGAGAGTGTGAGAAGAGAGCGTTGGGCCGGCCTATTTATAAGGTGGAGTCATAAGTGGGTGCGGGATTCAAGGAGGCCACGGCGTGGTTATCTCCCCCTCACGGCACCTCGGTTCTCGGAATGACAGTAAAAGCAAAGATCCATTGCGGATCTGGCGGAGTAAAAAACGGACTTAATGGAGGATAACGTCACGGCGGATTATCCGGAGTCCCGAGGATGACGTCACTCCGGGTTATGGCCTTCACATGAATGGTAAGCCGGAGATTTTTTCTGTCTGCAGAGTTGAAGATTGACATGAGCCGGCTCAAATCAATCTGGGGCCTAATGTTGAGGATATAGACCTTAGAGTCACCCGCCAGGAGGGGCCGGGTTACTCGTAGGGTCGTTGCCAGAAGCCCGGAGCTAAGTTTCAAGATAATGGGCCAGAGATGGGCTGAGACCCGGATATGGCTTAAAGCCCGTAGTTATCATCATTGTTATAGTAGACTTGTAGTGTAAGGCAAGTATTATTTAGAGTCCGAGCCGGACGCTCTTATGAGCCGGCCGGGACTCTAAGGGCTGCTGGGCGTCAACCTCCCTATATAAAGGGAGGACCCGGCAGCGGTTTAAGGGCGACAACAACCTCATCGAGAACCGGGCATAGCTATTTAGCTCCCTGGCGATCGTAACCCTAATCAATAACACCTCGAACTAGACGTAAGCTTTTACCTTCACCGTAAGGGGCTGAACCAGTATAAACCCTCGTGTTCCTTGTCCCACATAACCCCTTCAAGCTTCCTAGTTGCGATGGCTCCACGACGAAGTCCTAGCTCAAGGACATCTGCCGTGACAATTCCACGACAGGTATGACTATGACTGGATCTCTTTTACCATGAATTACAATGTTTAGTGAGTCCTTGATCTTCAAAGGTGCTCTGCATTTATGTTTTGTGGTCTCAGAAAGGGCTAGCGAGATACCATTTTCTTCTATCATATTATGATTGTTTTGATTAAGTGTTGTCATCCTGGATTTATTATTATTGCTCGCTAGTTGATTAAGCCATTGATATGAGTAAACATAAGACCTAAGTGTTATTGTGAATATGGTTAATCATAATCTTTGCTGAAAACTTGAATGCTGGCTTTACATATTTACAACAACAAGAGCAAACAAAGTTTGTAAAAGTTTTCTTTATCACTTTCAGTTTATCAACTGAATTGCTTGAGGACAAGCAAAGGTTTAAGCTTGGGGGAGTTGATACGTCTCTGTCGTATCTACTTTTCCATACACTTTTGCCCTTGTTTTGGACTCTAACTTGCATGATTTGAATGGAACTAACCCGGACTGACGTTGTTTTCAGCAGAATTGCCATGGTGTTATTTTTGTGCAGAAACAAAAGTTCTCGGAATGACCTGAAACTTCACGGATATTAATTTTGGAAATAATAAAAAATACTGGCGAAAGAATCAAGGCTAGGGGGCCCACACCCTGTCCATGAGGGTGGGGGCGCGCCTACCCCCCTCGGCGCGCCCCCCTGCCTCGTGGGCCCCCTGGTGCTCCACCGACCTCAACTCCAGCTCTATATATTCACGTTCGGGGAGAAAAAAATCAAAGAGAAGGATTCATCGCGTTTTACGATACGGAGCCGCCGCCAAGCCCTAATCTCTCTCGGGAGGGCTGATCTGGAGTCCGTTCGGGGCTCCGGAGAGGGGAATCCGTTGTCGTCGTCATCATCAACCATCCGCCATCACCAATTTCATGATGCTCACCGCCGTGCATGAGTAATTCCATCGTAGGCTTGCTGGACAGTGATGGGTTTGATGAGATTTATCATGTAATCGAGTTAGTTTTGTTAGGGTTTGATCCCTAGTATCCACTATGTTCTGAGATTGATGTTGCTATGACTTTGCTATGCTTAATGCTTGTCACTAGGGCCCGAGTGCCATGATTTCAGATCTGAACCTATTATGTTTTCATGAATATATGTGAGTTCTTGATCCTATCTTGCAAGTCTATAGTCACCAACTATGTGTTATGATCTGGCAACCCCGAAGTGACAATAATCGGGACCACTCCCGGTTATTACCATAGTTTGAGGAGTTCATGTATTCACTATGTGTTAATGCTTTGGTCCGGTACTCTATTAAAAGGAGGCCTTAATATCCCTTAGTTTCCAATAGGACCCCGCTGCCACGGGAGGGTAGGACGATGTCATGCAAGTTCTTTCCCATAAGCACGTATGACTATATTCGGAATACATGCCTACATTACATTGATGAATTGGAGCTACTTCCGTGTCACCCTATGTTATAACTGTTGCATGAATAATCGCATCCGGCATAATTATCCATCACCGATCCAATGCCTATGAGCTTTTCATATATTGTTCTTCGCTTAGTTACTTTTCCGTTGCTACTGTTACTTTTGCCACTATTACCGTTACTTCCATACTACTTTGCTACTAAACACTTTGCTGCAGATATTAAGTTATCCAGGTGTGGTTGAATTGACAACTCAACTGCTAATACTTGAGAATATTCTTTGGCTCCCCTTGTGTCGAATCAATAAATTTGGGTTGAATACTCTACCTCAAAAACTGTTGCAATCCCCTATACTTGTGGGTTATCAAACACGTGCTCGCCGAAGAAGTCATCAGCCTTGAATTTTTGCTTCTTCTAGAAGGGATCCTTTGGCTTGGGCTGAGGAGTATCGGTCAATTGCATCACAACCTCAGGAACCGCAATCTCAGGATCCCCAGGCTGAGAAATTACAGGTTCTTCTTCAGTGGCAGCCTGGGTCTTCAATTCTTCATCAATATTTACATCAGCACTAGTGGCTGGAATCTCTTCATGGACAGACGGGATGTTGCGAGGTTCTTCAGATCCCATTTGAACTTCAGTATTTACTGGGGACTGAGGAATTTGTGCAGAGGTGTGAACAGAGGAGAATTTGGGTGCTGACTTTCCCAAAAGTCATCATTCATCACTGGAGTAGTGCTTCCAATGTCCACATCCTCATCGTCTTCATGCATTTCTTCAATGCCGGCCTCTTCAGCTGTGAACTGAGGCATGGGCGATGAGACGACTGGAGTTGAAGGGATTGCATCCACTTCAATTTCTTCATCCAACTGCTCTGAAGAAGCAGCAGAAGGAATATCATCATCGGATCCGCTTGGGATCACATATTCTTCATCAAAAGGAATGAGTTCCTTCGATGCATGCTTGAGACTGGAACAACATCAATCGGATTCTCAAAAGAGCTAGTCAATGTCTTCATCTTCTTCGGGGCTGAAGAATCTGATGAAGTTGATGCTTTCCTTTTCTTCACAGTTGCACGCTCCGCAGCCTTGGTCTTCTTCACATCTGAAGCAGAAGGAAGAATTGGACTTGGTGTAGGTGCAGGAGGAGCAGAGGAAATTGGCTCATTTACTTCAGGCACAACTAATGCAATTGCCCTGGCGTTTTCAGTCTCTTCAGGCACAGCCGTTGAAGCTTCAGCTCTCCTGACAGTTTCTTCAGGCGCAACACTAGTGGTTGCCCTGGCAGAGTCATCAGAGGCTGGAATGCAGTCATCAGCCCTCACACTAGCAGTTTCATCAGCAGTGCTGGCATGTTCTTCAACAGGCTGAGCAGATGCCTCAGCCTGAGGAATTTCTTGTTGTGTTCGGGCTGCAACATTGGTAGTGAACTTCTTAGATAACTTCACAAATCTGACTTTGGCTCCAAGCCAGTCAGCATAGTAGTGATCAAATTCATCACTCAGACTTTTGATCTCTGATTGCAGAGCTACAAGTTCTTCAGGTGAAAGCTTCAAGATGTTTTGCTTCAAAAAGTTCCATTTCTCTTCATCAATGAAGGCTGCCAATACATGACTTTGGCCAGGATTAAGGTTCAACTCATGCAGAGGTGTGTTGGGATCCTTGTGCCACAAGTCGATGAAGTCGAGGATCAACTTTGGATCCAGCATTAATGGCACATTGCTGCCTTTGGCTCTAGCGGCCCTGTGTTGCCTGTCTCTGATGATTTCCGCAAGTTCTTCGTCATCAGCTTCGTTGTCATCAGATGGTACTTGAAAGGCGACCTGCTTCTTGTGAGGACTTGGTCGAGAACCTCGTCCAGCAGTGGCCTTTGTCTTCAGCAGTGTGGGGCCTGTTGAGGAATTTGGAGGAGCAGAAGAACTAGCAGAGGCTCCTGAGGCAATGGAGATGCCTGTTGTCCTTTGGCACGAGGCAAGATGCTCAGGTGCTGAGGATTTTGACGGGGGAGCTGAGGACTTTGGAGGAGCTAGTGCAGCTTGAGGAATTGGCCGTGAGGGCTTTGAAGAACTTGGTCGTGAGGGCTTTGAAGAACTTGGCCGTGAGGGCATAGAAGTTGAAGCACTGGGCTTGTGAGCAGGCTTCTTGGGCATAGCCTTTTTAGGCTTGCTAGCAAAGGCCTCAGCAGTGGCAGCAGCAGAATCTTCGTTAAATTTCTTCACTGCTTCTTTTGCCATTTTGGCCAATTTAGCTTGACGCTTGGCCCATTACTTGGGAAATTCTTCACCTCTTCTGATGCTAGAGGGATCAGCAACTTGGCCAGGTGCCAATGGAGGTCTTGGGCATGGAGGGTGTACAGCGAATTTCTTCATGTACTTAGGTGTAACATAACGATATTCCCTCCATTCCCGTGCCCATCTCCTCCCTATCCTTTGGATGCGCACTTTGCGTTGATTCTTTGTCTCCTTGCCATGTTTGGCCTCATCAGGAGTGCAATATTCATCATAGATGTCATCACGGATCTCGAAAGCAGTGTTTGTTTCTGGTCTCTTTCCTCCCTTCTGAGGTCTCTTGCCGTCAGCCATTTTCTTCAGCCGAGGAATATGAACAACAGGATTTTCTGAAGAGGTGTGCAACTTTTCTTCGAGGAACGCTGCAAATGAGTTAAGTTGATGAGAACCTAGAGATTCAGCAGCAGACATGTGTACCTGTGAACAGAATATAGCTGCGAGGAATTTGGAGAGGTCATATGCGTTCTCAGAAGCTTTTGCAAAAAGAACAAGTTTGAGGAATTTGACCAGCTGAGTCTTGAGGAATTTCACTAAGCGTTCTTTGTCTTAGGTTCCAGAGTTGTACAGATTAAAAAACCACACAATTGAGGAACCTTGAAGAAAAATGTTGCTTAGGGAAACAGATCAAGAACAGATGATATGTGAGGTGTTTAGTGTGTGAAGATTTGAAGAATAAACACCTTTTGAAGATTTTTTAGAAAACATCAGAATCAACAAGGGCAGTAAAAGTAACTTTTCATTACCCTTGACGAAGAACACGATGAACTGGGAAGTGTAGATTTGAAGCTCGTTGGTTCAGATCTTCCACGCCCTAACTTGTCAGAGGAAGACAGCTACGGCGGCGGCGAAGTGAAGAAATCTGCACCGGCGCGAGTACGACGGCGACGAGGTCGAGGCCGTGAAGCTCTTCCTCACCGGCGACGATGGAGGTAGCGGCGGAGCTAGGTTTTGAGAGCTCGAGCGATGGAGTGAGGTCGAGCGGAGTAAAAACGAAGTGAGGAAGGGAGGGGGTATTTATAGCCATGGTGAAAAACTGCTCGCCCGAGGAAATTGGACGAACGTGCCCCTGACCCTTCTCATTCGCGTGACATGTGTCACCCACGTACTGAGAGGTGGCGATCGTGCGAGATCGTGGGTGAATAGATAAGTATTATCGTGGGATGTGGAACGGTTTAGGCGGCAACAGTCAAAAATTCAGATTAGAATATTTTAAAGTTTCATTCGCAAATGCTTCAGCTGACAAGGACACGGTGAAGAGTTTGAACGAGTTTCAAATAGAACGCACATGAAGAATTTGTGAATAGACTGGGTTGATTTTAGCATAGAGGGGGAAGGGTCCGATCACACTCACTTAGCAGGAAAAAAAACTTGAAGAAATAGCAATAAGTGAATGCTGTAGAGGACATAAACTCATATATATATATAGCCAATGAAGAACAAAAGTGAAAAGAGTGAAGTGCAAAGTTGAATAAATTGAACAACTGAGGAATTTCAAAACCGAGGAAAAACTCAAATTGAAGATTTTCAACTTTTGGTGGTGGCGTGACCCACCGTATAAGAATGATGATTTCAGAAACCGCGTACAATTGTCGTAGGGCTCTGAGAATAGAATTCTTCGTTAATTTCTTCACACTTAGAGTGTTAGTCTTCATTGATTGAAGAAAAAGTTTCTTCGCGTGTTGCACATCTAAGTCATCAATTTTGCATAAGTGTTAGGATGTGTGTCCTTTTCAAAGAACATTCGAAGATTCTAGGATATTTAGCTCACACCTCAACTTGCTAAATCTCTTTGAGGGAGTCCTGGACTAAGGGGTCCTCGGGCGTTCGGCCTGTTAGCCATGGGCCGGACTGATGGGCTGTGAAGATACGAAGACCGAAGACTGCACCCATGTCCGGATGGGACTCTCCTTGGCGTGGAAGGCAAGCTTGGCGACCAAATATGTAGATTCCTTTCTTTGTAACCGACCATGTATAACCCTAGATCCTCTCGGTGTCTATATAAACCGGAGGACTTAGTCCGGAGGGGACATTCATTACCATAGATATACAGGCTGGGCTTTTAGGGTTTAGCCATTATGATCTCGTGGTAGATCAACTCTTGTAATACTCATATTCATCAAGATCAATCAAGCAGGAAGTAGGGTATTACCTCCATAGAGAGGGCCCGAACCTGGGTAAACATCGTGTCCCCTGTCTCCTGTTACCATCGACCTTAGACGCACAGTTCGAGACCCCCTACCCGAGATCCGCCGGTTGTGACACCGACATTGGTGCTTTCATTGAGAGTTCCACTGTGACGTCGATGATAGGATCGATGGCTCGCCTTGTTCTCAAGGACAATATCACCGCCGGAGGAGCACTGGCCCCAGGCCAAACCCTCCGGCTGGGCGGCTTCACCATGACCGCCCGTTCGGTCGTTGAGCCGACGATGACCTCCCGGGTCATCGAGAATCCCCTTCGTATCGACTCTGAACACTCCAAGTAGATGGATCTAGCGGAGCTTTCGTCTTTAAACGAGCTCCTAGATCGCATCGCCGCCCTGGGGGTCGCTACAGACTACGATCAAATTGGGCTTAAACCCGATTAGAGAGAAATCAAATCCCCACCGATCACCCACCAGATAGCGGTAGTCGAGGAGCGAGACGACAACTCTTCCTCCATACTAAGGACGGACTATGGCCGGATCCCCGGTTTCGAAGAGCCGGACACCCACCTGCGAGGAGATGCATCCTGCCCTCCGAACACAAAATCGGGCGACGGGCCTAAGAAACCAGTGGATATCCCAGAGCCCGATCTGTTAAGTTCCGAAGACCTTCAGACTCCGGATCCAAAATTGGGTCAGGGTTCAGATTTAAATCCACCCACCCACCCAAATATAAGTGCTCTAATGAGCATACAACAACATTCTCAAGAAACGGTCCACCACTTCTGGGCCAGATTCCTTCTTGTCAAAGACAAGATTAAAGATTGCCGCGACGAGGAAGCAATCTCAGCGTTCTGCAATAATTGCTTGGACGAAGGAATCCTCAACGCCATCAACCGCCGTCGTATACTACACTTCACTGACTTGGCAACTATCGTACAGAAGTACAGTGCAATGGAAAGCGCCTGGAATACTCAGGCAACCCGTTGGGAACCATCGGTCCCCACTCAGCCCCTCATTCAGGCGAAAAGGGCGCACCCTTATAACACGCCCGGTTCAATAGTAAAGAAATATAAGTCCAGTACGGGGCGCGGCACCGTTTTGGAAGGATGGCTCGATGGGCCATGCAAAATACACGCAACACCGGATGACATACCAACACATATCCTTAGAGCATGTTGGATACTCCAGCAAGTGGCCAAGAGCGGTGAGGATATCCTCACCAAGAATACCCCAGAACAACACCCCCTAGAAAACGACGACCACAAAGTACTGACGGTCTTCGAGACATTCGCCTCAAACAATAGGCGCAAAAGGGCACTCCGCGGACTCACCGAAGTCTGTCAAATAGCAGCAATAAACCCATGGAACAACACGGCTATAAATTTTAATGCCGGTGATGAACCAAAATACAGGACAGTCCGAGCACCAGCCGCCTTGGTCCTCAGTCCAATCATGGACGGCTTTCGGCTCACCAAGTTTCTCATGGATGGCGGCAGCGGACTAAACCTCATCTATGAAGATACACTCCACAAAATAGAAATAGACAGGAGCCACATCGAGCAAAGCAGCACGACCTTCCGAGGAATCATTCCTAGTTGGGAGGTGCAATGTGCGAGAAAAATAACACTCGACGTTGTATTCGGCACGCCGGAGAATTATCGGTCCGAAGAAATAACCTTCCAAGTGGCCCCTTTCAACAGCGGATATCACGCCCTCTTGGGGCGAGAGGCATTTACACTCTTCCAAGTTGTACCTCATTACGGGTACATGAAGCTTACGATGCCCAAGCCCAACGGAATAATCACTCTCGCCAGTGATCTGGAGATAGCACTCCGCGCCAAAAATAAAACCGCATCCCTGGCCCTTGAGGCATTATCTGAAGCCCTCGCGGCCGAAGAATTAACCGCACTGCGCTCCACGGTGGACAGGGACGATGTGATCTTAGACAAACGCCCCAAATCCACCTCCTTCAAACCAGCGGAAGAAATAGTCAAATTCCAGGTCCATCCAACGGACCCCAAGAAGACAACATCTATTGGGGCACAACTAGACCCAACGGTCGACACCGCGCTACGGGGTTTTCTTCGCGAAAACTGGGATATATTCGCCTGGCACCCTTCTGACATGCTAGGAATCCCGCGCAAGCTGGCCGAACACAGCCTCAACATATTAAAGGGATTTAAACCGGTCAAGCAAACACTGCGGCACTTTTTCGAACCCAAACGCCAAGCCATGGGAGAGGAGCTAGCCAAGCTAATCGAGGCCGGATTCATTAGAGAAATAAAACATCCGGACTGGCTGGCAAACCTGGTGATGGTACCAAAGAAGGATAAATCTTAGCGCCTGTGCGTCGATTTTAAAGACCTCAATAAGGCTTGCCCTAAGGATCCCTTCCCCCTCCCCCGCATTGATCAAATCATTGATGCTACCGCAGGACACGACTCACTGTGTTTCCTCGACGTGTATTCCGGATACCATCAAATCAAAATGAAGGAGTCCGATCAAGCTATAACAGCATTCATCACCCCATATGGGCCATTCTGCTTCAACACCATGCCCTTCGGGCTCAAGAACGCTGGCGCCACCTACCAACGCATGATCCAAACATGCCTGGAGAAACAGATCGAAAAGACAGTTGAAGCTTATGTGGACGACGTCGTAATCAAGACAAGGCACGTCGAAACACTAATAGACGACCTATGTCTCACATTTGACAACCTCCGTGCATATGACATTAAGCTCAATCCGGAAAAGTGTGTTTTTGGCGTCGCTCCGTGCATATGACATTAAGCTCAATCCGGAAAAGTGTGTTTTTGGCGTCCCCGCAGGAAAGCTGCTGGGCTTCATCGTTTCCAATAGAGGAATTGAAACAAATCCAGCCAAAAACTGAGCTCTGTCACAATTGGCTGCGCCAACAAACCTTAAACAAGTCCAAAAACTCGCGGGTTGTGTGGCTGCTCTAAGCCGCTTTATCTCCGGATTGGGAGAAAAGGCACTGCCACTCTATCGCCTTCTACGGTGAACCGATCACTTCGAGTGGACGGACGCGGCAACAGCCGGACTGGAAGAAATAAAAACCCTTCTAGCGAGCAACCCAATTTTGGCCACGCCGAACGTCGGCGAACCCATGTTACTATACATATCGGCAACACATCAGGTGGTGAGCGTTGTGCTCGTCGTTGAATGAGAACAGGACGGACACAAATTCCCGCTTCAGAAGCCAGTATACTACATGTCCACTGTCCTTACACCATGCAAATCCCGGTACCCCCATTATCAAAAGATAGCATACGCAGTCTTCATGGCATCCCGAAAGCTACGACGCTACTTCCAGGAGTGTTCGATCATGGTGGCTTCCGAAGTACCACTCAACGACACAATAAACAACCACGATGCCGCGGGCCGGATTGCCAAATGGGCCATTGAGCTCCTTCCATTTGATATTACATACAAACCACATCGAGCTATTAAATCACAAGTACTGGCTGACTTCGTCACCGAATGGACAGAGGCCGAACTTCCTAAAGAGTGCGGCACATATTCCCATTGGGTTATGTATTTTGATGGCTCCAAAATGCTGGCAGGACTAGGAGCGGGTGTCGTTTCAACGTCCCCCACTGGAGACGTCGTTCAGTACGTACTCCAAATACTATACACAGACTCCAATAACGCAGCCGATACGAGGCCTTATTGCATGGTCTCCGGATGGCTATCTCCATGGGCATACAGCGCCTAGAAGTGCGCAGGGACTCAAACCTTGCAATATCTCAAATAAATGGAGACTTCGATGCCAAAGATCCAAAGATGGCGGCTTATCGTAATGTTGTCCTAAAAATGCCGGCTCGGTTCGAGGGACTCGAGTTCCATCATGTGGCCCGAGAAAGTAATCAAGCGGCGGACGTTCTTGCTCGTATCGATGCCAAGCGCGACCTCGTCCCACCTAACATCTTTCTGGAAAGGCTTTTTAAGCCATTTGTGTTGTGGCAGTGGGAAAGCGGCAACACTAGTCCGGATCCGAACACAACCCCAGATTTCGAACACACTGATATCATTGGAGGCTCAGCCACCGAAATAACACCGTTGGCCCATCTCATTATGGCAGTCATTGCCCCATGGACTGAACCCTTCTTGGCCTACCTTAATAGTAAGGAACTTCCTGAGGATCAGAATGAGGCCCGCTGCATTGTCCAGCGTTCGAAGGCCTACAAGGTTCACGACGGAGAGCTCTATAAGAAAAGCGCTACCAGAGTCCTTCAAAGATGTATCTCCGAGGAGGAGGGGAGGCAGCTCCTGGCTGAGATTCATGCCGGTCTCGGCGGGCACCACGCCGCAGCTCGGGCCCTTGTTAGCAAGGCTTTCCGTGCAGGGTTTTATTGGCCGACGGCTCGAGCAGATGCACAGGGCCTTGTCCAACGTTGCGTCGGACGCCAACTCTTCGCCAACAAAAGCCATATGCCCCCACTGCCCTACAAATAATCCCCATCACTTGGCCTTTTGCGGTCTGGGACTGGATATGGTTGGACCCCTTAAAGGAGGAAGCCATAAGAAAAAATATCTGCTGGTCATGGTGGATAAATTCACTAAGTGGATAGAGGCCAAACCAGTTAAAACGGCCGAGTCCGGTCCAGTGATAGAATTTATATCCGACGTCGTACACCGTTATGGTGTTCCACACAGCATCATCACTGATAACGGCTCCAACTTCACAGCCGACAAAGTGAAAGCCTGGTGCGCTAATCTGGGCATTGAGCTCGATTACGCCTCTGTCTATCATCCGCAGACAAACGGTCAAGTCGAACGGGCCAACGGTCTTATTATGAGCGGCATTGTCGGGACCCCGATTCCAAGTCACACCGATCTAGCCTGTAACACCTCATATCACTTTGCGGCCTCACGCATGGTACTCCCACGGGTGTCGCCTTACCATGGCCCGGGACCGTTTGCGCCTTTTGGCTCACGTATATGACAGTGTCGCTAGCATCCATATGACAGAGAACCCGGGACGACATGGCTAGTCGTGAACCCAAAGCGGCACTAACGTATGGGGACAGGCATACATGAATCAACATCGAACGTGTCGGTCAGCAGCGTGCGAATCCGGGCTGTAGCACTGGGCTAACAGGACTCCGGGAACCCGGGCTGTAGCAGGCTAGGCAGGACTCCGGATGTCACCGCGTGACATTTCCCCGAAGGGACAGACACAGGAACGATATGAAACACATGCCGGCCAGTCAAGCGTCCAGAGCAGTAGTGCTGGGCTAGCAGGACTCCGGTGAACTGGGCTGTAGCGGACTACTATGGCTCAAGGAGGCACTAGACTACATTTCCCCATAAGAGAGGCTGCTAAGGATAGACAACTAGGTTGTCGGATCCCACACATACCAAGCATTTCAATCATACACACAATATGCTCGATATGTGCAAATACAACATGGCATCACAACAAGACTCTACGACTCAGAGTATTTATTCATTAGGCTCCGAAGAGCCAGATATTACAAACATGGGTCTCATGACCCAACATTCAGAGCATACAAGTCAAAGCACATGCGGAAGCTTAACATGTCTGAGTACAGACATCTACAAATGAAAAAGGCTGAGAAGCCTGACTATCTACCAGATCCTGCCGAGGGCACAAGATCGTAGCTGTGGTATCAAGCTAAACGTTGAAGTCCACACGGGACTACTAGCGAGACTGACGTCTCTCTGCAAAACATAAAATAAGCAAACGTGAGTACAAATGTACCCAGCAAGACTTACATCAGAACTATCTACATATGCATCGGTATCAACAAAGGGGGTGGTGGAGTTTAACTGCAGCAAGCCAGCTTTGACTCGGTGGCTATCCTGAACTACGACTGCAAGTAACTCTTTTGAGGTGGCGCACACGAGTCCACATATTCACCATGTCAATACACCACTATGGATCCGCTTCCGTCTCCCTACGAGAACGCCATCCATAGCACTCACGCTTATCTTGCGCATTTTAGAGTATCCACTTTCACTTGTCTATGAACTGTACAGGCAACCCAGAAGTCCTTTACCGCGGACACGGCTATTCGAATAGATCATATTAACCCTGCAGGGGTGTACTTCATCACACACGCTCTCGCCACTTACCACCATGTACACGTCGTGTACCTCGGCAACCTTCAAGCGGAAGCCTGGCGAGGGACTCGGCCATGACCTGACTAACCACACAAGTCTCTAGTCCAGGTTTATCGCCTATTCGGGTTCCATCCGCAAGGAGATCCGGCCGGGGTGTCGCTCACGGCCCCAAACGATGTGTGCAGGGTTCCCGAGCCCACCATCCGGGTGCCACTCGGTACACCAGGCCACGTGTGCCTAGTCTGTCCCAAGCCCACCTGTACCGGGTGCCACTTGGTAGACTACTAACACTACCTACAAACACCAGAAACTAGTTGCAACTCCTGGACAGAGATCAGGTTGATTAATAAGTCGAGAGGGGCACTTAAGCATTCCAATGCGTGGTAGTAACTGTTCATGGATCACAAACACCGAACTCAGTTCCTGAGGACGGTTTCAATGAGACAACCCACCATGTACTCCTACATGACCTCTCACCGCTACCTTTACCAAATCGTGTTCACACACTTAGCTCTCAACAGTAGGACATGTTCACCAAATTCCAATTCATTCCCGATGAATCAGACCTGACTCAACTCTAAGCAATAGCAGGCATGACAAACAAGCATGAATGAGTAGGCACATCAGGGCTCAAACAACTCCTACTCATGCTAGTGGGTTTCATCTATTTACTGTGGCAATGACAGGTCATGCAGAGGATAAAGGGGTTCAGCTACCGCAGCAAGTAACATATGAATCGTTGTTGTCCTAATGCAGTAAAAGAGAGCAGGAGCGAGAGAGTGGGATTGTATCGGAATGAGCAAGGGGGTTTTGCTTGCCTGGCACTTCTGAAGATAGCATTGAGTCTTCATTAGTGTCAACGATCACAACGCCGGAACATCGTCTACCGAGAGGGGACAATTACCGGCAACAGAGAAGGAAAACACAATCAATGCAATGCACAATATGATGCATGATCATGACATGTCAATATGCTGTGTTTTAAGATAATGCAACTAGCAACATGTTAAATGGAGTTGGTTTGAACCCTAGGTTCAAATTCAAACTCCATATGTGAGGGTTTAAATGCCATTTATATAATTTGGCCCAAACAGCAGACATAAGTTGCTCTAACATGCATGAAAACAGGACAGCTGGATAGATTGAATTTTTCTGATAATTTTTCATATATAATTTATCTTATTTGGAGCTACGGTTGAATTTCTATGAATTTTAGAAGTTTTGGGCATTTTCTGGAATTTCCTGTATAAACTTAATTCCAGTAATTAAATTACTGCGTCAGCACTACGTCACTGTGACGTCAGCTGGTTAACGGGGTGGTCCAGGTCAAACTGACAGTGGGGCCCGCATGTCATCTGGTCAGCTAATTGACAGGGTTAATTAACACTAATTTAATCCTAAACTAGAAATTAGTTAGGGGTTGGCCCCACATGTTAGTGACTCAGGGGGAAGTCAAACAGGGTCAACCCGGGTCAAACTCACCGGAGTTGACCCGGGGCTCGTCGCCGGCAGGGCCAGAGACGGCGGAGGGGCTCGGGATTCCCCCTCCGGCGACCAAATAGCCGGCGGAGGGCATCTGCGGGACGCGGGCACTCGTCCGCGTCGAGTGGTGGCAGCGGTTGGGCCTGGGATGGCCGGAGTCATCACCGGCGTCGACCTTGGCGGTCGCCGGAGCTCGGGTGAGCTCGGGGTCGACGCTACGGTGGCCATGGTGGCCCGTGCGGGGCACCTACGTGCTCTACGCGGCGCGGAGAGGGAGCTGAGCATGACGGCCGGACCGATAGGTGGCCGGAGATACGTCGGCGGCGAGCACAAACGGCGGCCCGTGCGGGCGAGCAAGGTGCGGTGGCTACGGTGCACGAGAGCGAGAACGGTGGGGGGGAGAGGATCAGTGGCTCACGGCGGAGACGATGGGATGGTCAGCGTGCTCGGGGAAGGCCTGCAGGCGACGAATCCGTCTGTGGCGCCCGGCGGCCGTGGTGATGAGGATGAACTCGATCCCGGCGTTGTGGTTCTTCTAGGGATGTGGCCATCGGCTTGGAGACGAAGAGTGATGCAGCGGAGCTTCTGAGGATGGTGGTTTGTCACGGGGGCAACGATGGGCGCGTGTGCAACTGCGGTGGCCGGCGGGGCTCTCTGTTCGGGCGAAGAACGAGGAGGGAGAGGGGAAAATGGCCAGGGGAGAAGGGGGGGTCAGCACGGGCCTCGTCCACGTCTCTAGGGCGCGGGGTTGGAAGGAAGGAGGCGTCGACACGGCGAAGCAGGAGGTGGCCGCGCATGCGGCGAGCACACGCCCTCCTGCCTACTGGCAGGAGGTTGAAGACGGTGCGCCGGCTGGGCTAGGCCAGCTACAGTGCTGGGCCAGGTGGGCTGTCAAGGAGGTAAGCCCAGGTGGGGTTTCTCTCTCTCTCCTTTTCTAATTCTGTTTTCTGTTTTCTATTTTCTGCAATTGTTTTGGCTTTATTAAAATGCCAGAGCATTTCCAAAAATCCTGATAATATTTGTGGGCACTGTTGAAATTATTCCCAACAGCCCTCAACTAGTTTCAGAATTATTAGAGCATTTAAAATATTTATAGGATTTAAATGCCCCAATTCAAATACAATATGAGTTAATACAAAAATCCAGAAATGACCTAGAAATATGCTTATCATTTTGGCAGAGGTTTTTACCTTTATCATAAGTGATGAACATTTCCAAAGGCATTTTGGGATCATTGGAAATATTTCATTGTGATCCTAGTTGGATTTCATTTGGTGCTAGGGTTTGAACATCCCCATTTCAAGTTTAGGAAAAATTTAAACATGATGCACACATGAATCTAGCCTAGTGCATTGCCAGGAGCTAGGGATGTGACAACTCGCCCCCACTAAACAAGAATCTCGTCCCGAGATTCAGGCGTAGGGTAAGGCGAAGAGGGAACACAAAAGCTAACACAATCTTCACGATCCAATTGTTATTCTCGAAGATGTTGACTCATTGCATCATCCTGATCTTGACACCTTTTCTTTCGAGAGCTTCATCCAGCTATGATGACGGAAGAGAGGGAAACTCTACAGGATTGATCTTCTCGAAGATCGAGCTATACAAGATCAACTCGCGGAATGAGATGTTGACACATCTCGAGTTGAGACACAAAACACATCGAGAGGGATGGAAGAACAAACGATGAGGTTTGATTTGGTGGGCAACAATCCCACGCTTAGGTAGGATGTTGCATGGTTTCAAAGTAGCGAGGAGATAGTTTCCACGATTCCATAACGGGGCACCTTAGGGAAGGTGGCTCATAGAAATATCCCTTAGGTGGCAAGAAGAATTACTTTTGATACGAGATAGTTGAAACACTTTAAACCAGCCTAAGGCAATCACAAACGATCGTGTGAACGAATTCGAAAGAATGGCACACTCATACCAG
Source organism: Triticum aestivum (assembly GCF_018294505.1). Taxonomy (NCBI): domain Eukaryota; kingdom Viridiplantae; phylum Streptophyta; class Magnoliopsida; order Poales; family Poaceae; genus Triticum; species Triticum aestivum. The sequence continues at coordinate 490,195,570 of NC_057814.1, read as the reverse complement.
AAGAAATGATGTGGACTACCTTGTTGAAGACAACGGCATGGATGATTTTGCTTATCATCGGGGATGGATGGGACCCATAGTAGGACCACTTTTGAAGATGATCCTAAGCAGTAATTACTGAGGTGCAAGCTGGGAACAAAATGCAAATGATGGGAATGATTCTAGTAACTCGGGAGAAACCCAACAGTAGAGAGTGATTCCACTATTTGAAAGGTTATAACATAACCGATGAAATGTGGGCCAATCCCAGTTAGTGCCGATGATGACACCTAATGCTTGCGCGTGCTCTCAAGAACTTGAGCATTTCCATATTCATCAAGGTTTTACCAACATCCGTGCTGAGGATCCTGGCAACACAACTTACTACCATGATGAATGGTGATGGACGATGCAGGTGCAAAGGAGGACAACACTTTCTCGGATTTTACCTTAGCAATGCCAAAGAAGCAAATCTGGATGATCGACCGAGAGACATTTAGCACTCCGCTTCTAATGTTCTCCTTGATGTACTGGTTACTACGGTCATGCCTAAAGCATCAACATAGCCATCAAGTAGTGGTCGGACTTCGGAATACAAAGGATCCATAAGGAACAACTAGGGGGCAAATCCTACGAAATCCTTATGGGGAGGTGGCCAACCTCCTCAATCAAGTTACTACAATAATAGGTCTTCCGGCTGGGTGTGTTGGCCACGACATCCACTTACCGGGTTACGAAGACCAATATTAAAGCTATTGGGAGATGTTCCAACCATCATATCTGCCTGAGATTCAGATCTGGTTGGTAACAGGATATTTCATATAGCATGTCCGGAAAAGGAAAGTTTGCAACACAAACCGACGAGATGGCGTTGCGAGATTCTCGGGAGATAGACTACGGTAGTAAGCTCCAAAACATGAGCTGGTTCTGCTACAAACGTGTGAACATGCTGTCCCAAACAAGCATGCCCACATGGTAGTCTTACAATGAAACACTACCGAGTTCTGGTTGGGAACCATTAACGAGGATATCGAAGTCCTAACATAAGTCATGATTCTTAAGAAGAGACTTCTTCTCCTTGAACAAGTCAATCAGTGGCTTGGTGTGCTAGGGATACATATAGAATGAAGGTTGCAAGTCTCCAGACCACAGAATACTTCGCACATATGCATGACTGACTTGGGATGATTCCAAAGGAAGCAAAACAAACTTTCTCGGATCCACGGCGACAACTTACATCAAATGCACATGAACTAGAGGAAGTCACTTCTTCCATCAAAACATAAACTTCATGAGCTAACACGAGGAAGATGCTTTCAAAAGTTTCCAACGCTAACTTAGATGTTCAACCAAATCATGGAGGAGATAAGGATGTTGTCGATGGGCTCAACAACAAACCATCTAGGCTTCCATATAGGTGGAATTCCACAATTAAGTGAACACGGTGATAGCATTGGTCAGACCCAAAAAATGTAATGGTGTATGCTCGAGGAATTGACCACGAGTAAGACAACATTACGAACATCGTTGGTTCTGATTTGATTTGATGATAGCCCATACTCAAATCAAAGTTTGGTTAAGATGATAGGTCCATTAATTGATCACGAGGACCAATCGATGAAGAAATCATCTTTCTACAACACACCACACAAGATATCCCTTTGGAAATGAACTAAGTTAGACAAGTTTTTATCTTCCAACTCTCCAAGTTGTTGTCTAGCTTGACCAACTAGCTCAGGGGTATCCAACACAGATTCTTGGAGAATGGGTGGTTTGGAAGAAAACCAACATGATCACGAACTCAACATAGCGGTCAGGTGACAACCTGGTAATACATCCGAGAAGATATTCGGAACATCACGAACCACCGATATGTTACTAAGCTCGAGAACGATCTTGCTTTTCAGGGCAAGACGATATGACCGAATAAGCAAGGTCTGACACTATCCTAATTCATTGATCGAAAAGTGCACCGGAAATAAGGACTAGGTAGCACGATCAATCTTAGGATGATGATTCAATAACAAGCACGCTAAGAATGAGAGTATTGCCATTAACTACCAAGCAACGGAGTTGCTAGGAGTATTGATTTCACACATCACAATTCACTTGTCGGTATTCCGGTTATAATAACACGGGGACCGAGGGATGAACGATGATGGCGAGAAGTATCACTGCGTCAAGAATCCAAAAGAGGTAGTGCAATTCCCATGACATTCTTGACATAAAGATGGTAATACTCGAAGGTAGAACAGAACAAAAGCTGGTTAGGCATTTGATCTGCGGGATACAACTACTTTGACCGAATCCCAAAGATCGACGAGGTACTGGAGTTTGTTTCTCCTAGTCATTCCGGATTAGAATGGCTTGACAGACCACAAGAATAATAGGCATCGATAACACAAATGCACAATTACTCCTGACTATCAATTGATAGACGAGGGCCAGAAAATAACTAAAGAGGGACAACTCAAAGGAACATATAACTTTCTGAGTTATGGATGCATAGATTAGTATGTCGAACAAATTCAACATATTTCTTCCGGATAACCCATGCAGAGGAGGAAGCACTGGCAGAATCACAATATGAATGGAGTACTCCTCAAGAGCGCCCTGGTTGTGATCTTTTGGTTAAAAGAACTTCTGCCATGATGGTTCATGGTATTGGAAGAATGAGATACCACGGACCTCGAGGACTAATGCAAAGATTACTAATAACCTAAAGGAACGAGCAAACACTATCAACACGAGGTAAGTAGAGTGAATCTTGGGTCAAGAACCCAAGAAATAGAATGCCTACTAACTAAATTGCATCACGGGATGCTTTCGAGAATAATGGCCAGAATCATCACACTGGGGATGCAAGCATTGCTAGATTACTAAGTGGTCCTCTAAGACACCTAGGGTCATAATAATAGCTCCAACATATATGTCGAGGCAATAGAGTGCCTCAACGCACCGGTAGTGTGCTTAATCTGGCCCAAAGGGACGCAAAACAGAGGGAAAGGATTTTGCAAATGCATCAGATTGTTTAGAAACCTGGGATGACTCGGACAGCATAACGACTATAAATGCTCAAAGGATTTGAGACATCCTGCAAAAATGGTGGCATAACCATTCAGAATCACAATATCAAGGTTCCGAGATCAACTGTCAACATATGGAAGTAGTAGAAACTGAACTGAGGCTTTAGACCAACAATCCTACGAGTCTACGGATTAGTAATACGTGATCCTGATAGAAAGATGAGAAGCCTAGTTCTTAATCCCCGTAGAAGAGAAGAGGGTGACTCAGATCAGAAGGGCATAAGGTAAAGGAGTAAAAAGAGCCTTACGTTCCCTTCCACAATCAATTCCCTTATATAACTAAAGCATTTCTAGACTCAACTTCGACCAGTTTGGCTTGGTAAACCTACAGGCAGTCAGGCTCTGATACCAAAGCTGTCGGACCGTCAGGGACCCCGATTCCAAGTCACACCGATCTAGCCTGTAACACCTCATATCACTTTGCGGCCTCACGCACGGTACTCCCACGGGTGTCGCCTTACCATGGCCCGGGACCGTTTGCGCCTTTTGGCTCACGTATATGACAGTGTCGCTAGCATCCATATGACAGAGAACCCGGGCCGACATGGCTAGTCGTGAACCCAAAGCGGCACTAACGTATGGGGACAGGCATACATGAATCAACATCGAACGTGTCGGTCAGCAGCGTGCGAATCCGGGCTGTAGCACTGGGCTAACAGGACTCCGGGAACCCGGGCTGTAGCAGGCTAGGCAGGACTCCGGATGTCACCGCGTGACATTTCCCCGAAGGGACAGACACAGGAACGATATGAAACACATGCCGGCCAGTCAAGTGTCCAGAGCAGTAGTGCTGGGCTAGCAGGACTCCGGTGAACCGGGCTGTAGCGGACTACTATGGCTCAAGGAGGCACTAGACTACATTTCCCCATAAGAGAGGCTGCTAAGGATAGACAACTAGGTTGTCGGATCCCACACATACCAAGCATTTCAATCATACACACAATATGCTCGATATGTGCAAATACAACATGGCATCACAACAAGACTCTACGACTCAGAGTATTTATTCATTAGGCTCCGAAGAGCCAGATATTACAAACATGGGTCTCATGACCCAACATTCAGAGCATACAAGTCAAAGCACATGCGGAAGCTTAACATGTCTGAGTACAGACATCTACAAATGAAAAAGGCTGAGAAGCCTGACTATCTACCAGATCCTGCCGAGGGCACAAGATCGTAGCTGAGGTATCAAGCTAAACGTCGAAGTCCACACGGAACTACTAGCGAGACTGACGTCTCTCTGCAAAACATAAAATAAGCAAACGTGAGTACAAATGTACCCAGCAAGACTTACATCAGAACTATCTACATATGCATCGGTATCAACAAAGGGGGTGGTGGAGTTTAACTGCAGCAAGCCAGCTTTGACTCGGTGGCTATCCTGAACTACGACTGCAAGTAACTCTTTTGAGGTGGCGCACACGAGTCCACATATTCACCATATCAATACACCACTATGGATCCGCTCCCGTCTCCCTACGAGAACGCCATCCATAGCACTCACGCTTATCTTGCGCATTTTAGAGTATCCACTTTCACTTGTCTATGAACTGTACAGGCAACCCAGAAGTCCTTTACCGCGGACACGGCTATTCGAATAGATCATATTAACCCTGCAGGGGTGTACTTCGTCACACACGCTCTCGCCACTTACCACCATGTACACGTCGTGTACCTCGGCAACCTTCAAGCGGAAGCCTGGCGAGGGAGTCGGCCACGACCTGACTAACCACACAAGTCTCTAGTCCAGGTTTATCGCCTATTCGGGTTCCATCCGCAAGGAGATCCGGCCGGGGTGTCGCTCACGGCCCCAAACGATGTGTGCAGGGTTCCCGAGCCCACCATCCGGGTGCCACTCGGTACACCAGGCCACGTGTGCCTAGTCTGTCCCAAGCCCACCTGTACCGGGTGCCACTTGGTAGACTACTAACACTACCTACAAACACCAGAAACTAGTTGCAACTCCTGGACAGAGATCAGGTTGATTAATAAGTCGAGAGGGGCACTTAAGCATTCCAATGCGTGGTAGTAACTGTTCATGGATCACAAACACAGAACTCAGTTCCTGAGGACGGTTTCAATGAGACAACCCACCATGTACTCCTACATGGCCTCTCACCGCTACCTTTACCAAATCGTGTTCACACACTTAGCTCTCAACAGTAGGACATGTTCACCAAATTCCAATTCATTCCCGATGAATCAGACCTGACACAACTCTAAGCAATAGCAGGCATGACAAACAAGCATGAATGAGTAGGCACATCAGGGCTCAAACAACTCCTACTCATGCTAGTGGGTTTCATCTATTTACTGTGGCAATGACAGGTCATGCAGAGGATAAAGGGGTTCAGCTACCGCAGCAAGTAACAGATGAATCGTTGTTGTCCTAATGCAGTAAAAGAGAGCAGGAGCGAGAGAGTGGGATTGTATCGGAATGAACAAGGGGGTTTTGCTTGCCTGGCACTTCTGAAGATAGCATTGAGTCTTCATTAGTGTCAACGATCACAACGTCGGAACATCGTCTACCGAGAGGGGACAATACCGGCAACAGAGAAGGAAACACAATCAATGCAATGCACAATATGATGCATGATCATGACATGGCAATATGCTGTGTTTTGAGCTAATGCAACTAGCAACATGTTAAATGGAGTTGGTTTGAACCTAGGTTCAAATTCAAACTCCATATGTGAGGTTTAAATGCCATTTATATAATTTGTCCTAAACAGCAGCCATAAGTTGTTCTAACATGCATGAAAACAGGTACAGCTGGATAGATTGAATTTTTCTGATCATTTTTCATATATAATTATTTCATTTGGAGCTACGGTTGAATTTCTATGAATTTTAGAAGTTTTGGGCATTTTCTGGAATTTCCTGTATAAACTTAATTCCAGTAATTAAATTACTGCGTCAGCACTACGTCACTGTGACGTCAGCTGGTCAATGGGGTGGTCCAGGTCAAACTGACAGTGGGGCCCGCATGTCATCTGGTCAGCTAATTGACAGGGTTAATTAACACTAATTTAATCCTAAACTAGAAATTAGTTAGGGGTTGGCCCCACATGTTAGTGACTCAGGGGGAAGTCAAACAGGGTCAAGCCGGGTCAAACTCACCGGAGTAGACCCGGGGCTCGTCGCCGGCAGGGCCAGAGACAGCGGAGGGGCTCGGGATTCCCCCTCCGGCGACCAAATGGCCGGCGGAGGGCATCTGCGAGACGCGGGCACTCGTCCGCGTCGAGTGGTGGCAGCGGTTGGGCCTGGGATGGCCGGAGTCATCACCGGCGTCGACCTTGGCGGTCGCCGGAGCTCGGGTGAGCTCGGGGTCGACGCTACGGTGGCCAGGGTGGCCCGTGCGGGGCACCTACGTGCTCTACGCGGTGCGGAGAGGGAGCTGAGCACGACGGCCGGACCGATAGGTGGCCGGAGATACGTCGGCGGCGAGCACAAACGGCGGCCCGTGCGGGCGAGCAAGGTGCGGTGGCTACGGTGCACGAGAGCGAGAACGGTGGGGGGGGAGAGGATCAGTGGCTCACGGCGGAGATGATGGGATGGTCAGCGTGCTCGGGGAAGGCCTGGAGGCGACGAATCCGTCTGTGGCGCCCGGCGGCCGTGGTGATGAGGATGAACTCGATCCCGGCGTTGTGGTTCTTCTGGGGATGTGGCCGTCGGCTTGGAGACGAAGAGTGATGCAGCGGAGCTTCTGAGGATGGTGGTTTGTCACGGGGGCAACGATGGGCGCGTGTGCAACTGCGGTGGCCGGCGGGGCTCTCTGTTCGGGCGAAGAACGAGGAGGGAGAGGGGAAAATGGCCAGGGGAGAAGGGGGGGTCAGCACGGGCCTCGTCCACGTCTCTAGGGCGCGGGGTTGGAAGGAAGGAGGCGTCGACACGGCGAAGCAGGAGGTGGCCGCGCGTGCGGCGAGCACACGCCCTCCTGCCTACTGGCAGGAGGTTGAAGACGGTGCGGCGGCTGGGCTAGGCCAGCTACAGTGCTGGGCCAGGTGGGCTGTCAAGGAGGTAAGCCCAGGTGGGGTTTCTCTCTCTCTCCTTTTCTAATTCTGTTTTCTGTTTTCTATTTTCTGCAATTGTTTTGGCTTTATTAAAATGCCAGAGCATTTCTAAAAATCCTGATAATATTTGTGGGCACTGTTGAAATTATTCCCAACAGCCCTCAACTAGTTTCAGAATTATTAGAGCATTTAAAATATTTATAGGATTTAAATGCCCCAATTCAAATACAATATGAGTTAATACAAAAATCCAGAAATGACCTAGAAATATGCTTATCATTTTGGCAGAGGTTTTTACCTTTATCATAAATGATGAACATTTCCAAAGGCATTTTGGGATCATTGGAAATATTTCATTGTGATCCTAGTTGGATTTCATTTGGTGCTAGGGTTTGAACATCCCCATTTCAAGTTTAGGCAAAATTTAAACATGATGCACACATGAATCTAGCCTAGTGCATTGCCAGGAGCTAGGGATGTGACAGGCATCAAACCCAAGCTGGTGCGGTCTTTGAAGGAATCAGACAAACACTGGGTTGAGGAGCTTGACTCCGTACTCTGGGGACTGCGGACTACACCCAATGGCACTATGGGATACACACCTTTTTTCATGGAGTATGGCGCAGAGGTTGTGCTACCCTGCGACATTATACATGACTCACCTCGGGTGCGCATGTACGAAGAGAGAGAGGCCGAGCTTGATCGGCAGGCCAACCTAGACGCGCTGGAGGAGGAGCGTGACGTTGCAAAAGCCCGTTCCGCATTTTATCAACAACAGTCCCGCAGATATCAAAGCAGAGAAGTACGGGCCAAGACTTATAATGTTGGCGCACTCGCTCTACGCTTGCCGGAGAAGAAAAAGGACAAACTCAAGCCCAAATGGGAGGGCCCCTTCATCATTCATGAAGTTCTCACCGGAGGAGCGTACCGCCTGCATAATGCGTCAGACAATCGTCTTGAGAACCCCTGGAACGCGGCCAGACTCCAAAGATTCTATGCCTAAGCGCCAAACTCTTTGTTTGTCTCCTCCTCCCTGCTGTTAACATAACACCTTTTTTCTTTTTCTCTCTCTTTTCATTTTTTCTCTTCAGCCTTACAGCTTTTGCGCGGTTAGTGACGGTGTCCTGGACTAGGGGTACTCACCACGTCGTCTCCTGATCAGTTGGATTGGGCCAAGGACCCCCAGGGCCATTTACTCATGGGCCAGTTCGGATAGCCGATGACATGCACAAGGAAAATTCCACAAGACTTGGTGATCAAGACAAGGACTCCTCTCCACCGACGTATTCGACTAGGACTCTTGTTATCCTAGGCCTCTGGTGCATTATATAAGCCAAGGCCAGGCTAGTCGATAGATCATTATGATATTACTCATCATACCTCTAAAGTTTAGACCACAACATATGATCTCGAGGTAGATCAACTCTTGTAACACTCATATTCATCAAGATCAATCAAGCAGGAAGTAGGGTATTACCTCCATTAAGAGGGCCCAAACCTGGGTAAACACCGTGTCCCTTGTCTCTTGTTACCATCGACCTTAGACGCACAGTTCGGGACCCCCTACCCGAGATCCACCGGTTTTGACACCGACATTGGTGCTTTCATTGAGAGTTCTGTTGTGTGATCGGCAAAGGATCAATGGCTCATCTGCAGATTAACTGCGACGTCGGCATCTTCGTCACCAGCTCGACTGGTCACCTCGGCTTGACCGAGGACTGTGCCCTCCCTCCGATAGTCATGTTCGGATGAGTGCCTTTATCAACATCAACTCCGATCTCTATCATGATCATGGAGGAATTATCCTCGGAGCTCGGGGGCTTAACGCCAACATTGCCCTCGGGCGACCGTGTTGTTTTTCCCGACAGCAAACTTGTATCTGCTGCCACCACCTCCTTGAGCATCGCTTTGACGATTCCTTCGGTGGAATTGTGCGGAATTAATTCTACAACAGCCATGCAAAATTTCATCGAGTTCCGACGGAGGAATCTCCGGCAATCTATGATATACCGGAGCCCTGTCAAATCTAGACGGGAATCCGGACGAGTTTAGGGCGTGGTCTCCAGAGCCTAGCTCGGAGGTCCTTTGGAAGATCCAACCGTTCATCTGCTGCGGAATTCCCATATCTACCACCCCTCCAAATTTCAGCTCGATCCGATGGTTCAAACTCCGGGAACCTTCCGATGAGTGGACCACTTTTTCAGATCCGTTTTCTGCGCGAGAACGAATCCGACCCGAGTTCATCTTTTTTATGAACGTGATTTCGGACATACTTTTTGAAGGAAGTTTTATATGGGGTATTGTGTTTTGTTCCCAAACACATCCCACTAATTTTAAGGTCTTTTCCAATATGATCTTCACCATCGCGCCGGTGTCAAATCAGCCCATCAACGTTGCTCCACGGCTGCCGACCTGCGCTAAACACGCCGTCGCTTTGTTGAGCCGATCTCAACTTCTTCGGATCATCATATGGGCAAGCCGAACAAGAGTTCGACGTCGCGAAGTATAAATCATCACCAACATCGCCGCCCCACGGATTACACGGAGAGGGCACGCCGGCATCACCGCACGGTCACTTCATCAAGCCGGCATTGACTACGTCACAAGTTACGACCTGCGCCGGCATGCTCGCACTGTTGCTTTTTCATGTCCGTCACGCCGAACTACTTCAACACCTCGGCTGACATGGCAGCTGCAACGTCTCCTTACCGACCTGCTCCGTCACCTCGGCTAGACCGGGGGTTTGCCATCCCTTCTTCAACCTACTCCGGAGACTTCGACGTCGTCAGCCGACCAGCTTTGTCATGTTAGCTGGACCGGGGGCTTTGCCTCGGCGAGCCAACCTTCACCAGCATCGCCATACTGTCGCTTCACCGCCCATCAGGCAATGGGTGCGCGAATCGATTCCCAATTTTGGGAGTCACTTTTCTTCGGACTGCTACAACAAATAAACCAGGTGTTGCTAATCCTAGCAATTTTTGCTTGTTTGAGTTTTATTTTCCCAAGGAATTATTACTCGGGTTTGTTCCATCATCTATACACAGGTCTATCAAATGGTGGCCGCATTAACGAGGTCGCGCGGTGGTTCGGTCAGTTTTCGTACATAGTTCGGCGAAGGCCGCATCTGGAACTCGGACCGACCTGTGAATTCAGACTTTGCCATGCCTTTAACGCATCATGCCGACGCCCTGCATGGACATTGACTTCAGCGTCAGGCCACTAATCTTTAACTAGATTATTTTGCGTAAATTAATTACGCGAGGATTTTTATATATTTATATTATTATTGTTGGCCTGCACTATTTTACATGTGCAGGTAATGGACTTCAACTACATCACGTGGTCTCTTCGGCAAGCCGACGCCATCGTCCCAATCGGCGTAAATCGGCTCGCGTGATCACCTTGTTGGTCGTGTTGCCATACCGACGTGTTCGGTTGCCTCGGGAACTTCGGCATCGCCGACAGTGCTCTACCTCATCGAGCGTTCGGCGCATAGGCCATATTTCCTTTATTACTCACTTTGCATAAATTATTTGTTATGCAACAATTTTTTTTATTATTATTACTATTATCTCCGGTTTGCACTATTTTTTGTGCACAGGCAAATGATCCGGGTCGGGCAGTGTTGTCACCTCGGCTGGACGGGGGGCTTCGTCAACACTTCATTAACCCACGCCAGGGACTTCAGCATCACTCTGCCGGCCTGCATTGGCCGTGCTATGTCACCACTTCAGAGTGTCGAGCTCTTCGCTCCGCCACCTCAGGACCGGCTTGGGGAATGGAACCTTGTCCCACATCAAGCTCGGGCCACGTCATCAATGTCGAACACATTAACCAGCTAAGTCGCTTTCATGCTCAAAAAGTTTTAGTTTTAAATTTTGTTCGGTTCGACCAAGCATTATTTTTTTGACAAAAAGTTGTTTATGAAAAACTTCCTTGTCAAAACTTTGCTTGTGACACACAAATTCAAATACCCCGTTTATTTAGGGGCTTCCTTTATGAAGCCTCTCCTCTTGCATATGATTATACTTGTATGGCTCCGTTCCTTGTTCGTGTATTACGCCACAGTATGCACCATGTTGACTTAAGTGTTTCGCAAGCTGGGTTGCCTGGCTCCTGTGCTTACCCCTACGTTCCCGATTGTTCAGCTTGGGAGTAAAGGGAGCACCTTTGCGATTGTCACGATCGGGTCATCCGAGCTCGGACCTCAGACTGGGTGAAGCCGAAAGCTAGCGCTCTTATTGTTTTCAATTATGGTCGGCACGCAACGGAACTCATGAATACAAAATATCTATTGCACAAGTCTCATAGTAACAATGAGCAACCGAAGAAAGGTACCGGTGGAGGTACTATTTTCTTCGAAGATTCTTCTTACACTTCGTCAGTAATATAGCATAAGTTCCCTGAGCGCGCTTTGTCTGTTACAGCCTTATGGCCTGATTGCCTGGTTATCGAAAACACCATCGATATTCTCGACAGGTGGAGTACTGATACGTCTCCAACGTATCTATAATTTATGAAGTATTCATGCTATTAGATTATCTATTTTGGATGTTTATGGGCTTTATTAAACACTTTTATATTATTTTTGGGACTACCTATTAACTCAGAGCCCAGTGCCAGTTTCTGTTTTTCCCCTTGTTTCAGTGTTTCGCAGAAAAGGAATATCAAACGGAGTCCAAACGGAATGAATCCTTCGGGAGCGTGATTTTTGGAACGAACATGATCCAGGAGACTTGGAGTTGAAGTCAAGGAAACTTCAAGGTGGCCACAAGGCAGGGAGGCGCGCCTGCCCCCCTGGGCGCGCCCCCACCCTCATGGGCCCCTCGTGGCTCCCCTGACCGACTTCTTTCACCTATATATATATCCATATACCCTAAAAACATCGGGGAACAGAATAGATCGGGAGTTCCGCCGCCGCAAGCCTCTATAGCCTCCAAAAACCAATCAGGACCCTGTTCCGGCACCCTGTCGGAGGGGGGAACCCTCACCGGTGGCCATCTTCATCATCCCGGCGCTCTCCATGACGAGGAGGGAGTAGTTCACCCTCGGGGCTGAGGGTATGTACCAGTAGCTATGTGTTTGATCTCTCTCTCTCTCGTGTTCTTGAGATGGTACAATCTTGATGTATCGCGAGCTTTGCTATTATAGTTGGATCTTATGATGCTTCTCCCCCTCTACTCTCTTGTAATGGATTGAGTTTTCCCTTTGAAGTTATCTTATCGGATTGAGTCTTTAAGTATTTGAGAACACTTGATGTATGTCTTGCATGTGCGTATCTGTGGTGACAATGGGATATCACGTGATTCACTTGATGTATGTTTTGGTGATCAACTTGCGGGTTCCATGACCTCGTGAACTTATGCATAGGGGTTGGCACACGTTTTCGTCTTGACTCTCCGGTAGAAACTTTGGGGCACTCTTTGAAGTACTTTGTGTTGGTTGAATAGATGAATCTGAGATTGTTTGATGCATATCCTATAATCATACCCATGGATACTTGAGGTGACATTGGAGTATCTAGGTGACATTAGGGTTTTGGTTGATTTGTATCTTAAGTTGTTATTCTAGTACGAACTCTATGATAGATCGAACAAAAAGAATAGCTTCGTGTTATTTTACTACGGACTCTTGAATAGATCGATCAGAAAGGAAAACTTTGAGGTGGTTTCGTACCCTACAATAATCTCTCCGTTTGTTCGCCGCTATTAGTGACTTTGGAGTGACTCTTTGTTGCATGTTGAGGGATTGTTATATGATCTAATTATGTTATTATTGTTGAGAGAACTTGCACTAGTGAAAGTATGAACCCTAGGCCTTGTTTCGAAGCATTGCAATACCGTTTTCGCTCACTTTTATCATTAGTTACCTTGCTGTTTTTATAATTTCAGATTACAAATACCTATATCTACCATCCATATTGCACTTGTATCACCATCTCTTCGCCAAACTAGTGCACCTATACAATTTACCATTGTATTGGGTGTGTTGGGGACACAAGAGACTCTTTGTTATTTGGTTGCAGGGTTGTTTGAGAGAGACTATCTTCAACCTATGCCTCCCACGGATTGATAAACCTTAGGTCATCCACTTAAGGGAAATTTGCTACTGTCCTACAAACCTCTGCACTTGGAGGCCCAACAACGTCTACAAGAAGAAGGTTTCGTAGTAGACATCAAGCTCTTTTCTGGCGCCGTTGCTGGGGAGGTGAGTGCTTGAAGGTATATCTTTAGATCTTGCAATCGAATCTTTTTGTTTCTTGTTTTATCACTAGTTTAGTCTATAAAAGAAAACTACAAAAAATGGAATTAAGGTTGCCTCAGATGCTTCATCTTTTTAATATCTTTCGTGAAAATGATGGGAAGGAAAATTGTGCTCAAGTACTAGAAGAAGAATACATAGAATGCTTGGCATAAAATATGTGAATGATGAGCATGATTGCAATGTTGTTAGTATGCATTCTTTGAATACCCATGATGCTAATGATATGCATAGGCCCAAGCTTGGGGATGTTATGTTTGATGAGAATGACATGTTTGAGAATTTATTTGCTGCAATTAATGTTTGTTCCAAGCTTGGGGATGCTATGTTTAATGAAGATGATATTTTTAGCCTCCCAAGTTTTGATGAGAAAATTTATTATGATGAAAGCATGCCTCCTATTTATGATGATTATTGTGTTGACAAGTATGCTATAAAGAATAAAGATAACCATGAAACTTGTCATCATGATTTTAATTTTCAATTGGATTATGCTTCACATGATAGTTATTTCGTTGAGTTTGCTCCCACTACTATTCATGAGAAGAATTTTGCTTATGTGGAGAGTACTAAATTTTCTATGCTTGTAGATCATGAAAAGAATGCTTTATGTGATGGTTATATTGTTGAATTCATTCATGATGCTACTGAAAATTATTATGAGGGAGGAACATATGCTTGTAGGAATTGCAATAAGATCAAGTTTCCTCTCTATGTGCTTAAAGTTTTAAAGTTATGCTTGTTTTACCTTCCTATGCTAGTTGCTTCATGTTCCCACAAATTGTTTGCTCACAAAATCCCTATGCATAGGAAGTGGGTTAGACTTAAATGTGCTAGTCATATTCTTCATGATGCTCTCTTTATGTTTCAATTCTTATCTTTTATGTGAGCATCATTGAAATCATCATGCCTAGCTAGGGGCGTTAAACGTTAGCGCTTGTTGGGAGGCAACCCAATTTTATTTTTGTTCTTTTATTTTGCTCCTATTTAGTAATAAATAATTCATCTAGACTCTATTTAGGTGTGGTTTTATGTTTTAGTTAGTGTTTGTGCCAAGTAGAACCTTTGGGAAGACTTGGGTGAAGTCTTTATGATCTTGCTGTAAAAAACAGAAACTTTAGCGCTCACGAGATTAGCTGCCATTTTTTACTGGAGAGTGCTTTTAAGTTGATTCTTGTTGCAGAAGATTAATAGACAAAGTCCTCAGGACCACCATTTATTTCAGAATTTTTGGAGTTCCAGAAGTATACGTTTTATACAGATTACTACAGACTGTTCTGTTTTTGACAGATTCTGTTTTCTATGTGTTGTTTGCTTATTTTGATGAATCTATGAGTTGTATCGGAGGGTATGAACCATAGAGAAGTTGGAATACAGTAGATATTACACCAATATGAATTTAGAATGAGTTCACAACAGTACCTAAGTAGTGATTTATTTTCTTATACTAACGGAGCTTACGAGTTTTCTGTTAAGTTTTGTGTTGTGAAGTTTTCAAGTTTTGGGTAAGGATTTGATGGACTATGGAATAAGGAGTGGCAAGAGCCTAAGCTTGGGGATGCCCAAGGCACCCCAAGGTAATATTCAAGGACAACCAAGAGCCTAAGCTTGGGTATGCCCCGGATGGCATCCCCTCTTTCGTCTTCGTTCATCGGTAACTTTACTTGGAGCTATATTTTTATTCACCACATGATATGTGTTTTGCTTGGAGATTCGTTTTATTTTCTTTAGCTTTGCTTGCTGTTTGAATAAAATACCAAGATCTGAAATTCTTAAATGTTAGAGAGTCTTCACATAGCTACACAATTATTTAACTACTCATTGATCTTCACTTATATCTTTTTGGAGTAGTTTGTCATTTACTCGTGTGCTTCACTTATATCCTATGTGTAAATGGTTGAATGAATTGAATATCATAAATCTTAAATTATACATGTTTCATATGCTTATCCCATGGGGAGTAATGACTTTACATATAAGAAGTAGAGGTGGTAAATTTCTTGAAGGTTAGCAAACATTGTATTGGTCACTTGAACAATTCATGAAAGAATATTGAAGGAAGAGAGATTTCACATATAAATATACTATCTTGGACATCTTTTGTAATTGTGAGCACTCATTAAAATATGACATGCTAAAAGGTAGATGTTGGACAAGGAAGACAACATAATGGGTTATGTTTTCTTATATCCGAAATAAAGTATATTGTCATGGATCGCCCAACACGTTGAGCTTGCCTTTCCCCCTGATGCTAGCCAAATTCTTTGCACCAAGTAGAGATACTACTTGTGCTTCCAAACATCCCTTAAACCAGTATTGCCATGAGAGTCCACCATACCTACCTATGGATTGAGTAAGATCCTTCAAGTAAGTTGTCATCGGTGCATGCAATAAAAATTGCTCTCTAAATATGTATGATCTTTTAGTGGGGAGAAAATAAGCTTTATACGATCTTGTGATATGGAAGCAATAAAAGCGACGGACTGCATAATAAAGGTCCCTATCACAAGTGGCAATATAAAGTGACGTTCCCTTGCATTAAGATTTTGTGCATCCAACTATAAAAGCGCATGGCAACCTCTGCTTCCCTCTGCGAAGGGCCTATCTTTTACTTTTATGCAAGAGTCATGGTGATCTTCACCTTTCCTTTTTACATTTTATCCTTTGGCAAGCACATTGTGTTGGAAAGATTCTGATATATATATATATCTAATTGGATGTAAGGCATCATGAGCTATTATTGTTGACATTGCCCTTGAGGTAAAAGGTTGGGAGGCGAATCTATAAGCCCCTATCTTTCTCTGTGTCTGATTAAAACTTTGAACCCATAAATATCGCGTGAGTGTTATTAATTGTGAAAGACTATATGATAGTTGAGTATGTGGAGTTTGCTAAATCAAAGCTCTGGCATAGACTCTTCCTGAAAATAAGATGAATTGTAATTGTTTGATGACTGATAACACGATTTGTTAGTTTTCAAGAAAGTTTATGATCTATACTTTAACATGTGAATAGTTTGTTACTTGATCATGAGAAGCTTTATGAGATGAGCTACTGTTATGATATATAATGATGCTAGAAAAGGAGATTGAAATTATCATTGATCAAACTTGTGCACCTGCTAGCATTCACACTTCATAAATTATTTCTTTTATCATTTACCTACTCGAGGACGAGCAGGAATTAAGCTTGGGGATGCTGATACGTCTCCAATGTATCTATAATTTATGAAGTATTCATGCTATTATATTATCTGTTTTGGATGTTTATGGGCTTTATTAAACACTTTTATATTATTTTTGGGACTAGCCTATTAACTCAGAGCCCAGTGCCAGTTTCTGTTTTTTCCCTTGCTTCAGTGTTTCGCAGAAAAGGAATATCAAATGGAGACAAACGGAATGAAACCTTCGGGAGCGTGATTTTTGGAACGAACGTGATCTAGGAGAGTTAGAGTTGAAGTCAAGGAAACTTCAAGGTGGCCACGAGGCAGGGAGGCGCGCCTGCCCCCCTGGGCACGCCCCCACCCTTGTGGGCCCCTCGTGGCTCCCCTGACCGACTTCTTTCGCCTATATATATCCATATACCCTAAAAACATCGAGGAACAGAATAGATCGGGAGTTCCGCCACCGCAAGCCTCTATAGCCACCAAAACCCAATCGGGACCCTGTTCCGGCACCCTGCCGGAGGGGGGCACCCTCACCGGTGGCCATCTTCATCATCCCGACGCTCTCCATGACGAGAAGGGAGAAGTTCACCCTCGGGGCTGAGGGTATGTACCAGTAGCTATGTGTTTGATCTCTCTCTCTCGTGTTCTTGAGATGGTACGATCTTGATGTATCGCGAGCTTTGCTATTATAGTTGGATCTTATGATGCTTCTCCCCCTCTACTCTCTTGTAATGGATTGAGTTTTCCCTTTGAAGTTATCTTATCAGATTGAGTCTTTAAGGATTTGAGAACACTTGATGTATGTCTTGCATGTGCGTATCTGTGGTGACAATGGGATATCACGTGATTCACTTGATGTATGTTTTGGTGATCAACTTGCGGGTTCCGTGACCTCATGAACTTATGCATAGGGGTTGGCACACGTTTTCGTCTTGACTCTCCGGTAGAAACTTTGGGGCACTCTTTGAAGTACTTTGTGTTGGTTGAATAGATGAATCTGAGATTGTTTGATGCATATCCTATAATCATACCCATGGATACTTGAGGTGACATTGGAGTATCTAGGTGACATTAGGGTTTTGGTTGATTTGTGTCTTAACGTGTTATTCTAGTACGAACTCTATGATAGATCAAACAGAAAGAATAGCTTCGTGTTATTTTACTACGGACTCTTGAATAGATCGATCAGAAAGGATAACTTTGAGGTGGTTTCGTACCCTACAATAATCTCTTCATTTGTTCTCCACTATTAGTGACTTTGGAGTGACTCTTTGTTGCATGTTGAGGGATTGTTATATGATCAAATTATGTTATTATTGTTGAGAGAACTTGCACTAGTGAAAGTATGAACCCTATGCCTTGTTTCGAAGCATTGGAATACCGTTTTAACTCACTTTTATCATTAGTTATCTTGCTGTTTTTATAATTTCAGATTACAAAAACCTATATCTACCATCCATATTGCACTTGTATCACCATCTCTTCGCCGAACTAGTGCACCTATACAATTTACCATTGTATTGTGTGTGTTGGGTACACAAGAGACTCTTTGTTATTTGGTTGCAGGGTTGTTTGAGAGAGACTATCTTCAACCTACGCCTCCCACGGATTGATAAACCTTAGGTCATCCACTTAAGGGAAATTTGCTACTGTCCTACAAACCTCTGCACTTGGAGGCCCAACAACGTCTACAAGAAGAAGGTTGCATAGTAGAAATCAAGTACATAACACTTTTCGGCCCTTGACCGAAGAGGGCGAAGCCGACGGTCGGTTAAGACGCGTTTAAAGTTCGGGTGAACACATATATGTTATAAGTACTTTGGTACATACAATCATTATACATAAAATTCTTTTACCCAAGTCACTTGGGGGCTCTTAAAATTTATATGAGTTGTTTTATAGTAAATGTGTTTTCTTCTTGGTCGTTGCGAAGTCTTTTTCTACCGCTCCTTTTTCGACTCGAGTGTATGGTCAATAGCCGGATAGCCTGTCTTCTCTCTAAAAGCCGCTCGAGTTTAGTTTGCTAAACTGACCTCGGAGAAGTACTCCGCCTTTGGGATAAGGAGCTTGAAGTTGTAGGCTGACCCGCGTGAAGTCTTGAGATCGGATGTGTCGTGTTAAAGCACGACAGAAGCACATTTTTTTCCAATTTTTGGATTGGCACCGAACACTTGATCTTGTTTGGACGTCAACTTTTTACTGACGTTTTTTGGTTTTAAACTATTTTTGTGTTTCCAGCATAAGTCTCGCAGTGCAACGCCGGACACCTTTAGAGATTCGGCAAAAATATTCTCGGATATTGCTATACATGCATCGGTTTCAAATTGTGTCTTCGGTCAAATAGTTGGGTTGCCCGGCTCCTGTGCTTGCCTCCTACGTTCCGCGTTGTTCGGATAGGTGTGCAAAGGGAGAACTACTGCGATTGTGCTTCCAGCTCGCATGGTTAAGCACCTCAGTGGAGAAAGCCAAAAACTGACTGTCACAATAAGCATAAATTGGTCAGCGATCCGATGACTATGTTAAATGACGGGCCGATCATAACATTGGCCGAAGTGTTTACGGCTTGACCTCGGCAGTCGCCGAACACTAACCGGGGGCTCGTAGCTAGCTTCCCCAGTTTAAAAGCTCCTATGACTAAGTTAAAGTTATAAAGCCCGCATATCTGATTGCCTCGTTTCTGCTCACACAACCGCCTTCAGGCACCGAGACGTCGGCTAAGGTTGTCTTGTTATTGCGGAGACACCCTGCGTACTATCTACAAAGGGGTAGAAGCTGACGATGGGCCACTTTCAAGTGATAAACGGTCGCAATGGAGTCAAAATGAATATATCATCGACATTCGTATTTTATATACGAGGGCTACCTTCCGTAATCATCGTCATAAAGCCATAAATATGCATCAATCTGACTTAAGATTTTGGCCCAGCTGGGTTGCCTGGCTCCTGTGCTTACCCCTACATTCCTGATTGTTCGGCTAGGTGGTAAAGGGAGCACCTCTGTGATTGTTACTACCGGGTCATCCGAGTAAGTACCTCAGACTGGGTGAAGCCGAAAGCTAGCAATCTTAAAGGACCACATTGGTCGGCAACGACGGAAGTGAAAATTTTGGTTCATTAATACCATAGAGTTCGAGAACTTTCCCCGAACTAAATCCTCAATATTTTCCTCCCACATTGATCGGAGGTGAGGTTTCATGATCATGATAAGCATGAGGACCCAAAGAAAGGAACCGATAGCAGGACTATTTTCTTTGGAAGATCTTTCTTACGTTAAAACATAAGATAACATATCTCTCCGTGTATCTTTGTTTATAAAACCGTATGGCCGGATTGCCTTGTTTTCCATAAATCTTTGCCCTTATAACGGCTTTATAAAGTAGGAAAACACTCCTCGGCTACTGGCCGAAGAGGTTGAAGCTGATGGTCGGTCAACAAAGTTTTGTACAATGCAGATCCGAGCATTAATGATGTAAAGTACTTGGATACATAGAGTCATTACACATAATTTGTGATTTTACTATGGATATCGATCCTTAATTCGGCCACTCGTGCCCGCATTAAGGCTCGGGGGCTACTGGGCTTCGGGCTTATTATTTACAAATATTAAAGGGGCACATCGATCCCCTGATCTGGTGTTGCCACCCGACCAGCGTCTCGGGGGCTACTGCATTGCCTATTCAATGTAGAGAATTTTAAGTGCAATACAGTTTCTGAGGAGATTATGATCCTCAGGTTGGTCGGCCACACCCAACCCGAGTCTCGAGGACTGAGCACGCCGCTTTTTGTGTCCCGAAGTATTCTGCCGAGCTAGGACTTGATCCTCAGGCCGATTTTGCGAATCAACCTGAGTCTCAGGGGCTACTGGGATCAGCGGTATTATGTCATCCTTCAGGTCTATCTCGGGTTTTAGACCGACACACACCTTGAGGGCTACTGGTTATACATATTAACAGCAAATAAATTTACACGCATCGGAAATAAAATCTGCAAACAATCAGCCCATCACCAAGGTGCTGAACCACCTCGAAAGCATTTCGGGATATAGCTCGAATGCAAGTGGCTAGCTCCATAGAGGACATTTCCGGCATTAAGCTCGGCTAAACTCCTTCAACTTTTTTGAACCAAGGTGATCTATGACACTTTGGATATAGTCCGGCGTTGGAGCTCGAATACAGTCTGGCGTTGGAGCTTGGACATAGTCCGGCGTTATAGCTCAGATACAGTCCGTCGTTGAAGCTCGGATACATTCCAGCGTTGGAGATCGGAAGCGGTCCGACGTTGGTGCTCAGCTGCAAAAGATACCTCGAATGCAGTCCGGCATTGGAGCTCGGATGCAACAGGACACCGCCGCACGGGCAACACATCAAACCTGATGCGTGGCATAAAAATAACAAGGCATTGATAAAGGCCGAAGACTTAAAGGGCTCCTCAGATACCTGACGTGTAAACTCTTCGGATTCACTTCGGTGATCCTCAAGATTAAAGATGAGGAGATTTGTTGAACTAGTTTTCAGGACCGACGGCCGAAGATGAAGAACAGTTTGGAATAATCGAGGAGCGTCCCCAACTTGAAGACCGGTTCGGGGGGCTACTGACGGTGTCCTGGACTAGGGGGTACTCACCACGTCGTCTCCCAATCAGTTGGATTGGGCCAAGGACCCCCAGGGCCATTTACTCATGGGCCAGTTCAGATAGCCGATGACATGCACAAGGAAGATTCCACAAGACTTGGTGATCAAGACAAGGACTCCTATCCACCGACGTATTTGACTAGGACTCTTGTTATCCTAGGCCTCTGGTGCATTATATAAGCCAATGCCAGGCTAGTCGATAGATCATTATGATATTACTCATCATACCTCTAAAGTTTAGACCACAACATATGATCTCGAGGTAGATCAACTCTTGTAACACTCATAATCATCAAGATCAATCAAGTGGGAAGTAGGGTATTACCTCCATTAAGAGGGCCCGAACCTGGGTAAACACCGTGTCCCTTGTCTCCTGTTACCACCGACCTTAGACGCACAGTTCGGGACCCCCTACCCGAGATCCGCCGGTTTTGACACCGACAGTTAGACCGTGCACGCCGGAGGCACACATCTTTAAATGTACGTCCATTATACCTGGGGGCTTCTTGATTAGAAGCTTGCTATTATTATTCCCCGAGCATCAAGCTCATTACATATGCGCTTTTTCCATATGTACCTTTTCTTCACCATTATATGCATCGATATGACTTAAGTTTTGGCCAAGCTGGGTTGCCGGGATCCTGTGCTTATGCCCTACGTTCCCGTTAGTTCGGCTAGGGCATAAAGGGAGCACCTCTGCGATTGTTACTGTCGGGTCATCCGGATGTGTACCTCAGACTGGGTGAAGCCAAAAGCTAGCGTTCTTAAGTGAATATTCGGTCGGTGGATTAAAGACGATTTTTGCATTTACTACATTGTGAACCCCCAGAAGTTAAAACATGCTACGATTTTTCAATCACAATTCGGATATGCGCATTAACGCATGCACACCTAGGGAAAGGAACCCATAACGGAACTATTCTCTCTGGAAGATGTTTCTTACAATCTTAATGTAATATAACATAACTAGCCGGATACTTGTCTGTTCAAGCAACTATGACCCCTACGCCCGGTTTCCATGCATACCCGGTCTACTCGGCCGCTCTGGTATTCGGAAATTCTCCGCACCTTCGGGTCCAGAGGTCGAAGCGAAAAGGTCTGCCATGACAATCGTTTTACAATTCAGCTAGAGTTACATATGCAAAGGAAAGTGCATAGTCACTTAGGACTCAAAATCTTCCTCCTCTATACCGTCCAGCAGGCTATCTAACTTACAATCCTGTTGGGAATACTTGGCGGCTACTTTTACTTGGTCATATACCAAACTAACGGGAACTTCTTTCCATCTGACCCTAGAGGTCCGACCCGAGCCATATGATTCGGATCAAGCTTGGTGTACCGCGTTTTCACCATGGCCCAGGCCTCTCGTGCACCTTCCCAGCAGGCCGATATTTTCCACAATAGAAAGCGCCGCCGCGCTCCCTTGAATAGCTCTAGGAGCTCCTCCATCTTTCCTAGACGAGAGGCAGATGGCCACAAGGCCTTGGCAACGCTTCGCATCGCCTGCCAAGCTTGCTCATGCATGCGCGACAGCTCCTGTAGCAGATCGCCCAAGAATCCGTACATCTCCTCTTCGGGACGGCCCATCAGCATACCTACAAACATAACTCTATCAGTACCTTTAATCCCTGAACTATCACAAGGTAAGTTCGGCCACATACTGAATATGCCGCCTCGCAGCCTTTTGTTCTCCTTTACGAAGTCGGCCAACTGGGCCCGCACATCTTTCAGTTCTTCGCCCAGCTGGGTGTTTGAATCTTGGAGTTTGTTTTTCTCCTGTCTGACTCGGGCCAGCACCCGCTCGCCTGCGGCAAGCAGTCTTTTCGACTCTTTTTCCTCCAGTTGATCTGATGATCCTGTTATGAGATAAGCCGCAGTGTTCACACAGTCGCTATACAATTACTGTTTCTCGATGGAGGGAAATATTACCGGAATACGCCTTCTTGGATTTTTCTAGTTCGGCGGTAACTGCATTTAACTGTGTCTGGCACTTTTCTAGCTCTTGGGCCAGCAAGTCGTTCTTCTCAGAAAGAACCTGATTATGCAGCGATCCTCAAATCAGTTGTACCAACTACTTTAAGTCTCGGGGGCTACTGGCATATGGTTATCATACTCAGACACAGTAAACTTACCTGCACATCTTTTAAATGCTGCTTTGTGGCTCTGCTAAGCCCATCTCAAGCAGCTCAGATGTATGCATCAGCCGAGCTGGAAGCATTAAACGCCTCTTCCGAAAAGCGGGGGTCTCGTAAAATGGCCCTCCGGTGCCGATGATTCATGGCGCTCTCCACTTCCGAGTTGGTGACGGACATATCTTCCGAGCTCTCAGCCGAAGGACAGTCCGGCGTCACTCCCATATCGGCCCCCGTCTCCTCGGCTGGGGCCGGATCCCGGCTATTGGGAGCATAACTGGCCGGATCCCCGGACACAGTCCGACGAACTCTTTTCCTGATACAGGACGAACATGAAAGTCACGGTTGGACGCGACTATTAAAAACATATTTTCAAACCCATACCTCTTTGATGAGGGCCCGACCGTGTCTTCGCTTGCCTTCCTCTTCGAAGGCTTGCCCGGTGCGGGAGCCGCTCTCTTCAGAGGCGCTCCTGGAGTAGCACGGCACGTCGAACGCCTCCCCTTTGAAGCATGAGACAATGCGGTGGGTGAGGCAGGACGGGGGAACCCTTTCGGGGGAGATGTCTCTTGACTACTTACGTGTGAAGCAGGGAGAAGACCAGGGTAATCGGCGATGATGGCCACTTCTGTGCCGTCGTAGCTCGCCTGGTAAAACACCCCGTCCTCGAGCACCATGAATATATCTGGATCCTCTTCGAATCCGGGTTCAAGGTCCCGATTGTGGCCCTCGGACTGCGGGGCAGGGCTGTGTAGCCCTTCGGAAGTCTTTCGCCAGTGCTGTTATCAATGGGCGGGTTAATGTTCATTGAACATAGCTCAGGGAGTGGAATGAGTAGAGCAGAGGAGTTGGGGGCTTACCCAGCTAGGAGGACTATACATAGAATATCCTTCCCTGTGCTTGATGCGCAGGAACTCCTCTTCCTCCCCTTTGTACAGCTCGGCCAATATTTTGGCCAGGGCGGCAGGGGTGTCTGGACCCTTCCTACCGCAGCGGGAGGCGTCATCTTCCCCATTATAGTGCCACATGGGAAGTCCTCTGTATTGGAGTGGCTGGACCCCCCGCACTATGGAGGTCGCCATTACTTCGACTATTGTATATCCAAACTGGGCGAGCGTCCTTATCTTGCTCAAGAGTTGGCGAACCTCCGCACTATCTTCCTCCTCGAGGCTTCGGGGGCACCAGCTGTGGCGTTTCTTCAAAGGAACACTTGTGAACTCAGGAAGACCCCTCCGGGCAGGGTCTGGAACTATGACGTCCTCGATGTAGAACCACTCGGAAGTCCACTCTTCAGACGCCTTCTTCGGTGTGCCGGATAGGTATCCAGTCTCGGCAATGCGCCATATTTCGGCTCCGCCCACTTCAAATATCGATCCCTCATGGTTACGCGGGACAAGGCAGAATAACTTTCTCCACAATTCAAAATGGGCCTCACAACCCAGGAATAGTTCGCATAACGCAACGTAACCCGTAATGTGCGGGATGGAGGCTGGAGTAAAGTTGTGCAGCTGGAGGCCATAATATTCTAGAAGCCCTCAGAGGAATGGATGAATTGGAAATCCCATGCCCCTTAGCAGATAGGGGACGAAACACACTCGTTCCCCCCGGATGGATTGGGGAAATCCTCTGCCTGGGTTTTGCCGTCGAAGGACGCCAACCCCACTCGAACAGGGACCAGATCCGCATGGGGGAGAAACCCCTGCGTTTGCAGCTTCACCAGCTGACCGTGGGATACCGAGCACTTCTCCCACTCGCCTCTCTCTGGGCCGCAGGGACGGGAGGAGGGGCTGGGAACGCTAGACATGTTGGAGTGTTCTTTCCTAGCAACCTTTGGGGATTTTCTCCGCGAGATGATTGAATGGATCTAGGATCCAATCTCGTTAAATACATGATGTCCCTCGCGTGGCCGGGGTGTTATGTGCAAAAATACCCTGACCTCTCACATCCGCTCGACACGTGGAAGCTGAAGTTGTTGATACACAGAAGTCGACGGGTACAGCATTAAATGGAAGGCCGAATACAATACTTGGTGGTCATTGGTGGAGGAACCCGCCTTGCAATGCTGAAGATAATATTTGCGCCGAACACCTCATCATTGAAGACTGGTTCAGGGGCTACTGAGGGAGTCCTCGACTAAGGGGTCCTCAGGCGTCCGGCCTGTTAGCCATGGGCCGGACTGATGGGCTGTGAAGATACGAAGACCGAAGACTGCACCCGTGTCCGGATGGGACTCTCCTTGGCGTGGAAGGCAAGCTTGGCGACCAAATATGTAGATTCCTTTCTTTGTAACCGACCCTGTGTAACCCTATATCCTCCCGGTGTCTATATAAACCGGAGGACTTAGTCCGGAGGGGACATTCATTACCATAGATATACAGGCTGGGATTTTAGGGTTTAGCCATTACGATCTCGTGGTAGATCAACTCTTGTAATACTCATATTCATCAAGATCAATCAAGCAGGAAGTAGGGTATTAACTCCATAGAGAGGGCCTGAACCTGGGTAAACATCGTGTCACCTGTCTCCTGTTACCATCGACCTTAGACTCACAGTTCGGGACCCCCTACTCGAGATCCGCCAGGTTTGACACCGACACTCTTCTCAACCAAGGGCTTTGTGAAGATACCGGCTAGCTGTTCTTCAGTCCTTACATGCTCAATAGAGATGTCGCCCTTCCACACATGATCACGAAGAAAATGATGACGAATCTGTATGTGCTTTTTCTTCGAGTGCTGAACTGGGTTATGAGCAATCTTGATGGCACTCTCATTGTCACAGTAGAGAGGCACATTCTTCATGTTGATGCCGTAGTCCTTGAGGGTTTGCTTCATCTACAGCAATTGAGCACAGCAAGAACCAGCAGCAATGTACTCAGCTTCAGTAGTAGAAAGTGATACGCAGTTCTGTTTCTTCGAGGACCAACAGACCAAAGATCGTCCGAGGAAATGGCATGTGCCTGATGTTGACTTGTGGTCCACACGATCACCAGCATAGTCAGAGTCTGAATATCCAATGAGATCAAAAGCCGAGCCTTTGGGATACCATAATCCAAGTGTTGGTGTGTGAGCTAGATATCGAAGAATATGCTTCACAGCCTTATGGTGTGATTCCTTCGATGTAGCTTGAAATCGGGCACACATGCAAACACTAAGCATAATATCCGGCCTAGATGCACATAAATACAATAAAGAACCAATCATGGAGCGGTATACCTTTTGATCGAAGTCAATACCATTTTCATCAGTGCATAGATGGCCTTTGTGGGCATAGGAATTTTTTCCCCTTTGCAATCTTGCATGCCGAATTTCCTCAGTACATCCTTGAGGTATTTCTCCTGAGATATGAATATGCCATTGTGCTGTTGACGAATTTGAAGACCTAAGAAGAATTTAAATTCTCCCATCATAGACATTTGATATTCTTCACTCATCATATAGGCAAATTCATCACTATAATGTTGGT
Organism: Triticum aestivum; assembly: GCF_018294505.1. NCBI lineage: Eukaryota > Viridiplantae > Streptophyta > Magnoliopsida > Poales > Poaceae > Triticum > Triticum aestivum. The sequence continues at coordinate 490,168,838 of NC_057814.1, read as the reverse complement.
CAGTATAGCCAAAAATGATATCATCAACATATATTTGGCACACAAATAATTCACCATCATAGGATTTAGTAAAAAGAGTTGGGTCAAGTGAACCGGGTTTGAAGCCTTTCTTCATGAGGAATTCCTTCAAAGTATCATACCACACCTGAGGGGCCTGCTTGAGGCCATAGAGGGCCTTATTGAGTCTGAAGACTTTGTCGCGATGCTTTGGATCTTCAAAACCTGGGGGTTGAGCAACATATACTTCTTCCTCAAGCTTACCATTGAGGAATGCACTTTTCACATCCATTTGATATAAGATGATGTCATGATGGTTACTATAAGCAAGTAATATGCGAATAGCCTCAAGTCTAGCAACAGGTGCAAAAGTTTCATCCAAATCAATTCCTTCAACCTGTGTGTAGCCTTGAGCTACAAGCCGTGCCTTATTCCTCACCACAAGGCCATTTTCATCTTGCTTGTTGCGGTAGATCCACTTTGTGCCAATGATATTGTGCTTGCGAGGATCTGGACGTTTGACCAGTTCCTAGACGTTGTTGATCTCGAATTGATGTAATTCCTCTTGCATAGCTTGAATCCACTCAGGCTCCAGAAATGCTTCATCTACCTTAGTGCGCTCTGTGATAGACACGAAAGCAAAGTGCCCACAAAAGTTAGACAAATGTGAAGCTCTTGAGCGTGTGAGAGGACCTGGAATGTTGATGTCGCTGATGATTTTCTCAATCTGGACTTCATTTGCAACGCGAGGATGAGCTGGTTGTCGTTGAGGAATTTGATCAGCATTTTCTTCAGCATCGTTTTCCTCAGGTGCATCAGCATGATGTTCTTCACGATCTGGAATGACTTCTTCAGCAGATTCTTCGGTAGGAATGACATCCTCAGCAGCCTTGAACTTTATGGATTCCTCAGGTGATTTTTCATCTAGCACAGGAGGTAGGTGCTCTCTTTGCGAGCCATTAGTTTCATCGAACCACACATCTACATTTTCAACAGCCTTGTGGTGAACGTTGTTGAAGACTCTGTAGGTGTGCGAGTCCTTTCCGTGACCAAGCATAAAACCTTCATGTGCTTTCGGTGCAAATTTAGAATTGTGATGAGGATCTCTAATCCAACATCACATTACTGTTGCTAATCCTCGCTTGATCCAAATCGCAATCCAAATTCAAGTTCAAACTAAAGTCCAAAATTCAAATTTCTCAAACATGCAAACTAAAATGTTCAAAGGGTGGAAAATAATCCCCGAATATTTGTCATGTTGGAACCAACCTCTTTTGAATTCCCAAAATGCCCCTGGAATTATTTTTTTGGTCTAGCAGCAATTAAATTGGCCTTTTCAATTTCTAAAAATGGTTAGACAACTCCTTTTGACCCCATACTTTTTGTTCCATCTCAATATATTGTGTTAGATTTATGTGCCAAGTTTTGTTCATAACAAAACTCATTTGGTACAAAAAGAAAATGCAAAAGGAAAAGAGAAAATGGTAAACAGAAAAGAAAAGGAGGAGGACCTAAGCTACTGGGCTTGTTAGCCCACCTAACTAAAGACCGGCCAGCTAATCAGCCGGCCGGCCCAGCCCAATCGCGCCTCCTCCTACCCCCCCCCCCCCTGTTCACCTCGTTCCCGTGGACGCCCATGCACCATCCAGCACGCGGATGTCGCGTTGCCGCCCATCACGCGGTCGAGGAGCTGGATAAGAGCCCTCCCTCGGCGCCTCTCTCTCCCTCTTCGAAGCCCTAGTCCCCTCAGAATTCCGCTGGCCTCGATCCCCTCTCCGTCTCATTCTCTGCTTCGATCTGGAGCGTCGCCTGACGCGGCCATCGCCGCGCGCTCGGCGACCCCGCGGCCATCGGTCTTCCCACTCGCCACCGTCGTGTTCAGGAGGTGTGCGCCGTCGTCCTCGACCTCTCCACTAGCTCGCTCGGGCTAGGAGGTTCCCGAGCCTCGCCTTCGACCCGTCCACTCCACCCGACTCCTTCGACCACCTCGGAACGTCGTCGCGTCGTCTGCCTCCTCTACTCCACCGGCTGGCTTCCTCCACTCCGACCGCCTGCTGCTCCTAAACCTCCCGCTGAGCCTCCATGTGCTCCTAGGTGAGCACTCCGTGCATCCCCTTTCCGTCCATCCCCTTTCCCTTCTTCTCCTCGACGTACGCCGAAGACGTAGCTCGACGCCGCCCCTGCTCCGTCGTCACTCTGTCGCCGCGCAGCCCCTGCCCCGCTGCTGCCCACCGACCGCCTGCTGTCGCACGCACGCGCCCGCGCTGGCCGCTACTGCTACGCCGCCTCGCACCTACAACAGCCCGCAGCTGCTCGCCGTCCTCTGTTGCGCCGCGCTGCCCACCCTGCTGCATCACCTCTGCCGCATCCTGACCACGCTCTGCGCACTGGACTAGTTGCGCCGGCGCCTCGCTCGCGCATGGCCTAGCAACCGCGCCCCATCTCTGCTCGCGCCCGCCGTGGCCGCGTCCCTGGTCTGCACCCTGTAGCCGCCCCGCGCCTGCTTCGCGCGTCCTGACCGCGACCGCCTGCGCCCGGCGTGCCCTTGCCCGCGCGCCTGTGCGTGGCCTCGCCATCGCCTGCTGCTGCTCGCAGTGTTGCTGCCCGCTGATGCACCTGCTGCTGCATCGTACTACTGCCAGTGCTTACTGTACTCTGTACTTCTAGCTACTGTAGCTACTAGCTAGCTTTTGTATTTCTACAATGACTAGCCCTCTAAACAACCCCTAAATGGCGATAAGACAAGTACTAACATGGGTAAAAACTATATGAACGGAAAGTAGACGTAACAAGCTTCATTTTGTTCCATTGGACCTGTTCCAGATAATGCGTGGTTTAAATCCTATGAAAATCACAAAGTACAATGTTCTGTTAACAGAAAAACCAAAAAACAGCTTTATTTTCATAGCTACTTTAGAGCTGTTGATGATCAAGCAAATGAACTCTCATATGGAGGAAAGTGTTACTAACATGTAGATTGCAGAAAAATGCTCACAATTGATATAAGTCACTACTCCATAGGATGGGCAGAACACTAGTTATAGCCTCTGGAAAACAGCTAAGTGAAGTTTAAAGTCTGAACAATTCTCAGACTTAGCCAATTTTCAGGATTTCCAAATAACTATTTAAATCTTTGAAAATTCATAGAAAATAAACCGTAACTCGGATGAAAAAGTTTTATACATGAAAGTTGCTCAGGACGACAAGACAAATCCGAATACATGGTCCGTTTACCTGTCAGATGCCTCTAACTATCTGAACATGGAACATTCCCTCTCCGGTCTTCTGTCTGACACAGGTCCGGAACCGGGAAAACATTCCCGGTTGTTTTCCCCCTTTACCTATAACGTGTAGCACCGCGTTAGAACACGTCTAGCTCTGCCTGTTGACCTGTTATACACTTGCTCACTATGTATTTACTGTTTCTCCCCCCCTCTTCTCTCCGGTAGACCCCGAGACTACTGTTGATGCCCCTGTGATCGACTACGTCGATGACGAACCCTTCTTCCCTTTCAGCGGAGCTTCCAGGCAAGCCCCCCTTTGATCATCCCGATATTGCCCATTCCATTCTCTCATGCTTGCATTAGATTTTGCTACTGTTATTGATTGCTCCTATTCTGATTCATAGCCTGCTTTTGTAACCTGCTCATTGTACCTTACTTGCTTATCCTAAACTGCTTAGTATAGGTTGGTTAGTGATCCATCTGTGACCCCCACCTTGTCCTTGTTGCCCTGCTTCATCTTCGACGACTCGATCAATGTGATCGATGACCAGAGCCTGACACCTCACATCACATCACGCCCCTTTTGTTGCTCGACTCTGCAGAGCTACTATCGAGTGCCGAGGGTGATCCCTCATAACGCAGTCCTGATGATAATTCTGTAGTGTAGCTATTTGGTCGTGGTCATCGAGGGTGATTTCTTCTTTCACCATTCCCGATACGGCTCTATCGTGCAACACCTCAAGTGTGAACCTCGAGGGTGGATCCTCTTACGTTCACCTTGATGATTACATCGAGTGGAATCCTCCGTGGGTGATTCCTCGGGTTTTCCCCTTGATGTTTGGACACACGGTTACCCGAACTTTACTTGAGACCATTGTTGAAGTCGGGTCGGCCCTGAGGGGTACCCGCGAGTTGATGTGGAAGTCGGGCGGGCCCATAGAGCACCCGCGAGTTTTCTACGTGGCACGGCCGGGCAGTCTGGGCCCTTGCCGTAAGTCCATGAGACGGGGCGACGGGGTCACATTATCGTGAGTCTCTGCTCATCTCCGCGAGCCCCCAATGCACTAACAGGTTTGGGTATTTGTTCTGAGTTGGCCTCTGGCCTTTACGCACTAACCACCATGCGAGAATAGTTATGGGCCTCGACGTCGTCGTATCAGCCGAAGCTTTGTTAGACGTCCAGTTCTGCATTGCGCCACGGTCGGATCGTGCTGGCCATCCGAGGCGGTGCTGGTATTCACCCTGCTCGCAATGACCCAGAATGCAACGGGCGATGGGCCCAACACCCCGGGGCACTTAGGATGTAGACCGGCGGGGACCTCTCTGCTGAGCCTAGGTAGGGACTGCGACGTGTTGATCTTCCGAGGCCGGGCATTGACCCCAGAAAGGTGTGTCCGGCCAGAGTGATCGAGCGTGTTGGGTAACGTGGTGCACCCCTGCAGGGAAGATATATATTCGAATACCGTGTCCATGGTAATGGACATTCAGACTTGTATCCAGATCTTATATAACTAGAAATGGATACTTGAGATATGTGGTGGATATGTGGCTCCGAGATTGCTTTCTCGTAGGGAGTCGAGGAAGGATCTCATGGCGTTAATGCTACAACATGTTTGTTAAACATAAACTGCTATTCTTTACTCTTGTACATGCTGCAAGATGCTTGGAGCTGCTTGAAGATGCTAGTCTTTGATAGGCAAGGCCTTCCCCTCTTTTCTGGCATTCTGCAGTTCAGTCCACAAATACAACCCCTCCTTTGATACCAATCCATACTTAGTATAGATCTGATGCTTGTGAGTACTTTGGATGAGTACCCACGGTTGCTTTGCTACCTTTTTCCCCCTTCCTTCTTCTTTCCGGTTGATGCAACCAGATGGTGGATCCCAAGAGCCAGATGCCACCCTGTCGCCTACTACTACATGGAGACCACCGACGACTAGGAGTAGTTAGGAGGTCCCAGGCAGGAGGCCTTGCCTCTTCGATCGTTGTTGCTTTTGTGTTTGCCTTCTTAAGGCAACTTGTTTAACTTATGTCTGTACTCAGATATTGTTGCTTCCGCTGACTCTTGTGTATCGAGCTTGTATTCGAGCCCTCGAGGCCCCTGCTTGTAATATGAAGCTTGTATTATTTTAATTTGTGTCTAGAGTTGTGTTGTGATATCTTCCCGTGAGTCCCTGATCTTGATCGTACACATTTGTGTGTATGATTAGTGTACGGTCGAATCGGGGGCGTCACACATGACCTAGTCATCGATGCCATAGCCAGCCTTCTGAAGCTTTTGCAAGTAAACATATAGCTGGTTGTGGTCCTGTAGAGAAATCAACAATATACAGATCTCCTCTCCTAAAGCCTTCGAAGACTTTGGAATTCTCAGCTTCCATGATCACAACACAACGATACTTGCCAAAGATAACAACCATATCAAGATCCCAAAGCATTGAGCCTGACATGAGATTGTATCCTAAGGACTCAACAAGCATGACTTTGTCCATGTGTCGATCCTTTGTGATCGCAACCTTACCTAGACCCAATACCTTGCTTTTGGCTTTGTTGGCGAAGATGATATGCTTCAGATGTGATGGAGATAAGGGAACATCCATCAATAGATTCTTGTCACCAGTCATGTGATTCATACATCCACTATCGAGGACCCACTCAGTGGCTTTGGGTAGATCATCCTGCAGATGAATTAGTGCAACTTACGAACTCATATACTTCATCAGTGAAAAATATGACATCAATTTCATCAGATCAATTTCATCAAGCAATAGAATAGATAAAGCAGTATGAGGACGTGAGAAATGAAAGTTCATTTCTTCATGATTAGCCTGCATCCTTTCAGGCATTTTCAGGTCTCCAGCAAATTCTTCAGATGGTTAAGCATGTTTGGAGACCTGACCCTGCATAAGAGATTAGTTCCTTTTCTTCACCACCTACATCTGAAGGGGTGGCAAAGAGTTCATCATTCTGTGAGCTCCATAAGAGAACGGTGGCATAGAAGCCAGTCCACTTCGTTTCACATAAGAGGAGTTCGGGTAAGCATATGAAGAAGCAGAGAAATTCTTTGAGGACTTATGAACATAATGGTTAGAAAAATAATGCTCATATTCATAGCCCTTAAATCTTCCCTTGGGACCCTTTGCCATGAAGCAATAGGTGGGAGCGTAGTCATCGTCGTTGTCATCAGCCTTGTTGTAGAAACCATTTTCTTCAGTGTTGAAGATGGACTTGCTGACGAACGCAGTAGCGAGGGCTAGGCTCGCCACACCAGATTCTGACTCCTCAGATGCCTCCTCTTCCTCATGTTCCTCAGATTCAGCATCAGAGTCCATTTCCTTGGCAATGAATGCCCGAGCCTTCTTAGAGTTGCTCTTCTTATGAGATGAAGACTTCGAGGATTTTGATGATGAAGACTTTAAAGATTTCTTCCTCTTCTTTGAGTCATCAGAACTGTAATCCTTGTATTTCTTCTTCTTTGATTCCTTTTCCCACTGAGGACAGTCTTGAATGTAGTGACCGGGTTTCTTGCATTTGTGGCATAGCCTCTTCTTGTAGTCACTTGATGAGGAATCATTACTCCTTGAGGATTTTCCAAAACGACCACGTCTTGAGAACTTCTGAAATTTCTTCATGAGCAATGCTAGTGTAACGCCCACGATGCGGCTATACCTCCCACGTGTCGAGGCATGACTTAGAGGCATAACCGCATAGTGGTTTAGTCGCAAGAAGGGTCATCTTCACACAATCCCATGTAATGAACAAGAATGGGATAAAGAGTTGGCTTACAATCGCCACTTCACACAATACATAAATATTATTCATACATCATCCAAAATACAATCATATAGACCGACTACGGTCAAAATCCAGATGAAAATAAGACAACCCCAAATGCTAGATCCCCGATCGTCCCAACTGGGCTCCACTACTGATCATCAGGAAAAGACACATAGTAACGACCACGTTCCTCGTCGAACTCCCACTTGAGATCGACGCCATCATCTGCACTGGCATCGTCGGCACCTGCAACTGTTTTGGTAGAATCTGTGAGTCACGGGGACTCAGCAATCTCACACCCGCGAGATCAAGACTATTTAAGCTTGAAGGAAAGGATGGTGCAAAGAGGTGGAGCTGCAGCGGCAAAAGCATATATGGTGGCTAACTTGCGCAAATGAGAGCGAGAAGAGAAGCAACGGAACGGACGTCATCTAGCAATGACCAAGAAGAGGTCCTGAACACCTACTTACGTCATACATAACTCAGACCGTGTTCACTTCCCGGACTCCGCCGAGAAGAGACCATCACGGCTACACACGCAGTGGATGTATTTTAATTGGGTCAAGTGACAAGTTATCTACAACCGGACATTAACAAATTCCCATCTGCCTCATAACCGCGGGCACGGCTTTCGAAAGATAATACCCTGCAGGGGTGTCCCAACTTAGCCCATCATAAGCTCTCACGGTCAACGAAGGATAAACCTTCTCCCGGAAAGACCCGATCAGTCTCGGATTCCCGGTTTACAAGACATCTCGACAATGGTAAAACAAGACCAGCAAAGCCGCCCGAATGTGCCGACAAATCCTGATAGGAGCTGCATATATCTCGTTCTCAGGGCACACCGGATAAGCGAAGCGTACAGGTACCAGCATAACCCAAGTTGCCAAGGGACGATCCCGCACGGTGCTCTAGTTTGGACCAGCACTCAGAGGAACACTGGCCCGGGGGTTAAAATAAGATGACCCTCGGGCTCGCGAAAACCCGGGGGAAAAAGGCTTAGGCGGCAAATGGTAAAACCAAAGTTGGGCCTTGCTGGAGGAGTTTTATTCCAGGCGAACTGTCAAGGGGGTCCCATAAATCACCCGACCGCGTAAGGAACGCAAACTCAAGGAACATAATCCCGGTATAACAGTAACTAGGGCGGCAAGAGTGGAACAAAACACCAGGCATAAGGCCGAGCCTTCCACCCTTCACCAAATATATATAGATGCATTAATTAAATAAGAGATATTGTGATATCCCAACATATCCATGTTCCGACATGGAACCACTTCAACTTCACCTGCAACTAACAACGCTATAAGAGGGGCTGAGCAAAAGCGGTAACATAGCCAAACAACGGTTTGCTAGGAGGGGATGGTTAGGGCTGACATGGCTAAAATGGGAGACATGATATAGCAAGTGATAGGTAGCGGAGCATGGCAATAGAGCGAACAACTAGCAAAGCAAAGATAGAAGTGATATCGAGGGGTGGTCATCTTGCCTGCAAGGTTCTCAGAGTTGTCGAAAGCTTGATCCCCGTAAGCGTACTCGACAGGTTCCTCATTCATGAACTCGTCTCCCGGCTCTACCCAAGACAAGAACACAAACAAACGGAACCACAATCAACAACGAGAAATGCGCAAGCAACATGATGCAAAACATGTATGATATGCAAGATATGATATGCGATGCATATGCGTGCTCCGGAAGGAAAAAGATGAACATTGCAGTAACTTGGCAAACCAAGCATGCCACTGGAAAGATGAAAGGATTTCGGTCGAAATCGATATAAAGATCACCGGAATCGGATGCACGGTTTGCAAATGGCAAGCAAAACAAGAATGACACTAATCTGCGATAAACAGCAAGATAGCACATAAAATGCAACAAGCAACAATGCTACAGCACCCCCAACATAGAAACAAAGCACATGACAATAAACTACAGGAGATTCTTGACAAAAGAGGAACACTGAGCTACAGCTAGTTCACAACATATCAAGCTCAAACAAGCATGGCAAAAGTGCAAAAGATTACAGGTTCACAGACTTAGTGAAAAACTGGACATGGCAGTAAACAGCATCAGGTAGCAATCTTCGGAGCACGAGATCAACATGCTTCAGGAACTTAACATAGCAAAACAAGGCATGGAAGTGTTCTACTAAATTCACATGACAAAAGTCCCTAATTGACCATAAGCCAAAAAGGACCAGAAGATATGATGGAAAGCATGTAAACATAGCAAGTTTCGTTATCAGGTTTCAGACTTAGCAGAAAACAGAGCATGGCAGAAATAATAATATGTAGGCCTCTTTGTGAGCTTGATGCACTCACTACAGAGCAATGCATGACAAACCAAGCATACCTACAGCAATATGGCATGTTTATGAAGCTATCCATAGCAAGAATAATTGCATAGCATGTATGGATCAACTACAATAAGCTTGGAAAAATTGCATGTCATGTTAAGAATATACCAGAAATATTTTATAGCAAAATTAGAGCAAGATTGAGTCATGCTAGGGCACTCCATAATTGCAAACAATTGCAGGAATGGATCAATTACAACTATAGCTACAAAAAATCCTTACTTAACATCTCCAAAATATGCATGGATCTCTTCTTTAGCATCAAGTTTACATGGCAACAAAATTACAGCAGACGAAGACTTGGAGAAATCACTAAGTCCCTGAAATAAGAAATATTACAGGGCCTACTTTACATGCTTGTGCTAGTCACCACAGAGATCAAAAAAATACATGGACTATACCACTGGAAAGATGGCATGGCGTACTTGAAAACACATGTAGAGCTCATGCTCAAAAGATGCACCGAATAAAAGATACAAAAAAACAAATCTCCAAGTCCTGATAAGAACCAGAGATTAACAGCAACTAGCCCTCTTCCAACGAAGATTTGGGCATCAAGATGACCTCTAATGAACGTGGTACAATTGAACAAAATGTAGAGCATCACGAGGCGAACAATTTGGCATATTACACGCGCGAATCGGAGCTACATGCAAGAAGTTATGGCATCGGGAACAGGAGCACTTGCTGATGAAATCTGAGGACTTGGAGAATTTGGAGGCTCGGGAAAAAGTCAACTCACGAGAGTTGGATCTGAATCGAGCGTTGCTCGCTCGAGCTCGGGCTCGGGCCGATGGCGTTCGCCGGCGGGAGGAAGAGGAAGCCGGAGGTGGGGGTCGCCGGCGGGGGCGGCGGGCGCCGGCGGAGGCGCGGCGGCGAGCGAGCCGCGGAGGCGAGCCGGCGGCGCGGGGCGGCGGAGGGCGCGGGTTCGGGCTGCGGGGGGCGGGGACGGGCTCCGGCGGGCCGCGCGGTGGAGGAGAGAGAGAGAGGGTGACGTGGCGCGACGGGGTTGGCTGCGGCCGGTGCATCCGGCCGGCGGCGGACGTGTCTGGCGCGGCGCGAGGAGAGGGTTAGGGTTCGTCTGTGATTCCGTCTTTCGGGAGAGATGGAGTTTTATAGGTAGAGGGAGCTAGGAGACTTCAAATGAGGTGCAGTTTTCGCCCACACGATCGTGATCGAACGACCTAGAGCATGGAAGAGAGTTTGGTGGGTTTTGGGCTGGTTTTAGAGGGGGGTTTTGCTGGACACTCAAATGGACTTTGCGGATGCCCGGTTAACCGTTGGAGTACCAAACGACCTCCGAATGGAACGAAACTTGACCGGTAGTTTCCGGGTGGTATATTAAGACCACTTGACAAGCGTCGGTCCATTCCGAGAAAGTTTGACACACGCACACGAAAGAAAACGAGAGGGGTGCACCGGAGGAGATAGGAGCGCCGGATTGGAAAACGGACAACGGGGAAAATGCTCGGATGCATGAGACGAACACGTATGCGAATGCAATGCTCATGATGACATGATATGAAAATGCATGACATGACAAAATACAAAACGAAAGACAAAACCCGACAACGGAGGGAAAAACATATCACATAGCCGAAAATGGCAAGAGTCGGAGTTACAAATATGGCAAGTTACATGCGGGGTGTTACAACACTCCACCACTACGAGAGGATCTCGTCCCGAGATCTAGGACTGAAAGAACTTCGGATATTCGGAACGGAGATGGTCCTCGCGTTCCCAGGTTGCTTCCCGGTCGGAATGGTGCGACCACTTCACTTTCAGGAATTTGATTGACTTGTTGCGAGTCTTGCGCTCAGTTTCTTCAAGAATAGCAACGGGGTGCTCATGATAAGACAAATCTTCTTGGAGGTCAATCTCTTCGAAGTTGATAGTGCGCTCAGGCGTCTTGAAGCACTTGCGGAGCTGTGACACGTGGAACACATCGTGCACGTTCGCGAAGTTGGAAGGAAGCTCAAGTTGATAGGCGAGGTCGCCTCTTTTGCCAATGATCTTGAAAGGACCCACGTATCTAGGGGCAAGCTTCCCTTTGATACCGAAGCGACGAGTGCCTTTCATTGGAGAGACGCGGAGGTAGACATGGTCTCCGATCTCGAAAGCCAAATCACGATGCTTACTATCATAGTAGCTCTTCTGGCGCGATTGCGCGGCTTTGAGATTATCACGGATGACTTTACACATTTCTTCAGCTTCAGTGATTAAGTCATTGCCAAGAAGTTGGCGTTCACCAGTCTCTGACCAATTGAGAGGAGTACGGCACTTTCTGCCATAGAGAATCTCGAATGGGGCCTTGCCCGAACTCGCTTGGAAGCTGTTGTTGTAGGAGAATTCAGCATAAGGAAGACAATCTTCCCATTTCATGCCAAAGGAAATGACACAAGCCCTGAGCATATCTTCAAGAATTTGATTGACTCGCTCGACTTGGCCACTAGTTTGAGGATGGAAAGCTGTGCTGAAGCGAATGTTTGTGCCCATGGCCTTCTGGAAGGAGTCCCAGAACTTAGAGGTGAAGATGCTTCCACGATCTGAAGAAATCAATTGTGGAATGCCGTGCAAGGAGACAATTCTGGAGGTGTAAAGCTCTGCCAGCTGAGCTGCTGTGATGGATTCTTTGATAGGAAGGAAATGAGCCACTTTAGAGAGCTTGTCAATGACAACGAAGATAGCATCATTTCCGCGCTTGGACTTGGGAAATCCAGTCACGAAGTCCATTTCGATATGATCAAACTTCCATTCTGGGATAGCAAGAGGTTGGAGGAGACCAGCTGGTCGTTGGTGTTCTGCTTTCACTCTTCGGCAGACATCACATTCATTCACGAATTGAGCAATTTCTCGCTTCATTCGAGTCCACCAATACGACTGCTTGAGGTCATGATACATCTTCGTACTTCCAGGATGAATGGAAAGGAGAGAATTGTGCGCCTCGTTCATTATGACTTTCCTTAGATCACCTTTAGGAACCACAATCCGGTCCTCGAAGAACAAAGTGTCTCTGTCATCAATGCGATAGCACTTGTATTTGGAAAGACCCTTGTCGATACCACGTTTCACCTTCTTCACCATGGCATCAAGGAGTTGTGCCTCACGAATTTGATCTTCCAAAGTAGGAGATACTATGAGGTTGGCAAGAAAGCCTTGAGGAACAACTTGGAGATTCAGCTTGCGGAAAGCTTCACAAAGATCCGGTTGGAAAGGCTTGAGAATTAAGCTGTTGCAATAAGCCTTCCTGCTTAAAGCATCTGCAATGACATTTGCCTTTGCCTGGAGTATATTCAATACTCGGATTGTACTCTTGAATCATTTCGACCCATCGAGTCTGCCTGAGGTTGAGGTTGGGCTGAGTGAAGATATACTTGAGACTCTTGTGATCAGTGAAAATGTCCACTTGTCTTCCCAACAAGAGATGTCTCCACGTAATCAATGCATGGACAACTGCCGCCAACTCAAGATCGTGAGTGGGGTAGTTCTTCTCGTTGGGCTTCAACTGCCGAGAGGTATAGGCCACAACTTTCTTCTCTTGCATTAACACAGCACCGAGACCTTGGAGAGAAGCATCACAGAAAACTTCATACGGCTTGGATTCATCAGGAGGAGTCAAGACAGGAGCTGTGACTAGTTTCTCTTTGAGAGTGTTGAAAGCAACGTCACACTCAGGAGACCAGACATACTTCACATGCTTCTGTAGGAGGTTGGAAAGAGGCTTTGCAATCTTGGAGAAATTCTCAACGAATCTTCGGCAATAGCTTGCAAGACCCAGAAAACTGCGGAGCTGCTTGACATTTTGAGGAGGTTCCCAATCCACAACTGCGGACACCTTCTCGGGGTTAACAGCGATGCCCTTGGCAGAGATGATGTGACCAAGGAAAAGAACTTCATCGAGCCAAAACTCACATTTGGAGAACTTCGCATAGAATTGATACTCTCTGAGCTTGTCGAGCACCAATCGCAAATGTTTGGCATGATCCTGCTTATTCTTGGAGAAGACCAAGATATCATCGAGATACACCAGAACGAATTCATTGGTATAGGGGTTGAAGATGAAATTCATCATCCGAGAGAACACTGGAGGAGCATTGACAAGGCCGAAAGACACGACAGTATATTCATAAGAACCAAAGCTTGTTCTGAATGCTGTCTTGGGAATATCTTCTTCACGAATGCGAATCTGATGATAACCCATACGAAGGTCAAGCTTCGAGAATACTTTAGCCCCTTTGAGTTGCTCAAATAGCTCATTGATGTTGGGAAGTGGATACTTGTTCTTGATTGTCTTCTTGTTCAATGGACGGTAGTCGACACAAAGTCGGTCCGTGCCATCCTTCTTCTTGACAAAAAGAACACCACAACCCCATGGAGAAGAACTCGGTCTGATCAAACCCAGACGTTCTTGTTCATCGAGCTGTTTCTTCAATTCCTTCAGCTCGTTGGGTCCAAGCTTGTATGGACGCTTGCAAACGGGTTCAGTGCCAGGCTCTAGTTCGATAACGAACTCAACTGGCCGATGAGGAGGCATACCCGGAAGCTCTTCTGGAAAGACATCTTGATACTCGCAAAAAACTGGAATTTGAGAGATGGCATTCAATTCGCCCTTCTCATTGAGAGAGAGAAAAACCGAATGGTTTCATCACGAGCGGCAAAAATAATCACATCCTCAGACGAGTGTGTCAATTGAATTTCCCTGGCAGCACAATCAAGTTGAGCCTTGTGCTTAGAAAGCCAGTCCATCCCGAGAATAAGATCAATATCCGAGTCACCAAGAACAATTGGAGAAGACTGAAATTTATAGTCGCCTATCTTGATGGAAACATTCGGAACCATCGAGTTGGCTCTCATTGCCTTCCCCGGAGAAATAACACCCAAAGGTTTATCCAGATAAGACCAGGAAAACTCATGCTTGGCAAAAAACGGTCTAGACATGAAACAAAGCGATGCACCAGTATCAAAAAGAACTTTTGCAGGAATATCATTAACAGGAAGATTACCCATTATCACATCAGTAGATTCCTCCGCTTGAGCTGCATTCATCATGTTCACCTTTGCAGACTTTGGATTATGCTTGACCACTGCATTGCTGGAAGATCTGACAGGAGGAGGAGGAGGAAGACGCCTCTGGTTGAAGCACTTGTTAGCATAGTGACCTTTCTGCTGACATTTGTTGCAAGTCACCTCTGAGAGTGGACGGTGATAAGGAGCATTGGACTTTGGAGCTTGATTCTGAGACTTGTTCTGATAGCCAGAGTTGGAAGAGTTGGAAGAACCATGGCCACCTTTGTTCTTCTGCTGGTAAGGCTGACGAAACGGAGGAGGAGGAGGCAACCAGAACTTCTGTTGCTTAGCTGTCACAAGTGAGGAAGAAGAAGACTGAACTGCGTCTCTGACTCTCTTCTTAGAAGCCTCACACTTGAGCTGAGCAGCCTCTTGCTTCAGTGCCATATTGTAGAATTGATCAAACTGAGTAGGCTCAACAAGAACGAGAGCTAACTGCAGATCCTCTTTAAGGCCACCTCTGAAGTGATAGATCATGCTCTTCTCATCAGGAACGTCTTGTTTAGCGAAGCGAGCAAGTTTCTGAAACTGAATGTTGTATTGATACACAGACATGTTGCCTTGCTTGAGATTGCGGAACTCCTCACGCTTGCTCTCAACAACACTTTGTGGAATGTGGTGCGCTTTGAAGTCCCGACAGAAGTCAGTCCAAGTGATCACACGACCTCCTCTGGAATCTTTGTATTGCTGAAACCAATCAGCAGCTTGGTCCTTGAGCTGGAAAGAAGCGAACTTGACATAGTCCTCAGGCCTGACATTGCTACATTCAAAATGCTTGTTGATGTCCACGAGCCAATCATCGGCATCCGTGGCCTCGGCACAGTAGCTGAAAGACTTGGGCTGATTTGCGAGAAACTGGTTGAGAGTGGCAAAGTGAAACTGATTGTTGCCTTGACCTTGATTGCCTTGATTGCCTTGCCCTTGAGTACGTTCTTGCAAGAGTTGCAGAATCATCTGAGCATTGGCGTTGGTGGCTGCCATGATTGCTTGCCATGCCTCCGGAGGTGGAGGTGGTGGCGGAGGGTTCGCTTGACTCCCTTCATTGCGATCCGGATTCTGACGCGTTGGCGGAGCCATCCTGAAGAGGGTGACATCCGTTAGCATCTTGATAGACAAATAGATAAGTAGAATCAACGGATAGAAATTGCAACATATAGTCTTCACAATAAACATTCGAACGAAGATGAACGAATGAATTCCGTAGTAAATCATCACACTTCCATAAGTTGAGAAGCCACTTGAAAAAGATATGGAATGAACATATGAATTCGAAGCAACTCGAATACCACAATACAAAATAAAACAAAGTATTGGCTTGCAGAATAAGCCGGAACAAACATATGATAGATATTTCGTCCGAAGTTTTCGTGGTGGGGCCCACACGGGCTCAATCGTACAGCACCATCATGTACAAGGCTGTGCACATGACATACGAAGCGTCCCCGAGTCGGCAAAGCCATGGACTCTTTAAGACACAACGAGACCACTGTAAAATCAACCGTGATACAGGCGGACCACTAGACGTCGAACCCCAATCTCATATCATGCGTCTGTCGGAAAGATATCCTAAGGCTACTTGAATTCCCACTTATAAACTCCCGAAACTTTCTGGTTATGCAATCTGGTGTAGGGGATACAGGGGACACAAAATATATCACCCAAACTAACAATCCCTAGATCCAGCTGTATCCATCCGTCAACACATAACCAAGAAACCTTCGGAAATCGTTTACCTCAACCTTCGAAAAACATCCGTTATACAAGTTATGGCAATACTCCCGAACTCCCGCCCCAGTACTGGGTGGCGTCGAGGTGATCTCACCAACAACTGCATAAAAGAGATTTCGATGTCGGCGAAACTCAGGTATTCCAGAACTGCAACGATAAAATTGTGACGACAACACCTCGGAGCTCAACTCCCCGGGACACTGCCACAACCCCTAAATGTCAGGAGGCACCAAGAACAATGTTCTCGTCACAAATCCATCGGAACGATTCCAAGATACCCGCGTGATCCTAAAAAATTTTTAGTGAAATTTGAGGAGAGAATAGTCAAAACTTCTACGTCAGGAGACCTCACCAGAGCGACGAAGGGACTGAGGAGTAAAAAGAATCCTACTCTCCGATATATATAATCCTAAGACTCAAAACATTTTTGTTCTAGACTCAACAACGCCAGCGATTCGATCAAGCAGGGGGCTCCTAAGTCGGGGATGGCTCTGATTACCAACTTGTAACGCCCACGATGCGGCTATATCTCCCACGTGTCGAGGCACGACTTAGAGGCATAACCGCATAGTGGTTTTGTCGCAAGAAGGGTCATCTTCACACAATCCCATGTAATGAACAAGAATGGGATAAAGAGTTGGCTTACAATCGCCACTTCACACAATACATAAATATTATCATACATCATCCAAAATACAATCATATAGACCGACTACGGTCAAAATCCAGATGAAAATAAGACAACCCCAAATGCTAGATCCCCGATCGTCCCAACTGGGCTCCACTACTGATCATCAGGAAAAGACACATAGTAACGACCACGTTCCTCGTCGAACTCCCACTTGAGATCGACGCCATCATCTGCACTGGCATCGTCGGCACCTGCAACTGTTTTGGTAGAATCTGTGAGTCACGGGGACTCAGCAATCTCACACCCGCGAGATCAAGACTATTTAAGCTTGTAGGAAAGGATGGTGCAAAGAGGTGGAGCTGCAGCGGCAAAAGCATATATGGTGGCTAACTTGCGCAAATGAGAGCGAGAAGAGAAGCAACGGAACGGACGTCATCTAGCAATGACCAAGAAGTGATCCTGAACACCTACTTACGTCATACATAACTCAGACCGTGTTCACTTCCCGGACTCCGCCGAGAAGAGACCATCACGGCTACACACGCAGTTGATGTATTTTAATTGGGTCAAGTGACAAGTTATCTACAACCGGACATTAACAAATTCCCATCTGCCTCATAACCGCGGGCACGGCTTTCGAAAGATAATACCCTGCAGGGGTGTCCCAACTTAGCCCATCATAAGCTCTCACGGTCAACGAAGGATAAACCTTCTCCCGGAAAGACCCGATCAGTCTCGGAATCCCGGTTTACAAGACATCTCGACAATGGTAAAACAAGACCAGCAAAGCCGCCCGAATGTGCCGACAAATCCCGATAGGAGCTGCACATATCTCGTTCTCAGGGCACACCGGATAAGCAAGCGTACAGGTACAACATAACCCAAGTTGCCCAAGGGGCGCCCGCACGGTGCTCTAGTTTGGACCAGCACTCAGAGGAACACTGGCCCGGGGGTTAAAATAAGATGACCCTCGGGCTCGCGAAAACCCGGGGGAAAAGGCTTAGGCGGCAAATGGTAAAACCAAAGTTGGGCCTTGCTGGAAGAGTTTTATTCAAGGCGAACTGTCAAGGGGGTCCCATAAATCACCCGACCGCGTAAGGAACGCAAACTCAAGGAACATAATCCCGGTATAACAGTAACTAGGGCGGCAAGAGTGGAACAAAACACCAGGCATAAGGCCGAGCCTTCCACCCTTTACCAAATATATATAGATGCATTAATTAAATAAGAGATATTGTGATATCCCAACATATCCATGTTCCGACATGGAACAAACTTCAACTTCACCTGCAACTAGCAACGCTATAAGAGGGGCTGAGCGAAAGCGGTAACATAGCCAAACAACGGTTTGCTAGGAAAGGATGGTTAGGGCTGACATGGCTAAAATGGGAGACATGATATAGCAAGTGATAGGTAGCGGAGCATGGCAATAGAGCGAACAACTAGCATAGCAAAGATAGAAGTGATTTCGAGGGGTGGTCATCTTGCCTGCAAGGTTCTCAGAGTTGTCGAAAGCTTGATCCTCGTAAGCGTACTCGACAGGTTCCTCGTTCACGAACTCGTCTCCCGGCTCTACCCAAGACAAGAACACAAACAAACGGAACCACAATCAACAACGAGAAATGCGCAAGCAACATGATGCAAAACATGTATGATATGCAAGATATGATATGCGATGCATATGCGTGCTCCGGAAGGAAAAAGATGAACATGGCAGTAACTTGGCAAACCAAGCATGCCACTGGAAAGATGAGAGGATTTTGGTCGAAATCGATATAAAGATCACCGGAATTGGATGCACGGTTTGCAAATGGCAAGCAAAACAAGAATCACACTAATCTGCGATAAACAACAAGATAGCACTTAAAATGCAACAAGCAACAATGCTACAGCATCCCACCATAGCAACAAAGCACATGACAGTAAACTACAGGAGATGCTTGACAAAAAAGGAACACTGAGCTACGGCTAGTTCACAAGATACCAAGCGCAAACAAGCATGGCAAAAGTGCAAAAGATTACAGGTTCACAGACGTGAAAAACTGGACATGGCAGTAAACAGCATCAGGTAGCAATGTTCGGAGCACGAAATCAACATGCTACAGGAACTTAACATAGAAAAACAAGGTATGGGAGTGTTCTACTAAATGCACATGACAAAAGTCCCTTACTGACCATAAGCCAAAAAGGACCAGAAGATATGATGGAAAGCATGTAAACATAGCAAGTTTCGTTTCAGGTTTCAGACTTAGCAGAAAACAGAGCAATGCATGACAAACCAAGAATACCTACAGCAAAATGGCATGTTTATGAAGCTATCCATGGCAAGAATAATTGCATAGCATGTATGGATCAACTACAATAAGCTTGGAAAAATTGCATGTCATGTTAAGAATATGCCAGAAACATTTTATAGCAAAAGTAGAGGAAGATTGAGTCATGCTATGGCACTCCATAATTGCAAACAATTATAGGAATGGATCACTTACAACTATAGCTACAAAACATCCTTACTGAATATCTCCAAAATATGCATGGATCTCTCTGTAGCATCAAGTTTACATGGCAACAAAATTACAGCAGACGAGAAATAACTAAGTCCCTGAAATCAGAAATATTATGGGGCCTAATTTGCATGCTTGTGCTAGTCACCACAGAGATCAAAAAAATACATGGACTATACCACTGGAAATATGGCATGGCATACTTGAAAACACATGTAGAGCTCATGCTCAAACGATGCACCGAATAAAAGATACGAAAAAAACAAATCTCCAAGTCTTGATAAGAACCAGAGATTAACAGCAACTAGCCCTCTTCCAACGAAGATTTGGGCATCAAGATGACCTCTAATGAACGTGGTGCAATTGAACAAAATGTAGAGCATCATGAGGCGAACAATTTGGCATATTACACGCGCGAATCTGAGCTACATGCAAGAAGTTATGGCATCCGGAACAGGAGCACTTGCTGATGAAATCTGAGGACTTGGAGAATTTGGAGGCTCGGGAAAAAGTCAACTCACGAGAGTTGGATCTGAATCGAGCGTTGCTCGCTCGAGCTCGGGCTCGGGCCGATGGCATTCGTCGGCGGGAGGAAGAGGAAGCCGGAGGTGGGGGTCGCCGGCGGGGGCGGCGGGCGCCGGCGGAGGCGCGGCGGCGGGGCCGGCCGGCGGCGGCCGGTGGCGGCGGCGGGCGAGCCGCGGAGGCGAGCCGGCGGCGCGGGGCGGCGGACGGCGCGGGTTCGGGCCGCGGGGGCCGGGGACGGGCTCCGGCGGGCCGCCCGGTGGAGGAGAGAGAGAGAGGGTGACGTGGCGCGACGGGGTTGGCTGCGGCCGGTGCGTCCGGCCGGCGGCGGACGTGTCCGGCGCGGCGCGAGGAGAGGGTTAGGGTTCGTCTGTGATTCCGTCTTTCGGGAGAGATGGAGTTTTATAGGTAGAGAGAGCTAGGAGACTCCAAATGAGGTGCGGTTTTCGCCCACACGATCGTGATCGAACGACCTAGAGCATGGAAGAGAGTTTGGTGGGTTTTGGGCTAGTTTTAGAGGGAGTTTTTGCTGGACACTCAAATGGACTTTGCGGATGCCCGGTTAACCGTTGGAGTACCAAACGACCTCCGAATGGAACGAAACTTGACCGGTGGTTTCCGGGTAGTATATTAAGACCACTTGACAAGCGTCGGTCCATTCCGAGAAAGTTTGACACACGCACACGAAAGAAAACGAGAGGGGTGCACCGGAGGAGATAGGAGCGCCGGATTGGAAAACGGACAACGGGGAAAATGCTCGGATGCATGAGACGAACACGTATGCGAATGCAATGCTCATGATGACATGATATGAAAATGCATGACATGACAAAATACAAAACAAAAGACAAAACCCGACAACGGAGGGAAAAACATATCACATAGCCGAAAATGGCAAGAGTCGGAGTTACAAATATGGCAAGTTACATGCGGGGTGTTACAGCTAGCTCCTGGCTCAGTTCTTCAGGATCACCAAGGCTACTACCAGAATCTTCACCTTCATATTCAGAGACTGCCTTGGCCTTCAGGGCATGTGATCTGCCATAGCTCGAACCATAGAGATCTCTCTTTTCAGCAAGCTGGAACTCACGAGTGTTTAGCCTCTCGAGGATATCAGCGGGATCAAGTGACTTGTAATCTCCACGTTCTTGTATCATCAGTGCCAGAGTGTCAAATGAGGAATCAAGCGATCTCAGCAATTTCTTCACCACCTCATGGTCGGTGATGTCAGTGGCACCAAGTGCTTGAAGCTCATTCGAGATGTCAGTGAGGCGATCGAAGGTTTTCTGAACATTTTCGTTGTCGAGTCTTTTGAAGCAGTTGAAGAGATTCTGAAGAATGTCAACTCGAGAGTCACGCTGAGTTGAGACTCCTTCATTCACTTTGGACAGCCTATCCCAGATAAGCTTAGCAGTTTCCAAGGCACTCACTGTGCCATACTGCCCTTTACTCAGATGGCCACATATGATGTTCTTCGCTTGAGAATCGAGTTGCTTGAATCTCTTCACATCAGCAGCATTCACAGAAGGTGTGACAGAGGGAACACCATTTTTCACAACATACCAGAGATCGTTGTCAATTGCCTCAAGATGCATTCGCATCTTATTCTTCCAGTAGGGGTAGTCCGTCCCATAGAAGGTAGGAAACCCAACAAAGACCTTGATCATACCTGCGTTCGACACTAAAACTCCAGGCAGTTAAACCAAAATCACACAGAACAAGGGAGCACCTTGCTCTTATACCAATTGAAAGTGTGTTAAGTCGACTAGAGGGGGGTGGACAGGCGATTTTTATGAATTCTTCACTGAGGAATTTCTGGGTGAGGAAATTCCTAAGCGAAGAACTACTTGCAGTGGAATAAGTACTCAGATGCATACAGGACATAACATAAACATGGACATCATGATGAAATGAAAACAGACACAGAGTAGAGGAAGCGTAAGCACAGGATAAAACGGGATGAAGACAAACAGACTAAAGAAATTGAACTAAGGAAATTGAGAAAGTCAAAGTCAAAGTCTTCAAATAGATATTAACAAGCACACAACACAGTAATGAGGAAATGAAAGAGTTGAGGAAATAGAACCAGTAGGCTTGGTGAAGACAATGATTTGGTAGACCAGTTCCAACTGCTGTGACAGTTGTACATCTGGTTGGAGCGGCTAGGTATTTAAACCTGAGGACACACAGTCCTCACCGTATTCTCCTTAAGCTAAGGTCACACAGACATCGCCCAATCACTCGTGGTAAGTCTTCACGTGACTTCCAAACCTTCATAAACTCGGTCACTCGGCGATCCACAATTTCCTCTTGGATGCTCTAGACCATGACGCCTAACCGTCTGGAAGATGCACAGTCTTCAAAGGTAACAAGCGTCGGATCCACGCAGGATCAATCTCTTCATTGATGCTCAATCACTTTGGGTTTGTAGGTGTTTGGGTTTGGGTTTTCCTCACTTCATGATTTTCGCTCAAAGTCCTCGGAGGATGGGATGCTCTCAAATGACAAGTGTCAATTTCTCTCGGAGCAGCCAACTAGCTAGTGGTTGTAGGGGGCGGCTATTTATAGCCTAGGGAGCAGACCGACATGATAAGACATAAATGTCCTTCAATGATATGACCGTTAGGTGGGTAGATATTTTGGGACAGCTGGCGCGTAGCACAGCAACAGTCGGAAATTTGACTATCAAATTCTTCAGGGCTATCATGTTCCTCACCTGTAGGCAATCCGCACTGGCGAATTCCTAACTCCTCAGTTAGAACAAATTCCTCAGAGACCAGAAGAACTTCGTCTCTGTCACTGAAGAAATTGACTGAGCTGCATGAGATTTCCAATGGCTTCACTCGAAGGGATTGGTAGGTGTAGGATTTTGAGATGAGCATCACATGGAAATTTTTTCTTAGTATTTCCTTGGCCCCCTTTAACAGTGCGGTGTTTCCTATGACTCAAGAAAGAGAAAATGAAACTATGAAAATAAAAGTCTTCACACTTCATGTTCCTCGAATGAATACCAAGTCTTCAAGGTCACACCAATTTCTTCACTTTCAAAGTCTTCAGGAATCCAAAGACTTCAGTCGAAGAACTTCATTTTTAGGGGTCGACTTTCTCTATAAATATCAAACTCCTCATAGACTTATAGTCATGTGTACACTCACAAACGCATTAGTTCCTTAACCTATAAGTCTTCAATACACCAAAATCACTAAGGGGCACTAGATGCACTTACAATCATAACTTGTTTACTGTACTTTTCTTGTCCGTACCAAATCGTAGTGGCTAGTTGAAAGCAAACATTGGTTGCAAAGTAGCCTTTATCCGGTTTGCACCTTCAGATCCACCATGGCACGGTCACTATACTCGTAA
This sequence comes from Triticum aestivum, assembly GCF_018294505.1. NCBI lineage: Eukaryota > Viridiplantae > Streptophyta > Magnoliopsida > Poales > Poaceae > Triticum > Triticum aestivum. The sequence continues at coordinate 490,145,672 of NC_057814.1, read as the reverse complement.
AGCTTATGGTTTCCCCCTTTATATTCACTACCATAATCGTAGGTGCTTCGTGTCGTACTAGCACTGCTCCTCAAGACGTCAACCCATCAAGCGAAACAACATGCCACTCATAATTCCAAAGCTTAGTTTTTGAAATACGAATCTAATATGATGCTCATATTACTAAAACAGAGAATGTTTAATTGGTCACCTAATGTTCCTATATTCGTTTCGAAAAGCATGTGCGCCACACACACTGGCGGAGCTACAGTTAAAATATTGGGCGGGCAAGATGGCTTAGGCTACCGGTGATCCCAAATTTTGGTACAAACTTACCTTCACTCCTTTGTATATTGGACTAGGGCTAGGCAGACCATGGCATTGTTTTGTTCTTATGTAGCGCCGCCACTGGCGCAACATATAGAGAGACATCATGGATTTGCATTTCTCTGTGCGCTCTAGTTCATCATGGGTGGGCAACACACATTGTATTATCTAACTAGCAAGATGCCTGTGCATTGCACGGAACATCAAGATGCATTTGTATGAGTAGTTTATCTTGTGGGAGAAAAGGATGAACGAGGGAAGGCCTTATCTACAAATGTGGGGAGGAGTGCGGGTAAATTGTCATAGTTTCCTTCCTATCCGTTAGATATAGATCAGATGGCCTATATTGCAGGATGGCGGGCACACCATCATCACCAACTCTGCTTTTTATAAGAGTAGAGATAGAGAGATAGAGATAAGAGTATAAGAGTAGAGAAAAAAGTAGAGAAATCCGCTTGCTCTTTGTTATCATGTTCCTCTTCTATTCTTCTTAATAAGTATATTACTTCCTCCGTTCCTAAACTGCCTTGGGTGCGTGCATGTGTTGTGGTGGCGTGCGTTTGTACATGGTGTTGTTCATCGTTGCTTTATATATAAAGCGGGGCGAAAGCCTTTTTCGGTAAAATATAAGTCTTTTTAGATATTCCAATAAGAACTACATACGGATGTATATAGACATATTTTAGAGTGTAAATTCACTCATTTTGCTCTGTATGTAGTCCACATTCGAATCTCTAAGAGATTTATATTTAAGAACGGAGGGAGTAGTACAGTATGTTCCTTGTCGGGAAGTGGAGCAGGGACATTTGCAGTCGACAGGTCTACGGGGTAGCTTCAGATGGATGCTTTCAACTATTCTAGATGGTCAGCCATAATATCCGGGAAATGCTGGGATCTATGTCGTCTTTGATAGTCTAGACTGGTAGTAACAGTATTGTGCCCTCAGTTGAATAGAGCTGCCCCTTTTGGGCCGAACCCTTTCTTGTCGTACCGGCAATACAAGCCCATATGGTGTAGCTAGTTCCACTTTCCTGATTTTACTCTTGATGCTTAGGGTTTTCCCCTTTTATCTACTCTACTATGATCTGCGTAGGTGCTTTCTGTCGTACTAGTAGTACTCCACCCTTCAAGCTAAACAACACAGCACTCATAATTCCAAAGCTTAGTTGTTCAAATATTATTGTGATATGATACTGATATTAGTTAACAGACACATTTAATTGGTTAGCTAAAGGTCCCACTTGAGTGTCCAAATGCATGTCGTGACATATAGAGAGACAGCAGAAGTGCATTTCTTTGTCACTTGTTGACTGTACTTTCTTGTCCATACCAAATCTTAGTTGTTAGTTCAAAGCAAACATCGGTTGCTAACTACCCTTTGCGCGGTTTGCAGCTTCAGATCTGCCATCCCACTGCCACGGTCAACACTGTCCTCATCATGCTTACGGTTTCCCCATTTCGTGATGACCACGATTGTAACATCCCAAAATTCTAAATTTTGGAATGCTATATTAAATAAATAGTTTTGATTGCTTGTTTGATTGTGGTGTGGTTGCTTGTGTGAAATTGAGTGAAATTTGAAACTTTTTGAAAGTTAAATGAGGGAATAAAAGGACTTTCCCAAACTTTCACCTTGCATTTATAATCTCCATGAATTCAAATTCATTTCATCACAAAACCCTAGAGTGAAGATGATATGACTTCTTCCATTTAATTAAATGAAAAAGGGTTTTGAAAAGATTTGAATTCCATTTGGAAATATTTTAAATTCAAAAACTTTATGCAACTCAATGAGTTTCATGAGAGAAGATAAAATGACTTCTTCAAATACTAAGAAAAGGGAGTTGGAACTTTCAAAGAATCAAATTGAAAGTCCCTTTGAAGTTATTTTGAAAGTATTTTCAATTTGGAGTTATTTGGTATTTATTCAAATTACTTTTCACAAAAAATAAAATATGTGGAAAATAGGGTAAAATGATTCCCTACATTAGAAAATTGGAGAGAAATAAATTTTAAATTATTTTGGTATTTTAAAATATTTTTAATTGGTTTTTAAATAAACCAGTAGCACTCTTTGTGTTATTTAATTTTTTTGTGGAATTTATTTACCGCTAAAAAATGTTCATGTTTTAGAAAATCTTTTTCTGAAAATTTGATATATAATACGCCTATATATCAATTTATTTATTATTTATTTGTTTGAGTTATTTTGTTAACAGTTTAAAAAAAGAAACTTTTAGTTTTGGACCGACTGAACTGGGCCGGCCCAGCCAACCGGGCCAGGCCAAGCCCAGCAAGCCGCGCGCTCGCCCCTTCCCCGAGCGGGACTCCCGCAGGAGACCGCCGCCGCTGCGCCGCCATGTCCGAGCCGGACTCGCCTTCGCCGCCGCCTCTCTTGCCCCCTCCTCCAAGCCACCGCACCCCTCCCCTCTTTAAATAGCGCACTGCCCCCCCCCCCTCTTCTCTCAAACAGCAGCACCAGCAAGCCGCAGCCGCCGCTGCGATCTACCGCCGATCCGTCGCCCCGTTTAGCCACCGCCGCCGCACTCCGCCAGCGCCACGCCCCGCAGCAGCCGGAGCCGACGCCGCCAACGCCCCGCGCCGTCGGAGATCCACCGGCCGCCGCCGGATTTCCCGCCGACGTTGAACCGCCGTGGACCGATAAAACCGCCACCCCGGTCCGATCCGGTTTTCTTTTAGTTTTCATTTTTTCTCTTAAAGCCCGATCTGTTTTTTAGTTAGAAAGTTATAGTGAACATTTTTGTTCTGTAGTTCTGTTTAGCGAACGTCTGTTCGGTAGATTTTTCATTTTATTTTATTTTCTGCCAGGGACCTATTCGCTAGTTTTATTTTACAAATTAGCCCCTGTTTTTCAAACTAGCACAACTTTTTACTCGTTCGTCCAAATTCAGCGAAACCAACACCCAATTCTTGGTCATGATCTCTCTATCTAGAGAACAAATAAAATCAACTTTTTGAAATTTTAAAATTTGAATTAGATCAGATTCAAATTAAAACTTGTTTTGGCTATAACTTGAGTTTTACAACTCCGATTTATTTGATTCTTTTTGCAAATCAAAACTCTTGACATGTACTCTCTGTTAAGATCAAACTCATAATTTTGCTACTGTTAAAAATGTGTTTCTGTCTAGAAGCTTTATTTGATGGTTTTTGAAGTTTTTCGAAGTGTTTTCTTCGTTCTTTTGGATCTTTTGAGTGATTGCTTATGGTTATACCTGCTTGCTTACGATAGATTGAATCGAGTGTGACGAGTAGACCTACCATAATTATGAGTGCTAAGAATCTTCATCAACAGTACAAGGCAAGTTCACACTTTGATCATACTCTTCCTATACCCAGTTTTACTTGCATCAGATACACCCCACAAATATTTGCATGAGTAGGATCTGGGAATTGGGATTTTGCTATGTAGTTCATGAGGTAGGAACCTACGATCCTTGAAACACCCTGGGAATATTCGTTATGTCATATATTGCTTAGCCATGCTAGTAGACGGGGATTGGTATGTGAGATTCATGCAAGATGAGAGAGATAAAATAATTAAGGGAAACTTAAGGTGGCTACTTTAATACACATCTGGGGGAATGGTTGGGGCACCCTGGGATACCAGTGGCTTGCCCGGACACCTGGGGAATCCAGTGTTGTCCTAGGAGATCCCGGGGTATCCGTCTAATCATCCTATGGAATGCCACCCAGGCTCAAAGGGATCATAAGATTATTCATTCTAGAAACTTCCGTGTGCAGCCACAAGGCATTATGGGCTCTGGCATAGTTGAGTAAGTTGTGGGAAACCTTTCCATGACGAGCTAGCAGATGTAGGGGAATTGTAGGTGTACCGGCCTATCCATCGGTTAAGGGGACCTCTTCAGAAAGGCTATGTCTCGATCTATCGATCATGGATGCGGTCGAGTCTTGTGGGGAAAAGTGCGCAAACCTCTGCAGAGTGTATAAACAAATCATGATTTGTCGTGTCCCCGGTTATGGACATTTTGAGTATCTGGTATTTGAATTATTGGTTGATCGCATCGCTCTATTTAATGAAATTGTTGGTTTATTAATGATTTGGTGATTTTTGGGATTGAGTTGGGGTTGCCTTCTCAATATGGGTAATTTAACTTAGTAGTAAATAAAACTTTATTCCTTTGTTGTAGGAAAAAATTAGCTTTATGCAAAGTTAAACTTAGAGCCTCCACCAGCCAAATATGCATATAGAGATAGACAATTCTCATTATTATTCTATGGTGTGAAGTTGCTAGTACATTCAATATACTGACCTATATGGCTGCAACGTCTCATATTGTAGGAATCTTACGATGAGTAAGTGATATGTTAGGGTTGCGATGTCTACACTCAACTTTGCTGTTGGTGTTGTTGGGACTCCACAACTGTGTTGTTACTTCCGCTATATGGATTGAGGTATAGTATTTATGTTACTTTATACATGTGATTTACCTCGGTTATAAATTCCCGAGTACTGTGTGTGTCAGCATACCGATCCAGGGATGACACTTAAGCACAGAGACTTCGATCCATTCGGGTCGGGTCACTACAAGATGGTATCAGAGCACATGTTGACTATAGGACGTGACCCCTAGAAACTAGCAAGCCCTTAGGAAATTATTTCTCTAAACTTTATTTTCAAAGAGATCCTTTAACTCTCATCCTTTCTAAGCTTTACCAAGTATTTCCTCTCACCTCAAGTAGTTAGACTATACCCCTTTCCCCTTTTGACCACACGAAGATTCGATTGATGAGACTGCTCCAAGAAGTACAAGATATCGGACAACTAAGACCACTCCAAAATAAAGAGGATTTCACCATGCATTAGAAGTGTTGAAGCTACAAGAGTGGATACTCTGAAGATTTGAAGGGTTTGACGACTTTGAAGATTTATTGACCTTTAGAAGACCAAACCCCTGTTATATACTTACGTTAGATGCGACGATTGTGAGTTGTCATTTGTTGATGTTTTTCCAACAACCACAACATAAAATCTGCCTGTTCAAAACTATTGTTTGTATTGTGTGTATCCCTCTCTATATCTCTTATCTCACCCCGAAACCCTTGGAACCAATAGAGGATGAATGGAGATGAACTCATATTTTCTGGACCGATGACTCAATTGGAGACGGACCAATGGATTCAGAACATGGAAGATCACATGAAGAATAACACCATAGACGGAAAGCATATGGCCCAGCATGCTCTTCAGTGCTTTGAAAGAGGTGTTGCTACTTGGTGCAGGATGTACCAAACCATCAATGGATGGCAAAGAGTAACCGCTTGGGAAGAATTTAAGTTGACTCTGCTAAGTCTCGGCTTGTGTCCCAGAAGTTGAAGCCTTATGGAAATGATATGAAGAAACCTTGTGCATGCAAGCTCTGTGGAGAAATAGGACACAACCATAAAGAACACAAGGATGAATGCCCTCATTGTGAAGAAAGTCACCCAGCTGAAGAATGCCCAACTAGGCAAATTACTTTTTCTTGTGTGAAGGGACTACCCACTACCCCGCTCAGTGTCATATTTACCCCATGGTACAAAGAACCATCCAGCAGAAGAAAGAAGCAACAAAAGGAGCCCTCATGGAAATTTTAGAAGAACCTGTTATGAAGGAAGAGGTGGAGGACACACCCGAAGAATACCCAATTAAACCCTGCACCAAGTCATGCTATTCATGTGGAGAAGAAGGACACATCTCCCAGAATTGTCTGAAGGGGGATCTAGTAGCATTCCCGACAGTGGAAGTTGAGTATGACCCACAGGAAATAGAAGCCCTAATTGGCAAAGAAAAGTCCAGGAAGAGAAATAGATTGGATTCCAGGAACAACCCAATTTCTACAAAGAAGGACCTGAGTCATATCACATGTTTTAGGTGCAAAGATTTAGGACACTACTTCAACGATTGCCCAAAAGGGAAGACGAGGAGCCAAGGAGGCTATGTAATCACAAGGAAACCTCGAGACTTGTCAGAAGTAATATGTTTCCGCTGTAATGAAGCAGGGCACTTTGCCAGAGATTGTCCCAATGAGGGTATTTGTGTTAAATAGTTGAGTCTATGAGAAATATAGTAGTAGTAATGGGAACAATTCTTTTATATTGAGGTGTTGAGTTGATGCATGTAATGGAAATGCAGGAGATTGTAATAATTTGAGAATCAATCAAGTTAGCATCGTTGGTACTGATTTGGATATTATGAGTAGTTACTCCATGAAGAAAGATTTTGACCATTTTCGAGGATATGAGAAATATGGTCTATGGATGAATTTGTGCATTTCAAGGGTGGTAGTACCCTGTGAGGACACTTGACCCCTGGAAAAGATAATGATATTCCATGAAGTGGACATCAGACAAAATAAGTACGAGTTTTATCTCGATATGTGGGATACCCCAAGAATATGAAGAGATGAAGTACTATTGGATATGAAGGAGGTATAATGTTGGAGCAACTGTAACCCCAGGATGAGTTAAAGCTATAAATGTGATGAGGTGGGCCCATAACCCACAGGCTCCACGACCTGCCAAGAAGCAAGAACACTCTTGCTGAAGGAAAAACCCTGGAAGAAGTTACGACTTTATCAACAGACGATCTTACAGGAGTAACGCAGAACCTGAGAGTTGTGAAGAAACGATAGATGTTTGTTTGGATTGCAGAATCAATAGATTTTTTTAACCCAGTTCGTGGACAAGAGAAATTCTGCAATGCTTGTGAGGATGACCGAGTGTTAGAATGCGAGATTCACTAAACCATATACAAGGTAATGATTTGGGTGCGGAATGGATTGATCACCATGCCGACTTACTCTTATTATTCGCCTCTGCTATATGGGATGGTAAATCTGAGTGACTTACCCATAGTAGAGAGACGGCGATATTAAGCCTGATTGAACCTTAGAATGGTATGGCAATTTTTCCCCTTGTACAAGGTAGCTGTTGCCAATCATAGGTCATACAGTGAGAATGAAGCCCAGACCCATTCTTGCAGGAGAAACATTAAATGTTGACCGCCATGAGATATCGATAGTTGTTTAGTATTGGCGCCAGACCCGTCAACTAAGAAGACTCAGTCACATAAGAACCATATCAAGATGAAAGGACACAAGAATCGAGGAAAAAGGTTATGCCACTACCGGAAGAGCCTAGAGAAGGAATTATCCTGAAGATCTAAGAAGATCGACACTGCCAACAATAAGGATGGAGCATATGAGTTTTGATGGAACCATAACAATGCTTCTAAGGGTGGTAGCACCCCAGACCCCCCTATGACGATCGATGGATTTTGAGAAGACCCCCGACCCTAACTATTTCTTGCTAGCCTCTCCGAATCTCGAGGGCGAGATTCATTTTAAGGGTGGTAGGTTTCAAACATCCCAAAATTCTAAATTTTGGAATGTTATATTAAATAAATAGTTTTGATTGCTTGTTTGATTGTGGTGTGGTTGCTTGTGTGAAATTGAGTGAAATTTGAAACTTTTTGAAAGTTAAATGAGAGGGAATAAAAGGACCTTCCCAAACTTTAACCTTGCATTTATAATCTCCATGAATTAAAATTCATTTCATCACAAAACCCTAGAGTGAAGATGATATGACTTCTTCCATTTAATTAAATGAAAAAGGGTTTTGAAAAGATTTGAATTCCATTTGGAAATATTTCAAATTCACAAACTTTATGCAACTCAATGAGTTTCATGAGAGAAGATAAAATGACTTCTTCAAATACTAAGAAAGGAGAGTTGGAAGTTTCAAAGAATCAAATTGAAAGTCCCTTCGAAGTTATTTTGAAACAATTTTCAATTTGGAGTTATTTGGTTTTTATTCAAATTATTTTTCTCCAAAAATAAAATATGTGGAAAATAGGGTAAAATGATTCCCCACATTAGAAAATTGGAGAGAAATAAATTTGAAATTATTTTGGTATTTTAAAATATTTTTATTTGGTTTTTAAATAAATCAATAGCACTCTTTGTGTTATTTAATTTTTTTCGTGCAATTTATTTGCCGCTAAAAAATGCTCATGTTTTAGAAAATCTTTTTCTGAAAATTTTGATATATAATATGTCTATATATCAATTTATTTATTATTTATTTGTTTCTGTTATTTTCTTAACAGTTTTAAAAAAGAAACTTCTAGTTTCGGACCGACTGAACTGGGCCGGCCCAGCCAACCGGGCCAGGCCAAGCCTGATGTCTACTACGCAACCTTCTTCTTGTAGACGTTGTTGGACCTCCAAGTGCAGAGGTTTGTAGGGCAGTAGCAAATTTCCGTCAAGTGGATGACCTAAGGTTTATCAATCTGTGGGAGGCGTAGGATGAAGATGGTCTCTCTCAAACAATCCTGCAACCAAATAACAAACAGTCTCTTGTGTCCCCAACACACCCAATACAATGGTAAATTGTATAGGTGCACTAGTTACACGAAGATATGGTGATACAAGTGCGATATGGATGGTAGATATAGGTTTTTGTAATCTGAAAATATCAAAACAGCAAGGTAACTAATGATAAAAGTGAGCGAAAACGGTATTGCAATGCTTCGAAACAAGGCGTAGGGTTCATACTTTCACTAGTGCAAGTTCTCTCAACAATAATAACATAATTGGATCATATAACAATTCCTCAACGTGCAACAAAGAGTCACTCCAAAGTCACTAATAGCGGAGAACAAACGAAGAGATTATTGTAGGGTACGAAACCACCTCAAAGTTATTCTTTTCGATCAATCCATTGGGCTATTCCTATAAGTGTCACAAACAGCCCTAGAGTTCGTAGTAAAATAACACCTTAAGACACATATCAACCAAAACCCTAATGTCACCTAGATACTCCAATGTCACGACAAGTATCTGTGGGTATGATTATACGATATGCATCATACAATCTCAGATTCATCTATTCAAACTAACACAAAGTACTTCAAAGAGTGCCCCAAAGTTTCTACCGGAGAGTCAAGACGAAAACGTGTGCCAACCCCTATGCATAAGTTCACAAGGTCACTGAACCCGCAAGTTGATCACCAAAACATACATCAAGTAGATCACGTGAATATCCCATTGTCACCACAGATAAGCACATGCAAGACATACATCAAGTGTTCTCAAATCCTTAAAGACTCAATCCGATAAGATAACTTCAAAGGGAAAACTCAATCCATTACAAGAGAGTAGAGGGGGAGAAGCATCATAAGATCCAACTATAATAGACAAGCTCGCGATACATCAAGATCGTGCCATATCAACAACACGAGAGAGAGAGAGAGAGAGAGAGAGAGAGAGATCAAACGCATTGCTACTGGTACATACCCTCAGCCCCGAGGGTGAACTACTCCCTCCTCGTCATGGAGAGCGCCGGGATGATGAAGATGGCCACCGATGAAGATTCCGCCCTCCGGCAGGGTGCCGGAACAGGGTCCCGATTGGTTTTTGGTGGCTACAGAGACTTGCGGCGGCAGAACTCCCGATCTAGGTTTCTTTCTGGGGGTTTCTGTATTTATAGTAATTTTTGTCGTCGGTCTCACGTCAGGGGGGTCTCCGAGTCATCCACGAGATAGGGGGCGCGCCCAGGGGGGTAGGGCGCGCCCTCCACCCTCGTGGATGGCTCAGGACTCTTTTGGCCCAACTCTTTTACTCCGGGGGCTCCTTTTGGTCCATAAAAAATCATCAAAAATTGGCACATCAATTGGACTCCGTTTGGTATTCCTTTTCTGTAAAACTCAAAAACAAGGAAAAAACATAGACTGGCACTAGGCACTAGGTTAATAGGTTAGTCCCAAAAATATATAAAACAGCATATAAATGCATATAAAACATCCAAGATTGATAATATAATAGCATGGAACAATCAAAAATTATAGATACGTTGGAGACGTATCAAGCATCCCCAAGCTTAATCCTACTCGGCCTCGAGTAGGTAAATGATAAAAATAGAATTTTTGATGTGGAATGCTACCTAACATATTTATTAATGTAATCTTCTTTATTGTGGCAAGAATATTCAGATCCATAAGATTAAAAAAATTAATATTGACATGAAAACAATAATACTTCAAGCATACTAACAAAGCAATCATGTCTTCTCAAAATAACATGGCCAAAGAAAGCTATCCCTACAAAATCATATAGTCTGGCTATGCTCTATCTTCATCACACAAAATATTTAAATCATGCACAAAAGCAATTGTTTCATACTTTTGATGTTCTCAAACTTTTTCAATCTTCACGCAATACATGAGTGTGAGCCATGGACATAGCACTATAGGTGGAATAGAATGGTGGTTGTGGAGAAGACAAAAAGGGAGAAGATAGTCTCACATCAACTAGGCGTATCAACGGGCTATGAAGTTGCCCATCAATAGATATCAATGTGAGTGAGTAGGGATTGCAATGCACCGGATGCACTAGAGCTATAAGTGTATGAAAGCTCAAAAAGAAACTAAGTGGGTGTGCATCCAACTCGCTTGCTCATGAAGACCTAGGGCATTTTGAGGAAGCCCATCATTGGAATATACAAGCCAAGTTCTATAATGGAAAATTCGCACTAGTATATGAAAGTGACAACATAGGAGACTCTCTATCATGAATATCATGGTGCTACTTTGAAGCACAAGTGTGGTAAAAGGATAGTAGCATTGCCCCTTCTCTCTTTTTCTCTCATTTTTTTATTTGGGCCTTTCTCATTTTTTATGGCCTCTTTTTTTCTTCTTTTTTTCTTTTTCGTCTGGAGTCTCATCCCGACTTGTGGGGGAATCATAGTCTCCATCATCCTTTCCTCACTGGGACAATGGTCTAATAATGAAGATCATCACACTTGTATTTACTTACAACCCAAGAATTACAACTCAGTACTTAGAACAAACATATAACTCTATGTGAATGCCTCCGGCGGTATACCGGGATGTGCAATGATTCAAGAGTGACATGTATGTACAATTATGAACGGTGGCTTTGCCACAAATACGATGTCAACTACATGATCAGGCAAAGCAATATGACAATGATGGAGCGCGTCATATGATACGTCTCCAACGTATCTATAATTTTTTATTGTTCCATGCTATATTATATTCTGTTTTGGACATTAATGGGCTTTATTATACACTTTTATATTATTTTTGGGACTAACCTATTAACCGGAGGCCCAACCCAGAATTGCTGTTTTTTGCCTATTTCAGAGTTTCGCAGAAAAAGAATATCAAACGGAGTCCAAACGGAATGAAACCTTCGGGAATGTGATTTTTGGAACGAACGTGATCCAGAGGACTTGGACCCTACGTCAAAAAAGCAACCAGGAGGGCACGAGGTAGGGGGGCGCGCCTACCCCCTGGGCGTGCCCTCCAACCACGTGGGGCCCACGTTGCTCCACCGACGTACTTCTTCCTCCTATATACCTACGTACCCCCAAACTACCAGATACAGAGCCAAAAACCTAATTCCACCGCCGCAACCTTCTGTACCCGTGAGATCCCATCTTGGGGCCTTTTCCGGAGCTCCGCCGGAGGGGGCATTGATCACGGAGGGCTTCTACATCAACACCATAGCCTCTCCGATGATGTGTGAGTAGTTTACCTCAGACCTTCGGGTCCATAGTTATTAGCTAGATGGCTTCTTCTGTCTTTTTGGATCTCAATACAATGTTCTCCCCCTCTCTCGTGGAGATCTATTTGATGTAATCTTATTTTGTGGTGTGTTTTATGAGACCGATGAATTGTGGGTTTATGATCAAGTTTATCTATGAACAATATTTGAATCTTCTCTGAATTCTTTTATGTATGATTGGTTATCATTGCAAGTCTCTTCGAATTATCAGTTTGGTTTGGCCTACTAGATTGATCTTTCTTGCAATGGGAGAAGTGCTTAGCTTTGGGTTCAATCTTGCGGTGTCCTTTCCCAGTGACAGTAGGGGTAGCAGGGCACGTATTGTATTGTTTCCATCGAGGATAACAAGATGGGGTTTATATCATATTGCATGAGTTTATCCCTCTACATCATGTCATCTTACTTAAAGCGTTACTCTGTTCTTTTGAACTTAATACTCTAGATGCATGCTGGATAGCGGTCGATGTGTGGAGTAATAGTAGTAGATGCAGGCAGGAGTCGGTCTACTTGTCGCGGACGTGATGCCTATATACATGATCATACCTAGATATTCTCATAACTATGCTCAATTCTGTCAATTGCTCAACAGTAATTTGTTTACCCACCGTAATACTTATGCTCTCAAGAGAAGCCACTAGTGAAACCTATGGCCCCCGGGTCTATTTTCCATCATATTAATCTTCCAAAACTTAGCTATTTTTATTGCCTTTTATTTTACTTTGCGTCTTTATCATAAAAATACCAACCCCTTTATTGCGTTGGTTTCGAGGATTTTATTTGTTTGTGTAGGTGTGAGGGACTCGTGCGTGGCCTCCTACTGGATTGATACCTTGGTTCTCAAAAACTGAGGGAAATACATACGCTGCTTTACTGCATCACCCTTTCCTCTTCAAGGGAAAACCAACGCAGTGCTCAAGAGGTAGCAAGAAGGATTTCTGGCGCCGTTGCCGGGGAGTCTACGCAAAAGTCAACATACCAATAACCCATCACAATACATTATTTACCATTTGCCTCTCGTTTTCCTCTCCCCCACTTCACCCTTGCCGTTTTTTCGCCCTCTCTCTTTTCCGTTCGCCTCTTTTTTGCTTGCTTCTTGTTTGCTCGTGTGTTGGATTGCTTGCTTGTCACGATGGCTCAAGATAATACTAAATTGTGTGACTTTACCAATACCAACAACAATGATTTTCTTAGCACTCCGATTTCTCCTCTTACCGATACTGAATCTTGTGAAATTAATGCCGCTTTGTTGAATCTTGTCATGAAAGATCAATTCGCCGGCCTTCCTAGTGAAGATGCCGCTACCCATCTAAACAGCTTCGTTGATTTGTGTGATATGCAAAAGAAGAAAGATGTGGACAATGATATTGTTAAATTAAAGCTATTTCCTTTTTCGCTTTGAGATCATGCTAAAGCTTGGTTTTCGTCTTTGCCTAAAAATAGTATTGATTCTTGGAATAAGTGCAAAGATGCTTTTATCTCTAAGTATTTTCCTCCCGCTAAGATCATCTCTCTTAGAAACGATATTATGAATTTTAAACAACTTGATCATGAACATGTTGCACAAGCTTGGGAGAGGATGAAATTAATGATACGTAATTGCCCTACTCATGGTTTGAATTTGTGGATGATTATACAAAAAATTTATGTCGGATTGAATTTCACTTCCAGAAATCTTTTAGATTCGGCCGCGGGAGGTACTTTTATGGAAATCACTTTAGGAGAAGCTACTAAACTCCTTGATAATATTATGGTTAATTATTCTCAATGGCACACCGAAAGATCAACTAATAAAAAAGTGCATGCGATAGAAGAAATTAATGTTTTGAGTGGAAAGATGGATGAACTTATGAAATTATTTGCTAATAAAAGTGTTTCTTCTGATCCTAATGATATCCCTTTGTCTACTTTGATTGAGAATAATAATGAATCTATGGATGTGAATTTTGTTGGCAGGAATAATTTTGGTAACAACGGGTATAGAGGAAACTTTAATCCTAGGCCATACTCTAGTAATTCCTCTAATAATTATGGTAATTCCTACAACAATTATTATGGAAATTTTAATAAGATGCCTTCTGAATTTGAGACTAGTGTTAAAGAATTTATGAATTCACAAAAGAATTACAATGCTTTGCTTGAAGAAAAATTGCTTAAAGTGGATGAATTGGCTAGAAAAATTGCTTAAGAATTGCTTACAATGATGTTAATTCTTTGAAACTTAGATCTATTCCTCCTAAGCATGATATCAATGAGTCTCTCAAAGCCATGAGAATTTCCATTGATGAGTGCAAAGAAAGAACCGCTAGGATGCGTGCTAAGAAAGATTGCTTTGTGAAAGCGTGTTCTTCTAGTTTTTATGAAAATAAAGATGAAGATCTAAAAGTTATTGATGTGTCCCCTATTAAATCTTTGTTTTGCAATATGAATCTTGATAATGATGGGACTTAATATGATCCACCTTTACCTAGAAGGCGTTCCAAAAATTCGGAGTTTTTAGATCTTCATGCAAAAATTGGTAAAAGTGGGATTGAAGAGATCAAAACTCTAGATATTAATGAACCCACTATTTTGGATTTCAAGGAATTTAATTATGATAATTGCTCTTTGATAGATTGTATTTCCTTGTTGCAATCCATGCTAAATTCTCCACATGCTTATAGTTAAAATAAAGCCTTTACTAAACATATCGTTGATGCTTTGATGCAATCTTATGAAGAAAAACTTGAGTTGGAAGTTTCTATCCCTAGAAAACTTTATGATGAGTGGGAACCTACTATTAAAATTAAAATTAAAAATCATGAATGCTATGCTTTGTGTGATTTGGGTGCTAGTGTTTCCACGATTCCAAAAACTTTGTGCGATTTGCTAGGTTTCCGTGATTTTGATGATTGCTCTTTAAACTTGCACCTTGCGGATTCCACCATTAAGAAACCTATGGGAAGAATTAATGATGTTCTTATTGTTGCAAATAGGAATTATGTGCCCGTAGATTTTATTGTTCTTGATATAGATTGCAATACTTCATGTCCTATTATTCTTGGTAGACCTTTCCTTAGAACGATTGGTGCAATTATTGATATGAAGGAAGGGAATATTAGATACCAATTTCCATTAAGGAAAGGCATAGAACACTTCCCTAGAAAGAAAATAAAATTACCTTATGAATCTATTATGAGAGCCACTTATGGATTGCCTACCAAAGATGGCAATACCTAGATCTATCCTTGCTATTTTGCCTAGCTAGGGGTGTTAAACGATAGCGCTTGTTGGGAGGCAACCCAATTTTATTTTTAGTTTTTTTTGCTTTTTGCTTATTATTAGGAATAAATATTTGATCTAGACTCTGGTTAGATGTGTTTTTATGTTTTAATTAGTGTTTGTGCCAAGTTTAACCTATAGGATCTTCTTGGATAATAGTTATTTGACCTTGCTGAAAATTCCAGAAACTTTCTGTTCACGAAAATAATTGTTAAAAATCACCAGAACGTGATAAATATTGGTTCCAATTTCTGCTGATCAATAAACAAATTGTCTAGGTCTTCCTATTTTGGCTGAATTTTTGGAGTTCCAGAAGTTTCCGTTAGTTACAGATTACTACAGAATGTTCTGTTTTTGACAGATTCTGTTTTTCGTGTGTTGTTTGCTTATTTTGATGAATCTATGGCTAGTAAAATAGTTTATAAACCATAGAGAAGTTGGAATACAGTAGGTTTAACACCAATATAAATAAAGAATGAGTTCATTACAGTACCTTGAAGTGGTGTTTTGTTTTCTTTCGCTAACGGAGCTTACGAGATTTTCTGCTGAGTTTTGTGTTGTGAAGTTTTCAAGTTTTGGGTGAAAGATTTGATGGATTATGGAACAAGGAGTGGCAAGATCCTAAGCTTGGGGATGCCCATGGCACCCCAAGATAATCTAAGGACACCTAAAAGCCAAAGCTTGGGGATGCCCCGGAAGGCATCCCCTCTTTTGTCTACTTCCATCGGTAACTTTACTTGGAGCTATATTTTTATTCACCACATGATATGTGTTTTGCTTGGAGCATCTTGTATTATTTGAGTCTTTATTTGTTAGTTTTCCACAATCATCCTTGCTGTACACACCTTTTGACAGAGACACACATGATTCGGAAATTGTTAGAATACTCTATGTGCTTCACTTATATCTTTTGAGTTATATAGCTTTTGCTCTAGTGCTTCACTTATATGTTTTAGAGCATGGTGGTGGTTTTGTTTTATAGAAACTATTGTTCTCTCATGCTTCACTTAGATTATTTTGAGAGTCCTACAAAACAGCATGGTAATTTGCTTTAATTATGATAGGCATTCAAGATTAGTAAAAAAAATCTTATGAGTGTGTTGAATATTATGAGAAGTTTGATACTTGATAATTGTTTTGAGATATGGAGATGGTGATATTAGAGTCATGCTAGTTGAGTAGTTTTGAATTTTAGAAATACTTGTGTTAAAGTTTGTGATTCCCGTAGCATGCACGTATGGTGAACCGTTATGTGATGAAGTGGGAGCATGATTTATTTATTGATTGTCTTCCAACCAATCTATTCCCCTAGGAGCATGCGCGTAATACTTTGCTTCGATAACTTGTAGATTTTTGCAATAAGTATATGAGTTCTTTATGACTAATGTTGAGTCCATGGATTATACGCACTTTCCTCCTTCCACCATTGCTAGCCTCTCTAATACCACGCACTTTTCACCGGTATCATACATCCACCATATACCTTCCTCAAAACAGCCACCATACCTACCTACCATGGCATTTCCATAGCCATTCCGAGATATATTTCCATGCAACTTACCACCGTTCAGTTTATTATGACACGCTCCATCATTGTCATATTGCTTTGCATGATCATGTAGTTGACATTGTATTTGTGGCAAAGCCACCGTTGATAATTCTTTCATATATACATGTCACTCTTGATTCATTGCATATCCCGGTATACCGCCGGAGGCATTCACATAGAGTCATACTTTGTTCTAAGTATTGAGTTGTAATTGTAGAGTTGTAAGTAAATAAAAGTGTGATGATCATCATTTTTTAGAGCATTATCCCAAGTGAGGAAAGGATGATGGAGACCATGATTCCCCCACAAGTCGGGATGAGACTCCGGACTAAAAAAATGAGGCCATAAAAAGAAAGAGAAAAGGCCCAAATAAAAAAATGAGAGAAAAAGAGAGAAGGGACAATGTTACTATCCTTTTACCACACTTGTGCTTCAAAGTAACACCATGATCTTCATGATAGAGAGTCTCCTGTGATATCACTTTCATATACTAGTGGGAAATTTTTCATTGTAGAACTTGGCTTGTATATTCCAATGATGGGCTTCCTCAAAATGCCCTAGGTCTTCATGAGCATGCGAGTTGGATGCACACCCACTTAGTTTCTTTTGTCGAGCTTTCATATACTTATAGCTCTAGTGCATCCGTTGCATGGCAATCCCTACTCACTCACATTGATATCTATTAATGGGCATCTCCATAGCTCGTTGATACGCCTAGTTGATGTGAGACTATCTTCTCCTTTTTTGTCTTCTCCACAACCACCATTCTATTACACATATAGTGCTATGTCCATGGCTCACGCTCATGTATTGCGTGAAGATTGAAAAAGTTTGAGAACATCAAAAGTATGAAACAATTGCTTGGCTTGTCATCGGGGTTGTGCATGATTTAAATACTTTGTGTGGTGAAGATAGAGCATAGCCAGACTATATGATTTTGTAGGGATAACTTTCTTCGGCCATGTTATTTTGAGAAGACATAATTGCTTAGTTAGTATGCTTGAAGTATTATTATTTTTATGTCAATATTAAACTTTTGTCTTGAATCTTTCGGATCTAGATATTCATACCACAATTAAGACAATTACATTCAAATTATGCCAAGTAGCATTCCACATCAAAAATTCTGTTTTTATCATTTACCTACTCGAGGACGAGCAGGAATTAAGCTTGGGGATGCTTGATACGTCTCCAACGTATCTATAATTTTTGATTGTTCCATGCTATATTATATTCTGTTTTGGACATTAATGGGCTTTATTATACACTTTTATATTATTTTTCGGACTAACCTATTAACCGGAGGCCCAGCCCAGAATTGCTGTTTTTTTGCCTATTTTAGAGTTTCGCAGAAAAAGAATATCAAACGGAGTCCAAACGGAATGAAACCTTCGGGAACGTGATTTTTGGAACGAACGTGATCCGGAGGACTTGGACCCTACATCAAGAAAGCAACCAGGAGGGCACGAGGTAGGGGTCGCGCCTACCCCCCCAGGGCGCGCCCTCCACCCTCATGGGGCCCACATTGCTCCACCGACATACTTCTTCCTCCTATATATACCTACGTACCCCCAAACTACCAGATACAGAGCCAAAAACCTAATTCCACCGCCGCAACCTTCTGTACCCGTGAGATCCCATCTTGGGGCCTTTTCCGGAGCTCCGCCGGAGGGGGCATTGATCACGGAGGGCTTCTACATCAACACCATAGCCTCTCCGATGATGTGTGAGTAGTTTACCTCAGACCTTCGGGTCCATAGTTATTAGCTAGATGGCTTCTTCTGTCTTTTTGGATCTCAATACAATGTTCTCCCCCTCTCTCGTGGAGATCTATTCGATGTAATCTTCTTTTGCGGTGTGTTTGTTGAGACCGATGAATTGTGGGTTTATGATCAAGTTTATCTATGAACAATATTTGAATCTTCTCTGAATTCTTTTATGTATGATTGGTTATCTTTGCAAGTCTCTTCGAATTATCAGTTTGGTTTGGCCTACTAGATTGATCTTTCTTGCAATGGGAGAAGTGCTTAGCTTTGGGTTCAATCTTGCGGTGTCCTTTCCCAGTGACAGTAGGGGCAGCGAGGCACGTATTGTATTGTTGCCATCGAGGATAACAAGATGGGGTTTATATCATATTGCATGAGTTTATCCCTCTACATCATGTCATCTTACTTAAAGCGTTACTCTGTTCTTTTGAACTTAATACTCTAGATGCATGCTGGATAGCGGTCGATGTGTGGAGTAATAGTAGAAGATGCAGGCAGGAGTCGATCTACTTGTCGCAGACGTCATGCCTATATACATGATCATACCTAGATATTCTCATAACTATGCTCAGTTCTGTCAATTGCTCAAATGTAATTTGTTTACCCACCGTAATACTTTTGCTCTCGAGAGAAGCCATGATATGTCTCCGTCGTATCTATAATTTTTTATTGTTCCATGCCAATATTCTACAACTTTCATATACTTTTTGACAACTTTTTATACTATTTTTGGGACTAACATATTGATCCGGTGCCCAGTGCCAGTTCCTGTTTGTTGCATGTTTTATGTTTCACAGAAACCCAATATCAAACGGAGTCCAAACGGGATAAAAATGGACGAAGATTATTTTTGGAATATTTGGAGAATTCCGGAAGAAAAATCCACGCGGACGGTGCCCGAGGGAGGCACGAGGCAGGGGGGGCGCCCCACCCCCCGGGCGCGCCCCTGACCCTCGTGGGACCCCCGTAAGGGGGTTGATGCCCTTCTTCGGCCGCAAGAAAGCTAATTTTTGGAGAGAAAAAATCACGGCAAAGACTTCAGTCCAATCGGAGTTACAGATCTCCATATATATACGAAATGGTGAAAGGGCAGCAGAAGGGAGTGCAGAAACAGAGAGAGACAGAGAGACAGATCCAATCTCGGAGGGGCTCTCGCCCCTCCCATGCCATGGAGAACAAGGACCAGAGGGCAAACCCTTCTCCCAGCTAGGGAGGAGTTCAAGGAAGAATAAGAAGGAGGGGGGCTCTCTCTCCCTCGCTTCAGGTGCCACCGGAGTGCCACCGGGGGCCATCATCATCACCGCAATCTTCACCAACAACTTCACCGCCATCATCACCAACTCTTCCCCCCTCTATGCAGCAGTGTAACCTCTCTCTTACCCGCTGTAATCTCTACTTAAACATGGTGCTCAATGCTATATATTATTTCCCAATGATGTATGGCTATCCTATGATGTTTGAGTAGATCCGTTTTGTCCTATGGGCTATTTGATGATCAAGATTGGTTTGAGTTGCATGTTTTATTATTGGTGTTGTCCTATGGCGCTCTCTGTGTCGCGCAAGCGTGAGGGATTCCCGCTGTAGGGTTTGCAATATGTTCATGATTTGCTTATGGTGGGTGGCGTGAGTGACAGAAGCACAGACCCGAGTAAGTAGGTTGTTTGCGTATGGGATAAAGAGGACTTGATACTTTAATGCTATGGTTGGGTTTTACCTTAATGATCTTTAGTAGTTGCAGATGCTTGATAGAGTTCCAATCATAAGTGCATATGATCCCAGTAGAGAAAGTATGTTAGCTTATGCCTCTCCCTCAAATAAAATTGCAATAATGATTACTGGTCTAGTTATCGATTGCCTAGGGACAAATAACTTTCTCGTGACAACAAGCTCTTTACTAAAACTAATTTAGTTGTGTCTTCATCTAAACAGCCCCTACTTTTTATTTATGTGCTCTTTATATTCTTGCAAACCTATCCAAAAACACCTACAAAGTACTTCTAGTTTCATACTTGTTCTAGGTAAAGCGAACGTTAAGCGTGCGTAGAGTTGTATCGGTGGTCGATAGAACTTGAGGGAATATTTGTTCTACCTTTAGCTCCTCATTGGGTTCGACACTCTTACTTATCGAAAGAGGCTACAATTGATCCCCTATACTTGTGGGTTATCAAGACCTTTTTCTGGCGCTGTTGCCGGGGAGCAATAGCGTGGGGTGAATATTCTCGTGTGTGCTTGTTTGCTTTATCACTAAGTAATTTTTATTTGCTGTTCTTAGTTGTTCTTTATCTTTAGTTATGGATATGGAACACGAAATACCAAAAAAATTAGGTGTACTTGCTACTCATGGAGATGGGGAACCTCCTAAAACCCTCGATGCTGGTTATGTGAAAGATATTATGTACTACTTTGATAATCCTGAGAAAACCCCATTCAATTATGTTATGGGAGACACATTGGATCAACGTGAATACTTTAGGGATTATCGCTTGACTCAAAAAGGGAAAATATTATGGGTTCAAATTCATATGTTGCATTGGTATGCTCGGCAACTTTGCTTGAGATATGATTATACTTGTTGCTCTAGGATGAAGGCTCCACACCTTCCCTTTTCATGCAAATTTAATGATAATAAAACCTTGGCTTCTTATGCTAATGGTATATATGATTACTATGATGTGGAACAAATAGAAGAATTCGTTGCTTTTATGGGTGCTTATGAAATTGAATCTATGTTCAAAGAATTTGAAAATCTTTATGATGTTGTTTATAGACCTGAAAATTTAGCTATCCTTAAATATTGCTATGCCAATTATGAATTCAATTCCGATATTGATGCATTTATTGAGAAAGTCTCCGCTGTCCAAGAAGAGACTAATATTTTGCAGGAATCTATGGAAGAAGAAATTGATGAAACTGTGAGCTCATTGGATAAAAAGATGATGAGGAGAGCGAAGAACAAAAGGAGGAAGAGCGGATTAGCTACCCGTGCCCACCTTCTAATGAGAGTAACTCTTCAACTCATACATTGTTTAATTTCCCTTCGTGCTTACCGAAGGATGATTGCTAAGATGACTATTATGATCCCGTTGATTCTCTTTAAATATCCCTTTTTGATGATGCTTGCTATGCTTGTGGCCAAGATGCCAATATGAATTATGCTTATGGAGATGAACTTGCTATAGTTCCTTATGTTAAACATGAAATTGTTGCTATTGCACCCACGCATGATAGTCCTATTATCTTTTTGAATTCTCCCAACTACACTATATCGGAGAAGTTTACCCTTATTAAGGATTATATTGATGGGTTGCCTTATACCGTTGCACATGATGATTTTGATGAATATAATATGCATGTGCTTGCTGCTCCTACTTGCAATTATTATGAGAGAGGAACTATATCTCCACCTCTCTATGTTTCCAACACGATAAATTGCAAGAAACTGTTTATACTATGCATTGGCCTTTACTATGTGTGCATGAATTGTTCTTTTATGACATGCCGATGCATAGGAAGAGAGTTAGACTTCGTCATTACATGATATATGTTACTTTGTGCTCACTACTAAATTACAAATCATTGTTAATTAAAATTGGCTTTGATATACCTTGGGATCCGGGTGGATTCACTACTTGAGCACTATATGCCTAGATTAATGGCTTTAAAGAAAGCGCTGCCAGGGAGACAACCCGGAAGTTTTAGAGAGTCATTTATTTCTGTTGAGTGATCTTATAGAGTTTAAAAACAAAAAAATAAAGAGGGGAACCCAAAACTTTTCAAAAAGGAAAGCGAAAGTGAGAAAGACGAGCATTGTTGAAGTGGGAGCTAGCCTTGAACTTTATTCATGCTCAAGGAAACATTGTGAATCTTGATTACATAAAATTTTCAACAAAAATAATTATCCCATTGTAAAATTCCATTGTATTATAAAAATAATGTGCTAAGGTTTGCCTTTAGGATGTTTACAATGCTTGTTGGTTTGTGCGGTGCAGGACAGAAACTTTGGCTGTAGTGCGCGATTTTTAATTTTTTACTGGAACGTCGAATGGTTCTGAAACTTTTTGCACTGTATTTCTATACAAATTGTTTATTTTTCCTAATTTTGGCAGAAGTTTTCAAGTATCAAAAGTATGGTGAATATTCAGATTATTACAGACTGTTCTGTTTTAGACAGATTCTGTTTTTGATGCATAGTTTGCTTGTTTTGATGAAACTATTGATTTATATCAGTGGATTAAGCCATGAAAAAGCTATATTACAGTAGACACAATGCAAAAACAAAATATGAATTGGTTTGCAACAGTACTTAGAGTAGTGATTTGCTTTATTATACTAACGGATCTTACCGAGTTTTCTGTTGAAGTTTTGTGTGGATGAAGTGTTCGATGATCGAGAAGGTCTCGATGTGAGAAGAAGGAAGAGAGGCAAGAGCTCAAGGTTGGGGATGCCCAAGGCACCCCAAGTAAATATTCAAGGATACTCAAGCGTCTAAGCTTGGGGATGCCCCGGAAGGCATCCCCTCTTTCTTCAACAAGTATCGGTATGTTTTCGGATTCGTTTCGTTCATGCGATATGTGCAATCTTGGAGCGTCTTTTGCATTTAGTTTTCACTTTTCTTTTATGCACCATGCTGGTATGAGATAGTCCTTGGTTGATTTATAGAATGCTCTTTGCACTTCACTTATATTCTTTGAGTATGGCTTTATAGAATGCTTCATGTGCTTCACTTATATCATTTGAAGTTTGGATTGCCTGTTTCTTTTCACATAGAAAACCGCCATTTGTAGAATGCTCTTTTGCTTCACTTATATTTGTTAGAGCATGGGCATATCTTTTGTAGAAAGAATTAAACTCTCTTGCTTCACTTATATCTATTTAGAGAGATGACAGGAACTGGTCATTCACATGGTTAGTCATAAAATCCTACATAAAACTTGTAGATCACTGAATATGATATGTTTGATTCCTTGCAATAGTTTTGCGATATAAAGATGGTGATATTAGAGTCATGCTAGTGGGTAGTTGTGGATTAGTAGAAATACTTGTGTTGAGGTTTGTGATTCCCGTAGCATGCACGTATGGTGAACCGTTATGTAACGAAGTCGGAGCATGAGGTATTTATTGATTGTCTTCCTTATGAGTGGCGGTCGGGGACGAGCGATGGTCTTTTCCTACCAATCTATCCCCCTAGGGGCATGCGTAGTAGTACTTTGCTTCGAGGGCTAATAAATTTTGCAATAAGTATATGAGTTCTTTATGACTAATGTGAGTCCATGGATTATACGCACTCTCACCCTTCCATCATTGCTAGCCTCTTCGGTACCGTGCATTGCCCTTTCTCACCTCGAGAGTTGGTGCAAACTTCGCCGGTGCATCCAAACCCCGTGATACGATACGCTCTATCACACATAAGCCTCATTATATCTTCCTCAAAACAGCCACCATACCTACCTATCATGGCATTTCCATAGCCATTCCGAGATATATTGCAAATATGCAACTTCCATCATCATCATATACATGACTTGAGCATTTATTGTCATATTGCTTTGCATGATCGTAAGATAGCTAGCATGATGTTTTCATGGCTTGTCCGTTTTTTGATGTCATTGCTACGCTAGATCATTGCACATCCCGGTACACCGCCGGAGGCATTCATATAGAGTCATATCTTTGTTCTAGTATCGAGTTGTAATATTGAGTTGTAAGTAAATAAAAGTGTGATGATCATCATTATTAGAGCATTGCCCCAGTGAGGAAAGGATGATGGAGACTATGATTCCCCCACAAGTCGGGATGAGACTATGGACGAAAAAAAAGAAAAAGAGAAAGGCCAAAAAAAGAGAAGGCCCAAAAAAAGAGAAAAGAAAAAAAAAGAAAAAAAAGGGGAGAGAAAAAGAGGGAAGGGGCAATGTTACTATCCTTTTACCACACTTGTGCTTCAAAGTAGCACCATGTTCTTCATATAGAGAGTCTCTTGAGTTATCACTTTCATATACTAGTGGGAATTTTCATTATAGAACTTGGCTTGTATATTCCAACGATGGGCTTCCTCAAATGCCCTAGGTCTTCATGAGCAAGCAAGTTGGATGCACACCCACTTAGTTTCAGTTTGAGCTTTCATATACTTATAGCTCTTAGTGCATCCGTTGCATGGCAATCCCTACTCCTCACATTGACATCAATTGATGGGCATCTCCATAGCCCGTTGATTAGCCGCGTCGATGTGAGACTTTCTCCTTTTTTGTCTTCTCCACATAACCCCCATCATCATATTCTATTCCACCTATAGTTCTATATCCATGGCTTGCGCTCATGTATTGCGTGAGGGTTGAAAAAGCTGAAGCGCGTTAAAAAGTATGAACCAATTGCTCGGCTTGTCAATCGGGGTTGTGCATGATGTGAATATTTTGTGTGGTGAAGATGGAGCATAGCCAGACTATATGATTTTGTAGGGATAACCTTCTTTGGCCTTGTTATTTTGAAGAGACATGATTGCTTCATTAGTAGGCTTGAAGTATTATTGTTTTTATGTCAAATGATAGACTATTGCTTTAAATCACTCGTGTCTTAATATTCATGCATGATTAGATATGTGATCAAGATTATGCTAGGTAGCATTCCACATCAAAAATTATCTTTTTTATCATTTACCTACTCGAGGACGAGCAGGAATTAAGCTTGGGGATGTTGATACGTCTCCGTCGTATCTATAATTTTTGATTGTTCCATGCCAATATTCTACAACTTTCATATACTTTTTGGCAACTTTTTATACTATTTTTGGGACTAACATATTGATCCAGTGCCCAGTGCCAGTTCCTGTTTGTTGCATGTTTTATGTTTCGCAGAAACCCAATATCAAACGGAGTCCAAACGGGATAAAAACGGACGGAGATTATTTTTGGAATATTTGGAGAATTTCGAAAGAAAAATCCACGCGAGACGGTGCCCGAGGGAGGCACGAGGCAGGGGGGCGCCCCACCCCCCGGGCGCGCCCCTGACCCTCGTGGGCCCCCCGTAAGGCGGTTGATGCCCTTCTTCGGCCGCAAGAAAGCTATTTTTTGGAAAAAAAAATCATTGCGAAGATTTCAGTCCAATCGGAGTTACGGATCTCCATATATATACGAAACGGTGAAAGGGCAGCAGAAGGGAGCGCAGAAACAGAGAGAGATAGAGAAACAGATCCAATCTCGGAGGGGCTCTCACCCCTCCCATGCCATGGAGACCAAGGACCAGAGGGGAAACCCTTCTCCCATCTAGGGAGGAGGTCAAGGAAGAATAAGAAGGACGGGGGCTCTCTCTCCCTCGCTTCCGGTGGCGCCGGAGTGCCACCGGGGGGCCATCATCATCACCGCAATCTTCACCAACAACTTCACCGCCATCATCACCAACTCTTCCCCCCTCTATGCAGCAGTGTAACCTCTCTCTTACCCACTGTAATCTCTACTTAAACATGGTGCTCAACGCTATATATTATTTCCCAATGATGTATGGCTATCCTATGATGTTTGAGTAGATCCGTTTTGTCCTATGGGCTATTTGATGATCAAGATTGGTTTGAGTTGCATGTTTTATTATTGGTGTTGTCCTATGGTGCTCTCCGTGTCACACAAGCGTGAGGGATTCCCGCAGTAGGGTTTGCATTATGTTGATGATTTGCTTATGGTGGGTGGCGTGAGTGACAGAAGCACAGACCAGAGTAAGTAGGTTGTTTGCGTATGGGATAAAGAGGACTTGATACTTTAATGCTATGGTTGGGTTTTACCTTAATGATCTTTAGTAGTTGCGGATGCTTGCTAGAGTTCCAATCATAAGTGCATATGATCCAAGTAGAGAAAGTATGTTAGCTTATGCCTCTCCCTCAAAAAAAATTGCAATAATGATTACTGGTCTAGTTATCGATTGCCTAGGGACAAATAACTTTCTCGTGACAACAAGCTCTTTACTAAAACTAATTTAGTTGTGTCTTCATCTAAACAGCCCCTACTTTTTATTTACGTGCTCTTTATATTATTGCAAACCTATCCAAAAACACCTACAAAGTACTTCTAGTTTCATACTTGTTATAGGTAAAGCGAACGTTAAGCGTGAGTAGAGTTGTATCGGTGGTCGATAGAACTTGAGGGAATATTTGTTCTACCTTTAGCTCCTCGTTGGGTTCGACACTCTTAGTTATCGAAAGAGGCTACAATTGATCCCCTATACTTGTGGGTTATCAAGCCACTAGTGAAACCTATGGCCCACGGGTCTATTTTCCATCATCTTAATCTTTCAACACTTAGCTATTTTTATTGCCTTTTATTTTACTTTGCATCTTTATCATAAAAATACCAAAAATATTATCTTATCATATCTATCAGATCTCACTTTCGTAAGTGACCGTGAAGGGATTGACAACCCCTTTATTGCGTTGGTTGCGAAGATTTTATTTGTTTGTGTAGGTGCGAGGGACTCGTGCATGGCCTCCTACTAGATTGATACCTTGGTTCTCAAAAACGGAGGGAAATACTTACGCTGCTTTACTGCATCACCCTTTCCTCTTCAAGGGAAAACCAACGCAGTGCTCAAGAGGTAGCATCATAATAAACGGAACGGTGGAAAGTTGCATGGCAATATATCTCGGAATGGCTATGGAAATGCCATAATAGGTAGGTATGGTGGTTGTTTTGAGGAAGGTATATGGTGGGTGTATGGTACCGGTCAAAGTTGTGCGGTACTAGAGAGGCTAGCAATGGTGGAAGGGTGAGAGTGCGTATAATCCATGGACTCAACATTAGTCATAAAGAACTCATATACTTATTGCAAAAATCTATTAGTTATCGAAGCGAAGTACTATGCGCATGCTCCTAGGGGGTAGATTGGTAGGAAAAGACCATCGCTCGTCCCCGACCGCCACTCATAAGGAAGACAATCAATAAATAAATCATGCTCCAACTTCATCACATAACGGTTCACCATACGTGCATGCTACGGGAATCACAAACTTTAACACAAGTATCTCTCAAATTCACAACTACTCTACTAGCATGACTCTAATATCACCATCTTCATATCTCAAAACAATCATAAAGAATCAAACTTCTCATAGTATTCAATGCACTTTATATGAAAGTTTTATTATATTCTTCTTGGATGCCTATCATATTAGGACTAAATTCATAACCTAAGAAAATTACCAGGCTGTTCAATACTCTCAAAATAATATAAGTGAAGCATGAGAGTTCATCAATTTATTCAAAATAAAACCACCGTCGTGCTCTAAAAAGATATAAGCGAAGCACTAGAGCAAATGACAAACTACTCCAAAAGATATAAGTGAAGATCAATGAGCAGTCAAACAATTGTGCAACTATGTTAAGACTATCTAACATTTAAGAATTTAAGATCTTGGGATATTATTAAAACAGCAATCAAAACAAAATAAAATAAATTAACGCTCCAAGCAAAACATATAACATGTGCAGAATAAAAATATAGCTCCAAGTAAAGTTACCGATGAACGAAGACGAAAGAGGGGATGCCATCACGGGCATCCCCAAGCTTAGGCTCTTGGTTGTCCCTGAATATTACCTTGGGGTGACTTTTTCATCCCCAAGCTTATGATCTTTCCACTCCTTATTCCATAGTCCATTGAATCTTTACCCAAAACTTGAAAACTTCACAACACAAAACTCAACAGAAAACTCGTAAGCTCCGTTAGTATAAGAAAATAAAATCACCACTTTCGTACTGTTGTGAACCCATTCTAAATTTATATTGGTGTAATATCTACTGTATTCCAACTTCTCTATGGTTCATACCCTCCTATACTACTCATAGATTCATCAAAATAAGCAAACAACACATAGAAAACAGAATCTGTCCAAAACAGAACAGTCTGTAGTAATATGTAACTCTAGAATACTTCTATATCTCCAAAAAAATTGAAATATATTGGTGGACGTGAGGAATTTGTCTATTAATCTTCTTAAAAAAGAATCAACTCAAAAGCACTCTTCTGTAAAAAATGACAGCTAATCTCGTGAACGCAAAGTTTCTGTTTTTTACAGCAAGATCACATTAACTTTCACCCAAGTCTTCCCAAAGGTTCTACTTGGCACTTTATTGAAACAAAAGCTATAAAACATGATTACTACAGTAGCTTAATCATGTGAACACACAAAAACATTAGGGGTAATTATTGGGTTGTCTCCCAACAAGCGCTTTTCTTTAATGCCTTTTTAGCTAGGCATGATGAATTCAATGATGCTCACATAAAAGATAAGAATTGAAACATAATGGGAGCACCATGATGCATATGACTAGAACATTTAAGTCTAACCCAATTCCTATGCATAGGGATTTTGTGAGAAAACAACTTATGGGAACAAGAATCAACTAGCATAGGAAAGCAAAACAAGCATAACTTCAAGATTTTCAACACATAGAGAGGAAACTTGATATTATTGCAATTCCTACAAGCATGTATTCCTCCCTCATAATAATTTTCAGTAGCATCATGAATGAATTCAACAATATAACTATCACATAAAGCATTCTTTCCATGATCTACAAGCATAGAAATTTTGCTACTCTCCACGTAAGCAAACTTATTCTCATCAATAGTAGTGGGAGCAAACTCAACAAAATAACTATCATGTGAGGCATAATCCAATTGAAAATTAAAATCATGACGACAAGTTTTATGGTTATCGTTGTTCTTTATAGCATACATGTCATCACAATAAATAGGAGGCATGCTATCATCAAAATAAATTTGCTCATCCAAACTTGGGGGACTAAAATATCACCTTCATCAAACATAGCATCCCCAAGCTTGTGGCTTTGCATATCATTAGCATCATGGATATTCAAGGAATTCATACTAACAACATTGCAATCATGCTCATCATACAAAGATTTAGTGCCAAACATTTTATAGATTTCTTCTTCTAGCACTTGAGCACAATTTTCATTTCCATCATTTTCACGAAAGATATTAAAAAGATGAAGCATATGAGGCACCTTCAATTCCATTTTTTTGTAGTTTTCTTTTATAAACTAAACTAGTGATAAAACAAGAAACTAAAAGATTCGATTGCAAGATCTAAAGATATACCTTCAAGCACTAACCTCCCTGGCAACGGCGCCAGAAAAGATCTTAGTTGACGGGGTGTTAGTGTCGCTTACCTAGCCTCCCCGGCAACGGCGCCAGAAAAGAGCTTGATGTCTACTACGCAACCTTCTTCTTGTAGACGTTGTTGGGCCTCCAAGTGCAGAGGTTTGTAGGGCGGTAGCAAATTTCCCTCAAGTGTATGACCTAAGGTTTATCAATCTGTGGGAGGCGTAGGATGAAGATGGTCTCTCTCAAACAATCCTGCAACCAAATAACAAAGAGTCTCTTGTGTCCCCAACACACCCAATACAATGGTAAATTGTATAGGTGCACTAGTTCGGCAAAGAGATGGTGATACAAGTGCAATATGGATGGTAGATATAGGTTTTTGTAATCTGAAAATATCAAAACAGCAAGGTAACTAATGATAAAAGTGAGCGAAAACTGTATTGCAATGCTTCGAAACAAGGCCTAGGGTTCATACTTTCACTAGTGCAAGTTCTCTCAACAATAATAACATAATTGGATCATATAACAATCCCTCAACGTGCAACAAAGAGTCACTCCAAAGTCACTAATAGCAGAGAACAAACAAAGAGATTATTGTAGGGTACGAAACCACCTCAAAGTTATTCTTTGCGATCAATCCATTGGGCTATTCCTATAAGTGTCACAAACAGCCCTAGAGTTCGTAGTAAAATAACACCTTAAGACACACATCAACCAAAACCCTAATGTCACCTAGATACTCCAATGTCACCACAAGTATCTGTGGGCATGATTATACGATATGCATCACACAATCTCATATTCATCTATTCAAACCAACACAAAGTACTTCAAAGAGTGCCCCAAAGTTTCTACCGGAGAGTCAAGATGAAAACGTGTGCAAACCCCTATGCATAAGTTCACAAGGTCACTGAACCCGCAAGTTGATCACCAAAACATACATCAAGTAGATCACGTGAATATCCCATTGTCACCACAGATAAGCACATGCAAGACATATATCAAGTGTTCTCAAATCCTTAAAGACTCAATCCAATAAGATAACTTCAAAGGAAAAACTCAATCCATTACAAGAGAGTAGAGGGGCAGAAGCATCATAAGATCCAACTATAATAGCAAATCTCGCGATACATCAAGATCGTGCCATATCAAGAACACAAGAGAGAGAGAGAGAGAGAGAGAGAGAGAGATCAAACACATGGCTACCGGTACATACCCTCAGCCCCGAGGGTGAACTACTCCCTCCTCGTCATGGAGAGCGCCGGGATGATGAAGATGGCCACCGGTGATTATTCCCCCCTCCGGCAGGGTGCCGAAACAGGGTCCCAATTGGTTTTTGGTGGCTACAAAGGCTTGTGGCGGCAGAACTCCCGATCTAGGTTTCTTTCTGGGGGTTTCTGTATTTATAGGAATTTTTGGCGTCGGTCTCACGTCAGGGGGTCCCCGAGTCATCCACGAGATAGAGGGGCGCGCCCTCCACCCTCGTGGATGGCTCATGACTCTTTTGGCCCAACTCTTTTACTCCGGGGGTTTCTTTTGGTCCATAAAAAATAATCAAAAATTGGCACGTCTATTGGACTCCGTTTGGTATTCCTTTTCTATAAAACTCAAAAACAAGGAAAAAAGAGAAACTGGCACTGGGCTCTAGGTTAATAGGTTAGTCCCAAAAATCATATAAAACAACATATAAATGCATATAAAACATCCAAGATGGATAATATAATAGCATGGAACAATCAAAAATTATAGATACGTTGGAGACGTATCAAAAGCCAGCAAGCCGCGCGCTCGCCCCGTCCCCGAGCGGGACTCCCACAGGAGACCGCCGCCGCCGCGCCGCCGTGTCCGAGCCGGACTCGCCTTCGCCTCCGCCTCTCTTGCCCCCTCCTCCAAGCCACCGCACCCCTCCCCTCTTTAATTAGCGCACCCCCCCCCTCTTCTCTCAAACAGCAGCAGCAGCAAGCCGCAGCCGCCGCTACGATCCGCCGCCCCGCTAAGCCACCGCCGCCGCACTCCGCCCGCGCCACGCCCCGCAGCAGCCAGAGCCGACGCCGCCAACGCCCCACGCCGGATTTCCCGCCGACGTCGAACCGTCGTGGACCGGTAAAACCGCCACCCCGGTCCAATCCGGTTTTCTTTTAGTTTTCGGTTTTTCTCTTAAAACCCGATCTGTTTTTTTAGTTACATCTAATTAGCGAACGTTTTCTGTTTAGAAAGTTTTAGTGAACGTTTTTGTTATGTAGTTCTGTTTAGCGAACGTCTGTTCGGTAGATTTTTCTTTTTATTTTAGTGTTCTGCCAGGGAGCTATTCGCTAGTTTTATTTTGCAGATTAGCCCTTGTTTTTCAAACTAGCACAACTTTTTACTCGTTTTTCCAAATTCAACGAAACCAATGCCCAATTCTTCGTCATGATCTCATCTATCCAGAGAACATATAAAATCAACTTTTTGAAATTTTAAAATTTGAATTAGATCAGATTCAAATTCAAACTTGTTTTGGCTATAACTTGAGTTTTACAACTCCGATTTATTTGATTCTTTTCGCAAATCGAAACTCTTGACATGTACTTTCTGTTAAGATCAAACTCACATATTTTTGCTATTGTTAAAAATATGTTTCTGTCTAGAAGCTTTATTTGATGGTGTTTGAAGTTTTCCAAAGTGTTTTCTTCGTTCTTTTGGATCTTTTGAATGATTGCTTACATATGGTTATACCTGCTTGCTTACGATAGATTGAACGGAGTGTGACGAGTAGACCTACCATAATTATGAGTGCGAAGAATCTTCATCAATGGTACAAGCACTACAAAAAAAATACACTTCCGTGATGATACGTGTTTGTCACAGTAGGTCGCGTTTTTTGTCATGCATGTACATCCATGACAAATTTATGACAGAATCAAGAAAGCCATACCTGTGTTGTCGTAGAAGTTTTCCATGACATTACCAAAATTATCATCACGGAAGTGTCCACTTCCATGACGATAAATCGCGCGTCACAGAAGTGCTTTCGTCAAGGGTGACCGACACGTGGCATCCACTGTAACGGAACGCCGTTAAGCTATCGGGTCGGGTTTTGGATCCGATAACCCGTTAACAACCCCGACCAATGGGGATTTTCCACATGTAAAATCATCATTGGCTAGAGGAAACACGTGTCGGCTCATCGTTGGGACAGATGTCATCCACTCACTGGACAGAAGGCGCCTATGATACGTCGACACGTGGCACGGCCCAACAGTGGCCTATTCCTATGAAAAGGCCGGCCCGTTTGACTTGGTCAAAAGCTGGCGGGCCGGCCCATGGAAAGCCTGTTAACGGCCTGTTCGCATATAGCCCATTTACAGCCCGCTAACCCAAGGCCCGTTACGCCCTATCCGAATTAGGCCCAGTAGCGTCATCTGGGCCATCCAATATGATTCCAGCCCGTTTTCACTTCTGGCCCATGTATAGCCCATGACGTCTTTCGGCCCATATGAGGCCCTTTGTAACTCTTGGCCCATTAGCGGCCCGTGCTGAAACTGGCCCGTAATGAACAGTGTATTACTTTACACCCATTAACGGCCCGTGGTGAAACTGGCCCGTAATGAACAGTGTATCACTTTATACCCATTAACGGCCCGTTATTCCGTTGGGCCGTTTCCAGCCCAAGTTAACTTTCGGCCTTCTGAGGGCCCATTTATTCTTGGGCTCATTTGCAGCATTCGGTTACTTACGGCCCGTTACTGTCATTTTCTGCTTGTGGGCCAAATTCAGCCCGTCGTTACAGTCGGCCCGTTTGTGGACCGTTAGTCTGTTGGGCCATTTTCATAGCATCACCAAATACGGCCTATTAACGATGGCCCGTTATGGTCGGCCCATGAACGGACGATTCCAACTCTAGCCCGTTTACGGCCATAATGCGGTCTGTTTGGCCCATGTTTGGCCAATCGATCATACGGCCCGTATAAGGCCCATTGATGATACGGCCCGCAGAAGGCCCATTGTTTCTACGGCCCGTAGAAGGCCCATTGTTTCTACGGCCCGTAGAAGGCCCACTGTTTCTACGGCCAGTAGGAGGCCCAGTGTCACTACAGTAAATATTAGCCCATGGTTATTGTGGCCTAGTTTTAAAAAATAGGTTATTGCAGCCACTAGCTAACCGCGGAAAAAGAACTGCAATGACTACAAGCAAACAAATAAACAAGACAACAAGGAAATAAATAAGCAAGCAACTAACGCTAGGCTATCACGGCTATTACACATATTACATCCACTGGGCATCAAAGTTCGCCACCAGTGCAAATATAGGGAACAAAGCAGCATATCATATACACTGGTTGTCAAAGTTGGCGACCAGCGCAAATAAACGCCGCAGCAAAACAAATCCAGAACTGAAACCACTTCAGAAGATCTCAAGAAACAATATCCTGGGTACCCATAATGCTGGCAAGATGCTTAGCAAGCTTATTAACTTTCTCTTGTTTGGCGCTTAAATCCTCCAGCGCTTGCTGTTGCACCAGAAAATATGCATCTGAATTCTGCAGGGACTTCCTCAGTCCTTCAGCTTCCTGTCGCAGCACATCTGATCGATGTCTTTCAACTTGAAGTTGAGACTCAAGAAGACGAACTGATTCAGGCAGCGAGTTCGAAGAGCTTGTGCCAGCAGTAGTGGCCAGTAACTCGAACACTACATCAAGACAGGACTTTTGGGTTCCCTCACTGTCGTCAAGATAGTTTTTATCAGCTTTCTTGGAGACCAACAGGGATGTCTCACTATCTTGAACCTTATCTGCATTACTTCCTTTACCATTGGATAACGCGGTACTGTTCTCCAATATTTTGTCCGCATTCTAAAAGAGAAACAAGCAGACACATCACATGTTTACCATGTTGTATATGAAACTCATTTTGGTAAATGAGTTCAGTAGTAAAGTGGACAGGATAACAGCATGAAACAAACATATATCTATGTACCATGGTCACTTTATGGTCTATATCATTCTAGTTTTTGTTGCCAAATCAAGATAGAGACACAGTTCAAATAATATTTGTTCAAGACAAAGCAGAATAGACAGAATATAAGTGTGGGTAACTATAGAGCAATAACAACACTTGTAATGTGCATGACATGAGAACATAACTGTTTATTCAATTGAAACTGAAATCAACATAGAGCAGGTTACAACAGCAAACCAGTTAAAGAAACAGGTTTAAAACATACCTGTTGCGCCATTGGAGTTTCAATTCCATCCTTCAAATTTGAAAATAGTTGGTATGAGTAAATACAGTAATGCAAGAGCAAAGGAGTATGAACCATAGCTACAGAACCTGACCTGAGAACAAATCTTCTTCTCCTTTAAGCGTTGAGTTGGGATTCGGAGTGGTGGTCCTCGTGCTTTGGGCACTGCAGTTCCCTTACTAACTGCTCGTGTTTGGGTGCTCTGTGGTGGAGACGGTGCTGTGTCAACTGGAACTGGGTTACTATCTGCCGGGGTTGGGGTTAGAAGGGGTGTAGCTGGTTCTCTGTCCAACTGGGTAGGGGTACAATCTGCGAGAGTCTGGGTTATGTGTGGTGGATCTGGTCCTTGGGCAAGTACAACCGTGGTTCTATCTGCATCAACTGGTAGCACTATCTTTTCTGAAGACCGTGTTGTTACTCCCTTAGATACTGCCATCACGCTCTCCAATTCAAATGGCTGATAAACAAGAAAAGTAATTGAAAGTATAGACATTGTATGATAGACAGGTGCAATGGATAGTGGGGAATAAAAGAGGGCATGAAATAATTCATATTTATGTTGTCTAACCAAACAGGATAGCATGACACAATTTCACATATATGATGGCTAACTAAACAGGATAGCATGACACAATTTCACATTATGATGGCTAACTAAAAAAGATGGAAAGACATAGTTCAAAATATGAGACTATGTAAACAGGATGACATGACATAACTATATAATGTGTTTATTAAATAGGTTGGCATGCCATAATTCACATACATTCACGGATAGAATGCCATAATTCAAAATATGATGACTGTAAACACTAAACAGGATGAGATGATATAACTATATGATGTCTTTATTAAATGGGTTGCCATGCCATAATTCAGATAGATGATGTGTATGTACTATGTAAACATGATGGCATGATATAATTCAAATATATGATTTATATAGTAAGCAAGTAAGCAGATGGCAATCCATATATGATGTAAAAACTAAGCAATGCAAGACAACATGCATGACATGGGTAATATAACCCTGCCAAGTTTGAGCATAGACCTCAGGGGGGAAATAGGACTGGTCATCAGTCTCTGAATCCTCCTCTGAGGAGCTCTCTGTAACCAGCAAGATGTCTGCTTCAGCAGGTAGCATTGTCTGCTCTGAATACCTTGTTTTCACTCCAGATACTTCCATCACCGCTTCAAATGGCTGATGCACAGGAAGAGTAGTTGAATATACAAACGTTGTCGACAAATGGAACACGTAATACAAAAAAATGATAGCATGATATAATTCACATACATGATGATTGGCTAAACAGCATGGCATTGCATAATTCACATATATAATGCCTTTGCAACAAGATAGCATTGTATAATTCACATATATAATGTCTTGCAACAAGATGGCAATGCATAATTCACATATATGGTAATTAGACACTGAACAGGTGGCATTCACACAAAGCATGTCTAAACTAATCAAATGACATAGCAATGCGAGACACCATACGCACGATATGAGCAACATAACCCTGCCAAGTTAGAGCATACACCTCGGGGGGGGAATAGGACTGGTCATCTGTCTCTGAATCCTCCTCTGAGGAGCTATCCGTAACCAGCGAGATATGCGCTTCGTCAGATAGCATAGTCTGCTCTGAAGACCTTGTTTTCACTCCAGAATTTGCCATCACCGTGTCAAATGGCTGATGCACACGAAGAGCAGTTGAATGTACTAACATTGTTGACAAATGTAATATGTAACGAAAAAAAGGATGGCCTGATATAATTTACATATAAGATGACTGGCTAAGCAGGATGGCATTGCAAAATTCACATATATGATGCCTGGCTAAACAAGATGGCGTTGCATAATTCACATAAACGATGAATAAACTAAACAGATGGCATTCGCACAAAGGATGTCTAAACTAAGCAGATGACATATTTGATGTATAAAGTAAGCAATGCAAGACACCATATGCATGATATAACCAACATCAGCATGCCAAGTTAGAGCGAAGACCTCAGGGGGTAAATAGGAGTTGTCTTCTCCTTCTGAATCCCCCTCAGAACAGATATCTTCCTCTCGATTACAATCCGAAATGCGTGGAGGGGGGCTGCCTTTGCGCCTACCATGGAGCGACGTCTGCATGAAATTTTATTGCCACGCAAGGCTCGTCTCTTTTGCTCTACATGTTCAGTTCCATTGTTTACAATAACTGTCATGCATAGGAATAAAACATAGTGAGATTATGTAAGGAGTGCATGCAGAAATCCAGAGTGATGGTAGCAACCTGTGGATAGACCCAAAACCAATAATAGCAGGCAGATAATGGCTTCAGTTAAAAAATACAGATAATGGCTTCTTTACTGTTTGTTTCCCACCCAACATGAAACTCATAGTAGACACCGGAGATTAACCAGATAGTAGATAGATACTATTGATAGCGGCCCCGATATGTACCCCACAACCATTTAAAAACTCAAGTTTGACCATTAGTTTGGAGCTGACTCAGAGTCTAATCGGTGAACAGGACGATAAAGTAGCATGTAATATTAAGCGATGCATAACGTAAGCAGACACGAAAGAGTGCGACCTCTCTTGCGGACCCGTGTAGTCCTCGAGGTCATCTGCTCGGTTGATGATGGTAATGCAGTTTTCATGGCTGCCAGCGGCGGGGAAGAAGATCTGAGGCGGCGAAAGACAGTCTGGAGGCCGGATCCCTGCTGTGCTGGACCCTTCTGTCGTTGGAGCAGCTGAGCTGGGGTGGACGACGGCGCAGCAGGAGCGGGACAAACCACGCAAGGTTTTCTTTGACAACTATCTGTAAGAGAAGTAATTCTGTAAGGGCTCGTTTGAATTGGAGGATTCCAACAATGCAGGGATAGGAAATAGACAGGAATAGGATAGGAATGCACGTGCAAAACAGAGAATTTAAAAACACAGGATTTCTGCCAATCTGGGTGTTTGATTCACAACAATTGGAAGATCACAGGATGCAAAGAAGCATGGTGAGATTAAGTCAAACCACAAGAAAATGTACGGTTATAATGCTATTATGCTACTATCTCTTAGTCTTGTGCTTCATGAATAGGAATTTGAAAAGGAGGACAAGTGAAAATTAAAATTCCTACGTTTTTTCTTTCAAGGAGACACTAAAGGAACAAATCCGTGTGCTCAGTGGACAATATATATAACATGTAGAGTAAAAAAGAGATGCAACAAGTGTACAACCTCTTTGGCGAAGCCATGTCGATCTCAGCGTGATTGGGTTGGCCGGTGAGGATGCTCTGGCTGACTTTGCTGTCGGAGGAGGGGAAGAAGATCTTAGGCGTCTGGAGATGGAGCCCGAGGTACTGCTCCGCTGTGATGGAGGGTTTCGTCGTTGGAGCAGCTCCAGTGAGTTGTACGACGCCGAGGCTGAAGCATGACAAGAGAGACAACGAACAACGTTAACCTGAGTGGAATTCTAATAGCATCTCCAATACATTACGTAAAATA
Organism: Triticum aestivum; assembly: GCF_018294505.1. Taxonomy (NCBI): domain Eukaryota; kingdom Viridiplantae; phylum Streptophyta; class Magnoliopsida; order Poales; family Poaceae; genus Triticum; species Triticum aestivum. The sequence goes on along the minus strand of NC_057814.1, from coordinate 490,107,360 downwards.
CATAACCACAAAGTGCTAGATGTAAAATACATCAGCCGCTCATCGCTGAACTTAACTGTCGAAACTGAACTTTGTCGAAACTGAACTTAACTGTCGAAACTGAACTTAACTGTCAAAACTGAATTTTGTTGTTGAAACTGAATTTTGCTGTCGAAACTGAACGCACTAGCAAGGTGAGGCTACACGTCGGTCGACTGACTTTTTCATCTCTGGTCAGTCGATTTTGCAGCCGTTGGATACGAAATCAAGGGCTTGCGGTTCATCTTCAACCTCCACCCCCTGAGCCGCCAGCCACCACCGGCCAAACAGCAGCCCCCCCGCCGCGGCGCCGCCCCGCCCCCGAAAACACTCCCCACCGCCGGTCCGCCGCCGCCCCGGCCATCCCTCTAGGCCCCCCCGTGCCGAGCTTTTTCTCCGGCGATCCCCACGCCACCGCCCCGCCAACGCCCCGCCACCGCCGGCGACCACCGCCCCCATCCTGAACCCTAAGATAGATAGTGGGGTACCTCTCCGGCGAGCCCCCCTCCCCGCTGCGGCTGGTTCTTCCTTCACCCCGGCGAGCCCCCCCACCCCTGAAAATCGACTGACCCAAAAGTCGATTCAGTCGACTGAAGTGTAGCTAAATCGGAGCAGCATCGCAAGCAAGAGCAAGAGCGAGAGCAGCAGCGCGAGCAAGAGCAATAGCAAGAGCAGACCAGGCAGGGGACCGAGAGCAAGAGCAGAGCAGCAGCGCGAGCGAGAGCTAAAGCAGCAGCAGCTCCTACTGATGTGGACGTCGCCGCCGAGGGAGCGACGCCGTGGAGGAAGTGGCCGGCGACGCCGCCGTGGATGGAGCCGCGCCGTGTCGGCTCGGGACCGAGCGCCGGCAGCACCGTGAGATCGAATCAAGAAGAAAATGCGGCGATTAGTGTACAACCTCTTTGGTGGCGCCGATTAGGCCGCAGCTTCATCCGAGGAAACGGTGATGATGATGCTCTTCCGGTGGTGCAGGTGAAGACGGCGGTGTGGGAATGGAGGTGGCGCGAAAGACGAGGGGAACGTCGGGGCAGCTCCTTGGAGGTGGAGGACGGGGTGGCTGAACCGGCGGGACGATGAGATCGACGACGGATCCTCATCCGGTACGGTGGATGAGGGACGTCGAGGTGTTGCTGTGGACGACGTCGTCGGGGAAGAGGCTCCGGCTGGGTGGCGGACGGAGCAGGGTGTGGGGTTTCGTCGCGGGTTTTCGCGGCCTCGGTGTACGAATGGGTGGGCGGATGGGATGGCAGTGGGGAACCATGGCTTAGAGACGCGCTTGTCCGAAATGTGGGGTAAGTTACGAAAGTACCCCCACCGATTTGAGGCGGTTCTTTCGGTTCAGGGGTACCACGGGCATTTCGCGTGTCGGGATTTCACAGGAGGTGGGAGTTTTCGCGCGCGTTGTAATTTCGGAATAGCAAGGCGCGGGTTGAGATGGAGGGAGTTGTCGGAGCACAACGAGACAAAGATATATCTTAAATATTTCGGGCTAACAAGGCGCGGGTTGAAATTTCCGGACAAGCCTAACGTGTACTGTACCAAATCAATGCGCACTACAAATGTCATTCAAAACTTTGAATTCATGTTATGTTCAATTAAAATATTTCGCTACGTGTATAATGCATGCAACCTACTACTCAAATGAACGTTTTAGTGCATTCCAAACGTATATACTACCGCTTCAATATGAACTAAATTTGAATTCGTTTCTCTATTTGAATAAGATCTACAGTAATGATTGTTGTGAAGTCAAAGCATTTGAATTCGTTTCTCTGTTTTAATAAGATCTACAATCATCATTATTGTCAAGTTAAACCATCGTTTGTGTATTATCTTCACAGCACACCACATGATTAGTCTCGAGTTACATATGAACTATGTGTACTATATGAACTCGAACTAGATTTTTTGAATCCACTTTATTTTGATTTCAAATCACATTACATTTCTAGCTCTAGCTAGATCTTCATAATCTAAACCATGTCTCATATGTATAATGTGTTTATCACATTATGTATGGTGCCCCGCCCCCTACGCCTACAAGTATTTAGATGTGAGTTGCAAACACCACACATTACCACAAATTCAAATAAAATGTGAGAATGTTCGATATATAGTATTGTTTAGATTGTTCGATATTTAGTTGTAAGCTGCAAACGCCACACATTATCACAAATTCAAATAAAATGTGAGATTGTTTGATGTATAGTATGGTTTAGATTGTTCGGCATTTAGCTGTGAGTTGCAAACGCCATGCATTATCACATTATGGTATAACATGTGCACAACACGTGTATCACCGCTATATTCATGCATGCAATGTTTAAAACACTATGATCTCCTATTCAAATATATGAATCCGCTTTCATATCAAATTATGATCTTTGTTAGTCTCTTACACCCACACAATCCTCTAACCTTTGTAGCTACCACTAACTTTCTCTCGTGCATGCACACGCCCTCCTCGCCCTCCCCCTCCCTCGGCATTCTATCCACCGGGCACATTCATTTTTTTCTTTAGGTCGTTCTCCCAGAGTCTCCACAACTCCTTTCCGACACACACCGATCGATAAACCTCTCCAGCGATGCCTGCCTACAACATACACACACACCTTCAATCTCCTCCTTTATGTGTCCTTGCCTCGTGTCTCTCATACGGTCAGACACACGTGTAAACTCTCGCCCCTCTTTTCATCGATCTCACAACCGCACACTCCTCCCCCTATCTAGCTAGTAGTTGGGCCTCTCGCACCACCTCCTAGCTCCATTCTCTCTGTCTATCCGTCTCGCTGGGCCTTATTTGCCTCTAACAAATGGACGTACACCGACCGATCTCTCGCTATACATATAGCTAGCTAGGTCCTTATAACTCGTTTTTACCCACACGTCAATCGATCTACCTCATTAGTTGTGTCTCTCCCTTCCTCCGACAAACAACAATTGATCTACCGATCTAGTTAGGTTTGCTTACCAAACACATGGTTCCCCTTCATCATCCATGGATGCGTCCCGACAGATCTATCACGCACAGGCACACACAGAAACACATCCCCACTCTTATTGATAACATTGCAGTTCCACCCTCAGTTTGTCTAGTAGGCCTCTCCCACCATCTTCGAGAAGCAACTCCATCACCCATCCAGCACTCTACCCCTCTCCCTCCCTCTCCCTCCCTCTCTCTCTCCTCTCTCTCTCTGTCCCATCATATTTCCCGTCCTTCAGTTATGTATGGATGTCGACCGATCTCCCTCAAGACATAGCTGGGTCTCTCCTTCTCAACACATATACGAGTCGTTCTACCTCTATAGTTAGGCCTCTGCCTACCCCTCCCCCCACCCCCTCCCCCCCACACACACCGATACATCGAGCGCTCTAGTCATGTCTCCCTGCCACACACAAACTTGACATGTGCCCTCTAACGTTCCGGTAGGCCAGTCGCCCTATATCTTTGACTTGCACACACACACAATTTCGATGGCTCTCTTCATCGATCTCGCACCCACCCACTTGATCCTCTCTTCGACTCTATCGATAGCTATGACCGCTCCCTCTCTTCTCGTGGATTGCCCGACCCTCTATGTATGATATGGATAGGCCTCCATTTCACACACATTGCATGCAAAATTTTGTTTGAGATGTCATCGACACATATTCCCACAAATAATTCACGAAATCAACCCCCCACCCCACCCCCACCCCAAAACAAAAAACACTCACGAACGCGGTTTGTATCTCTCACACACACCCACGTAGGTGGGGGACGTGCACGAAGAGAAGAGGTGCATGCACGGCGCACGTACTCCCGTCTCTTTCCCAACCACACCCGCGCGGGTACACGGTGGAGCTCATTTCTGTACGAAAAAGGCAGCCCACGTGGTAATTTGGCACGTGTACTGGTTGTCCACTTGGTGGAGGGAGGATCGTCTACCACGGGTGAACAAACAAATTGCGACTTGACGTGTTATGTTAAAAAAAGAGGCAAACCATGTGGGGCCTACCTTAGAGGCAAGGCTCTATACACTGGAGTACTTTTGATGTGTCCCGTCAACTCGCAGAACGAGGAGAAGCTTGCTTAGTACGCCGTCTCCCCCGCCCACGGGCGCGGTGGCTCGCAGGATGAGGTGAAGCTTGCTCCGCCTTACGCCCGCTCCCTCGCCCATGCGCGCGGTGGCTCGCAGGACGAGGAGAAAAATTTACTACTCCCTCCGTTTACTCCTCGTCCCTACTACCTTGGTTATAGAGATTATATCATATTGTTTGGAATATATATGTCCTTTAGTAGATTTCAATATGAACTACTAGTACATACTCCAAACACTGATGTATATAGACGTATTTTAGAGTGTAGATTCACTCATTTTGCTCCGTATGTAGCACTCTCCCTCGCCCCTCGACCCTCGCCCACGTGGTGGACGTGCAGCAATTCATTCGGTCTCATATAGCCAGAACGATATATACTGCACTACCATTATTGCTCGACTTCCCGAAGAGGCGAAGAGCCAATCGCAAGGTTAATATTTTGGAGATGCCAAGCGCAAGGTTATAGGAGAACGAGTAGTAGGTGCCGCGTCATTTATAAATAAAGTTTTTTTTCTTCAGTGGCACGTACGCAATATGATAGGTTCATATGGAGAGAAAAGGAAACCGCTCCACTATATACATAGTCAGGACGGGCCAGCCTACACGGTTGCTTGCTGGGGTTGCTCTCTTCACACTCTCTCGCACAAAACGACTGTGGCCACATCTCTAACATCCCGGCGGATCACGTCCGCTTGGGGAAGGGGTGGATGCTTAGTGTAGATGCGGTGGCCGTCGCCGACGGCGAAAACCCACTGTCGGCACGTCCCGATCAGGGGTCCCCGCCGTTCTCTCTCACAAAGCCGGTGAGGTTGCCTTCGTCCCTTGCTCACTGCCGCGACGTGGGCAGTTGCCGCCTCCCGCCGCCCTCCTCAAGGTTGAGCTACGTCCCTCAGGTACAACTCCCTTTACAGCCGGCTTGCACCACTGCTCCAGCTGCCCACATCACTCCCTGTGGATATTTCTCTACTTCTTTGCCCCGCACATACCTCTACTGGCTTCTACGTACTGTATTTGTGATGAGTTTATGTCTCATCAACTAGTCCCAGTAATCTTATTCTAATCACGCTTCTTCAATTTCTTTGCCACAGGGATGCTCATCTCGATTTTGGTGAAACTGCACAAAATGATCCGATGGTCAAAAGGTTGCAAACTTCATTTATTAGGAAGCTCGAACGTTGCCAGCAAATTGAAGCCTGGTCAGGGTTCACGGTTCAAGGGCTAGGGACTGCATGGATCGTTTTTTTCTTTAGCTGCCTCTGTTCCAAAATAAGTGTCAACTTTAGTAGTAGTACAACTTTGTACTAAAGTTTGCACAAAGTTGAGACACTTATTTTGGAACGGAGGGAGTACATATTTGCTATGATCTGTCAATCATTGAGATGCAATAGCATGCATGTTAGTCTCCTTTGTATTTGATGAAATGTTGCAACGGGCAACCTTGGACGCAAGATACATGTAACAGAAGCTGGAAGCTTCATAGCATTGTACAAATTTATCTCGCTGATAAATTACAGTACGTACTATACTAGTACTTCCTCCGTTCCTAAATATAAGTCTTTGTAGAGATTTCACCATGAACCACATGCGGATGTATATAGATGCATTTTAAGTGTAGATTCATTCATTTTGTTCCGTATGTAGTGGAATCTCTACAAAGACTTATCTACTAGTAATAGCTAGCCCCCACTACTAGGAATTCTCTATCCTCTCCTTGAGCCACATCATCAAAATTGATGTAGCCGTTAGATGAAGTAAATCAGTCCATAATAGCCGTCTGATCTAGACGTTGAGAGGCTCCGCACTAAGCCACATGCAAGCATGCAGAAATACCGTGGCACATGCATGTGAGTGGGTTTTAAATCACATCAACATGTCTGCATGCAAGCATGCACCGGTAGCATGCATGTAAGTGAGCTTTTAAGTCCCATTAACATGTCAAAAAGAAAAATATAATCCCATTATGCAGTAGGAGTTGGCTGATCTTTTTTCCTTACGTGGGATGATCTAAATGATGATGGGAGTTTATTTAGTTTGGCTACCACATTTGTCATGCGGTTATAGAGTTTTTTTAGTTCTATGAAATCGATAATTTTGCGCAGAGAGATATACCGCTGTTCCGCGGCAACGCGCGGGGACTCATCTAGTAATATTTAGGAACGGAGGGAGTACTATGTAAAGAGTTAGGTGTCGCACGGTGATAGTGTGAGGTGGGCCATGTAATCACTGAGCCTGCGTGTTTTCACTGCTCTTGCACGCCTCCGCTGTAAGAATGGAGAAAATTGTAATCTAGTAGTAGTACCTCCTTTCGCCGAAAGCGTGGGACATCCAGCAGTCCTACCACCTCAGTAATAAAGACCAATGAGCCGTCAAATCACATAGACCCAGCAGTAAGTTGGACGGACGAAGCAACCATCACTCTTGCGCCAGTGAGAGGTCGCGTCCGCTCTGCCCGGGCATGAATGCGGCACCGATTCTTTGGAGCGGCGCTGACCGTTTCGGGCGGGAAGCGCGCGCGGGCGATGGAGGGGCTTTGGGTGGGCCAGGCTGGTCAGGAGCGGGCGTGGCAGCTGTCCGCATGTCCCTACCGGACACGCCCGGAAACGAGAGGATGCACCGACTCTCGCGGCTAAAATCGTACACTACACAACATCTCTCTGTAGGAGTAGGTCGATCTGTCGCTCTCTCTAACACACACATGCTGTTAAACACACACACACACACACGCACGCACCTTGGTCCCGTTGCACCTTCTAACGTGACTTATTACACCTAGACGGAGGGAGTAGTAAGTATACGAGATACGGTGGCACACTGACTTAAGTCGAATACAAGTGCCCAAAATTTGTGTGCATGTTATAATAAGGATTCACTTAAAATAGTACGTGAGCGAACAGAGGGATCAATTGGACAGTGTTCCCGAGCAGTAGCGAGATGTGTGAGGTAAGATACACCGCTGGCGCTTTTAATTTTTCTTATTAATTTGTTTGTTTCACCCTCTGACTGGTGGGACCCAACGTACTACGTGGAGAGAGGTAAGGTGACTAAGGCTGCATTATTTCTGCACCACTGTGGATAGTCTTACCACCAAAGCCACATGACACGATTATGATTGAAATCCCAATGACTCCCACACACACAAAAAAACACGGCATGCTTGTCACACGAATGCAGGAATGTATAAAAGGTTATTTCCCTCTCGTTGAACATAACGGGAGGGTTGTGTAGCTGGTTAGCCTGTTCGCTCATCAAACTTGAGGTCTCGGGTTCGATAACTACACTTGAGCATAATTTGTGCCAGGAGGATTCTTTGACTGGTCAAAATGTTTTCTAGGGTTTGCACGCTTCACACTCTCTCTCCAGTATATATATACACGCTGGAGCCTCAGCGCTTGTAGTTGCTCTCTTCACACTCTCTCGCCCTCTCCCGCTGGAGCCTCAGCGCTTGTAGTTGCTCTCTTCACACTCTCTCGCCCTCTCCAGATCTAAACAAGACTTCGTTGGCCTCTCTCTCCCCTCACTGCTGCTCAAAGAGCCGGCAGGATCCGTCCGCCGGGAAGGGAAGGAGGCTTAACGCTGTCGCCGTCGGCGAGGGACTACCGGCGCAGCTGTTCACTTTCCACCCAGCGGCGGCGCGGGAGGGCCTCCGACCCCTTCTTCTTCGCCGCCGTCCCGTCGCCCACCGAACCACGCCCCAAGAACCTTAAGGTATAATTTACTTACTCCACATGCATTGCTCTAGCTGCATGTATACCATGAATCTAGGACGTGGTTCAAAGAGGAAAGGAGTGGGGGAAAGTAGTGGGAAAAGTTGTATATAGCATGAATCTAGGACGTGGTTCAAAGAGGAAATGAAGGGGGAAAGTTGTATAGCATGAATCTAGGACGTGGTTCAAAGAGGAAAGGAATGGGGGAAAGTAGTGGGGAAAGTTGTATCGCATAAATCTAGGACGTGGTTCAAAGAGGAAAGGAAGGGGCGAAAGTACTAGTTCAAAAAGGAAAGGAAGGGACAAGGCTGTAGAGTTTGAGCAGGACTAGATTTGCTGCGCTCACATAGGGAAAGGTGTCTAAAGATAACAAAACTGGGACCAACACAAATATGCTCCTTGGTTGTTTGTTCTTTGTTGCAACAGACTGTGCATGACCACAGTACATCGGTAGATGCACATGGTGCTGGTGCGTCCACTGTCCCGTGCAACTCATTAGCTGTTGTTAATCTAAGGCCCTGTTTGGTTAAAAACTCCCTAGTCCCTACCTGCTTGGTTCCAGGGACTAAACATGGACTAGAGGTTATTAAATGACATGCTAAAAGACCATGTTACCCCTAGTAATGAACTAATAGAGACAAGGTGCGATGCGTGGCAGGGGCAACTGTTGGAAAAAGTCCCAAAAAGACTCCCTCGGGGTCTTCTTTCTTTAGTCCCAAATGCCCACTTTTAGTCCCTAAAAGTCCCTCCTGTTTGGTTTAGATGGGACTGACACGGAGTTTTTTTAGTCCCTACACCAAAATGTCCCTGTAAACAAACACCCTCTAATAATGCCGCTGGAAAATTGATGCAATGCCACAGTTAAAAGCAAATTACATGTTTAACGAATTTTATTGTTAATATAATCTCTATGTTAATATTAATCAATGCCACCGTTTGAGAAATGCTACTGTCTTGCTTTCTTTCCCATTTAGATAAGGTAGATGCTTCTTTTTGTTGGCTTCTGTGTCATCCACCGTTATTGACCACTAATTGTTTCCTTTGCACCTCTGTGTAAACAGGGTTATCTACTTCACCTCGTTGCCATTGTGACCTTTTGTTGCACTGCACAAAACACTTTTGTTTTAAGAGTGTTTTGTGCAGTTCAACCAAAATGTCACACCGACAACGTTGCTTGATTGCTTGATCTTAGTGGAACTGCACAAGAGGAGATCTTACTTCCTATCCGTTAAGGCGAATTTGGTTCAGATCTTCTTCTTGTGAGTTGTTTGAATTCCGCATCATGAGAGGTCAGTACTAGCCTTCTTTCACATGATTCTGCAGTGTGCTTTCATATGTTGTGCTACTTGTACGATAATGTTGCTTGATTTTAGTGAACTGCACAAATGGAGACAAGACTTCCAATCTGTATGTGCACCGTAATATCCCATTGAGGTAAGATAAGGATATTTCACAACTGCTGGCCTGTATTTTGCCACTTTCATCAGAAAATTAAGTTTAGTACTATACTTGTGCTCCCTAATTGACATGCCAAATCTTACATTGAAGGCGAAGCTTGTCTGTTATTGAACCAAGTGATGAAGGGGAAGAACAAGCGGAAGAAAAACAAAAATCAACTCCCGGTGCTGTAATGAAGCACTGGAACTGTGATGACACAAGTAATGATATAGTTTTGCATCTTAATTTATTGCTATGGCTGGAACGAGCAATTGTTTTGCCACTGATTTGATGCCACTCTTAATGTAATATGTAATTATCTCTACTTGTGCAAACAGGGATCTTCTTTGAAGATACCATATATTTTAGTGGAACTGCACAAGAAGATGTTGGAAACATTAAACTAATCGAGGAGTATATAGTAAGCATGGCCACCACCGTAGATAGCAACAGATGGTTCCGGAGAAGTGCTTCATCTGTATGCTCTACACAATAAGCCTCCTGACAAAGGTTGGTACTCGCCCACTGATTTCATCCATATGATTGAGCTTTGTCATCTCTATTGGTGTTGTGCTACTGTTTAGATACTGTCATGAAAAAGTGGTATTGTCCTTGAGAAGTGCTTCATCTGTGCTGTTTTAAATATTTCCTTTCCTTTTTTTCGAGCAAACAGGGATGCTAGCATTTAGTAGTCCTCTTGTCTTTGCACAACAGGATCATCTTCCTCTGAAGAAGAATATGGAGTACGTGAAGTGACTAGTTCCGATTATGCCAGGATGAAGAAGCCCTGTCTATCTTCTCATCAGAAGGAGCAGTTGAAGGATGGTTACATTACTCCCCACAAGACCAAACTAACTTCAGCTCAGAAGGACTGACAAATCTCCATTTTTTTGCTGTGATGCGCGAGTACAATGTTGTTCTAGGATTCTTTCTGGTGAGTTCCATTTTTCTAAAAGTGTGCTCTACATGGACCATGTATGTGCCTGTTGAAACTGTCAATTCATAGTACAGTTTGCTTTATACTAATCACTTTTTTGTATTTGTGCAAACAGGGGTGCTCAGCTTGATTTCAATGGGAACTGCACAAAATGTTCATGAATACATCGAATCATTCATTTCCACCACAAGAAAGGAGGTGCCGATAAGTTCAAGGCGTTGCAACATATAAGGGCGAAATCATACAAGCTACGCGCGAATTTGGTTGATTTTGGTGGAACTGCACAAAAAGAACAGCTGGTTTATTTAGCACGAGGTGCCATGTCAATGTCCGAACTGATGGCAAACCCTGCCCATTCCACAATCGTAGGCATTTGATATTTTGGAATGGGACAACCTTGTCAAATTTTGCTCATTGATTTTAGCAAGACATGCGTTTGATATTTTCGAATGGGACGCCCTTTGCTGTCAGCAGCGTCGATCAATTTTTTCTTTATTCTTTAGTTGTGAAGTAAATATTGCCTCTGACATGTGAGTCGCTGAGATGCATAATCATCGATTGTTTTGAATGTTCTCTATGAATTGCCAGGCCTGTGTGTTTGATTGCAATGTACAGAAACGCTAAAAAGCTGCTCAAACTCTTTGTACTCCTTCTGTTCCTTTTTACTTCGCACATTGTGAAAGTGCATACTTTTTTGTATAAGATTGGTCAAAGTAGAGATACTTTGACTGCAGACAAAACTTGTATGCACGACTAGAAAGGACCGGAGGGAGTACATGTGAAACTGCTGCAAACGAGGTGATCACCCTGGGAATAATGCTAGTACGTATTGTTTTGCATGTTCATCCAATGCCAGTGATACAGGAATTCGAACTAATCGAAATAAATTCATTCATACACGGTCGGATTTCATATAAACATGCCGGATTTCATTACATTTCATACATTCTTCAACTAAAAAGGGGTGCGCTGGAGGTATAATTAATTAACCGAAGCTACCCACCTGTGTCCCGCTGAGCCGAACAGAAGCTTCAGTGACTTAACTGCAGGTGCAGTTGCGTAACTGACATGTGGCCTGTTGGGCCCACGTGTCAGTCAGCCAACTGCACCAGCAGTTAAGTAGAAGCAGCGTTCTTCTCCAGCGCAGCTCTCCGACTCCACGTCGCCGCCAAGAAGCTAACCGGCCGTCAATGGTCAACCCGCCTAGCTTGGCTTCAACCGGAGGGTAGCAGCGGTGGCCTTACTTGGACCCGAGCGGCGGCGACCTACCGTGTTCTACTCTTCCTCGTTTTCTGTGTGGCGCGGCCTCGTTGGCAGCGGGGCGGGGCCTCGGCGGAGCCGGCGATGTCCTCTGTCTCGTTGCCGGCGGGCGGCGCCTCAGCGGAGCGGTGGAAATCCTCCCCCACGTTGCCGGCAGGGTGGGGCCTCGGCTGAGCCGGCGATGTCCTCTGCCTCGTTGTTGGCGGGGCGGGGCCTCGGCGGAGCCGGCGGTGTCCTCTGCCTCGTTGTTGGCGCCGCGGGGCCTCGGCGGAGCAGGGCCTCGTCGACGCCAGCGGAGCGGGGACTCGTCGGAGCCGGCATTGTCCTCTGCCTCGTCCTCGGTCTCGCCAAACAGCGCCTCGCCCGCTTCATCGCCCTCTTTGCTAGCCTCTTTGTAGGCGGCCGCAGCCTCCGCCACCCGCATGCGGTACCGCCAGCGCTCGAGGCGGCCCTTGCGGGCGGAGCGGTACGAGTCGAGCAGCGCCTCCTGCTCCGCCCGCTCCGCGGCGATCTGCTCCTCCGCCTGCAGGTGCTCCTGGAGGAGATGGTGGTTGTAGGCGGCGTCGGCCTGCGCCTCCCGGAACTGCTCCTCACGCATCTGCCTCACCCTGTCCATATATTGGGCACGGGCCTCGCCGATGGTCATGGTGCAATGCACCGGCGAGGATGGCGCGGAGGAGGGGGTTGGCGCCGGATCGTCGACTACCATGTTCTCCATTGGGACGTCGTCGTCCTCCGGCTGCCTGCCGGCCAGCCGGTCGGCAGCAATGGCTGCCATCTCCTTGTGGTCCGTCGTCCGCCCGTCCCGAAGAGCGCTGGAGCGCGAGGAAGCCATGGTGGGCAGTAGTGGTGTGGACAGGAGAAAGGGAACGGATGCGGATGACTGCGGCTATGGCCGGCGCAGCAGTTTATATAGCAATGGTGGGCGGGCGGAGGGACGGACGTGTGGCGCCGGAGTAGCCGCCTCGGCAACCGCGTATCATTAATGTGGGCGGCAGATGGACGGACGGACGGCACTTGTGTCGTTTGAAGGCGGAGCAATCGCCTGCACCGGGAAGCGGGGCGGGCGGCGCTGACTGTTTCGGGCGGAAAGCGCGCGCGGGCGAGGAGATGACTTTACTTGGAGAGGATGACAATGGGGACCCACCAGGTCCATAGCCTCACGTACGCAAGTGCCTCCTTATTATATATATATATAACTATAATTTATTTTGCTTCCTCCTGGTTTCCTGACATCACGGTCCCACACCATTGTCAACCTATGTAGTAGTCAATAAACGAGAGAATTGCACAAGAAGCGGCCGACAGCTGGGACCAAGCAGCTCGAGCAGTATTTGTGTTTTTGAGGTGTGAGCACTGCAGAGTTTTTCGATGTTTAGCCCAGATATTAATTTTTCTCCTCTGAACAACAACGAAAACATCGCTGCAGGTATTAACTGGGCGGGCTGTGGCCCGTCTAGCCCAGGCCAGATATCCAGCCCAGATATTAATTTTTTTCAAGCTGAAAATGGCTAGCCCAGCTATACTTTTTTTAGGAATACCCAGGCAAGGTCAAGTTGTTATTCTCCGCCCCGCTGGGCTGCAAATCTTTCCTAGGAGGGATGCATTAGGCTTAACAAGAAAATGGGCTTTAAGAAATAATAAATGGGATGTAATTATAAAAACTGGGCAGTAACTATAAAAAATGCACCAAACACGTGATTACTTTATAAAATATTATTTTTGGATATTGAAAATTTTAATTTCATTAATTGTTGCGAGCGCAATGTTTCGTTGGATTTTTACGTAATATAAATTTATATTGAAATTGTATTTAATCTGACTAGAAATTTCGGGATAAAAATATTTCGGATCCCATCAAAATGTGGGAAATTTTATTGAATTCTGTTTTGAACGGTTGGTTGAAATGGGCTGTACTTTTAACAAACTGTAAATGGGCTGTAGTAAATTCCATTAGAATTCAAAAATGGGCTACACATTCTTACAAATCTCAAATGGGCTATAAGTTCTCTGCCACACACTTCTGGCCTTACTAAGTTGACGCGTCCCCTAAAAAAACAGAGTTGACGCGTATGCAAGGCTTTGTCAACTTATAGTCAACACACGGTTCTAGCAGCAGTGGCCGTTGGATGTCCATCCAACGGATGCCGTGCTTCTTCTTCAATCTCGGATATTCTAGCTTCACCCGCCCAAAAAATGATTCCTCCCCCTGACATCTGGGGCGCACCGTTTCGGAAGCTGACCTGTGGGCCTACTAAGTTGACGTACCAAGGGCTTTGTCAACTTAGTCAATATAAACGATTCTAGCTGCAGTGACCGTACGATGTCCATCCAACGGCCGTCGTGCTTCTTCAACCTCTGGTCTTCTTGCTCCAGCCGCCCAAAGCAGCGCCGGTCGTGCCGCCTGCTCCTGCCTCCCGTGGCCGGCTGTGCTGCCGCGGAGGCCTCACCGCCCCCTACTACTCCCACCGCTGGCCAGGCCATCCCTCCACTCACCCACACCCCCTGTTATTCTGCGGCGACGGCAGCGCAGCCGAACCAGTGAACCCTCGTACTCCTCTCCGCGTGTGCATCCACTGCCGCGTCTTCCCCGGCTCCGCGTCGTCCCCTTCCTAGGCCTCGCCGTCGTCCACCGCCCTGGTGCTCTCGGCGCGGCGTGGTCAACGTGGTCAAGGAACGACTTCCATCGGACGTGGACTGTACGTGGAGAGGCTGACAGCTGGGTCCACGGCAGCCGCAAGGAAGTGCCTCCTTATTACGCGCAAAATAATTATTCCTCCACCTGACAGCGGGGACCCACCGGACGGGCCACCGTATTTCGCGAAAAAAATGATTCGCCCCCTGACTGCTGGGACCCACGAGCTACATCTTCGCACGCAAGGAAGTGCGTCCAAAAAAACGATTCGCCCCCCTGACTGCTGGGACCCACCAGCTACATCTTCGCACGCAAGGAAGTGCGTCCGAAAAAAAACGATTCGCCCCCCGACTGCTGGGACCCACCAGCTACACCTTCGCACGCAAGGAAGTGCGTCCGGGCAAAAAAAACGATTCGCCCCCCTGACTGCTGGGACCCAGCAGCTACACCTTCGCACGCAAGGAAGTGCGTCCGGGCAAAAAAAACAAAACGATTCGCCCCCCTGACTGCTGGGACCCACCAGCTACATCTTCGCAGGCAAGGAAGTGCCTGACAGTCGGGACCCACCTGGTCGAAGCGTACGTAGCGTTGTCATTCTGGTCGCGAACGTGTACGTACATACTGGTCGATGTAGAGGCGCGCACGTGTCGTAGTAGAGGCGCGCACGTAGCATGTACACGTACGTACAGCGGCCAGGGTGCAAGAAAGAAAATACGGCCACGTATGTGTACATACGGGCAGGGTCTCGAACGCCTACTCGCGCATACGTACGGCCAGGGCTCGTGTACATGGCTGGGTCGGAACGGAGAAACAGCGTCGTCGTCGTGTTCATGGGGAGGCAACGGAATGCGTCGTGTTCATGGGGAGGCAACGGAATGCGTCGTGTTCATGGGGAGGCAACGGAATGCGTCGTGTTCATCGGGAGGCAACGGAATGCGTCGTGTTCATCGGGAGGCAACGGAACGCGTGGGAGCCAACCGGCTGGGTCGGAACGGAATGCGTGGTCGTGTTCATCGGGAGGGCTTGGACGGAACAGGCGATGGAAACGAGGCCTGGCGTACCGCAGAACGGAGGAAACGGACCTCCTACGTTCGGAACGGGGTCCTGTTGATCGGGAGGGGTGTGGCGTACCGCAAAACGGAGGAAACGGACCTCCTACGGTCGAAACGGGGGTCCTGTTGATCGGGAGGGGTGTGGCGTACCGCAAAACGGACGAAACGGACCTCCTACGGTCGAAACGGGGGTCCTGTTGATCGGGAGGGGTGTGGCGTACCGCAAAACGGACGAAACGGACCTCCTACGGTCGAAACGGGGGTCCTGTTGATCGGGAGGGGTGTGGCGTACCGCAAAACGGACGAAACGGACCTCCTACGGTCGAAACGGGGGTCCTGTTCATCGGGAGGGGTGTGGCGTACCGCAAAACGGGACTCCACGGGATACTGTTCATCTCCACCGTCGACCTCCTCCAGCCTCCACGGGCTACCGTCGACCTCCTCCAGCCTCCACGGGCTCCTGTTCATCCAGCCTCCACCGCGCGCTACTCCACCGGCTACTGTTCAACCACCCCTCCACGGGCACCCCTCCACCGTCTACTGTTCATCCAGCCCTCCACACCACGGGGTCCTGTTCAACCACCCCTCCACGGGCACCCCTCCACCGTCTACTGTTCATCCAGCCCTCCACCACACCACGGGGTCCTGTTCATCCAGAGGCAACGCCACCGCTCACTGTTCATCCAACCCCCCCCCCCGCAACGCTCACTGTTCATCCAATCGATCGGCTTCAGTTAGCAGCAGTAGCGAAGGAATCGCTCGATCGGGTTCAGTTAACAGCCATCGATCGATCGCTCGGGTTCAGTAACGCGTAGCCTGCAGTGCAATCGCTCGGGTTCAGTTAGAGCCCAACGCCTCACTCGGGTTCAGTTAGAGCCAACGCCTCGCACACACGTGCGTACGTGTACGAGAGAAACGTGCATCGCTCGGCCCCCGACCTCCCACCGTAACCGGGAACTCCCCGAAATTTTCCTCCCCCTCGCTTCTACCACGGTTTTTTCGTCATGGACGGCCGAAAGAATGTCATGCAGCTGCTCTCCGGCCCGCCCAGGACGAAAAGCCCATTTTCTGTCATGATCTTTTGTCATAGAAGTAAGAGCCCACCACATCTATGATGATACGGGGTTCTGTCACAATTATCGTCATAGAAGTGTCATATGTACGACGGAAAAAAATTTCGTTCGGCCCAAAATGTCACGGATGTGTCTTTTTTTTGTAGTGAAGGCAAGTTCACACTTTGATCATACTCTTCCTATACCCAGTTTTACTTGCATTAGATACACCCCTCAAATATTTGCATGAGTAGGATTTGGGAATTGGGATTTTGCTATGTAGTTCATGAGGTAGGAACCTATGATCCTTGAAACACCCCGGGAATATTCGTTATGTCATATATTGCTTAGCCATGCTAGTAGACGGGGATTGGTATGTGAGATTCATGCAAGAAGAGAGAGATAAAATAATTAAGGGAAACTTAAGGTGGCTACTTTAATACACATCTGGGTGGAATGGTTGGGGCACCCTGGGATACCAGTGGCTTGCCCGGACACCTGGGGAATCCAGTGTTGTCCTAGGAGATCCCGGGGTATCCGTGTGATCATCCTATGGAATGCCACCCAGGATCAAAGGGATCATAAGATTATTCATGCTAGAAACTTCCGTGTGCAGCCACAAGCCATTATGGGCTCTGGCATAGTTGAGTAAGTTGCGGGAAACCTTTCCATGATGGGCTAGCAGATGTAGGGGAATTGTAGGTGTACCGGCCTATCTATCGGTTAAGGGACCTCTTCAGAAAGGCTATGTCTCGATCTTCCGATCATGGATGCGGTCGAGTCTTGTGGGGAAAAGTGCGCAAACCTCTACAGAGTATATAAACAAATCATGATTTGCTGTGTCCCCGGTTATGGACATTTTGAGTATCTGGTATTTGAATTATTGGTTGATCTCATCACTCTATTTAATGAAATTGTTGGGTTATTAATGATTTGGTGATTTTCGGGATTGAGTTGGGGTTACCTTCTCAATATGGGTAATTTAACTTAGTAGTAAATAAAAATTTATTCCTTTGTTGTAGGGAAAAATTTGCTTTATGCAAAGTTAAACTTAGAGAATCCACCAGCCAAATATGCATATAGAGATAGACAATTCTCATTATTATTCTATGGTGTGAATTGTCAGTATATTCAATGTACTGACCTATATGGCTACAATGTCTCATGTTGCAGGAATCTTACGACGAGTAAGTGATACGTTAGGGTTGCGATGTCTACACTCAACTTTGCCGTTGGTGTTGTTGGGACTCCACAACTTTGTTGTTACTTCCGCTATATTGAGGTATAGTATTTACGTTACTTTATACACGTGATTTACCTCTGTTATAAATCCTCGAGGACTGTGTGTGTCAGCATACCGATCCAGGGATGACACTTAAGCACAGAGACTTCGATCCATTCGGGTCGAGTCACTACAACGATCAGCCTACGTGGTTTGTGTCATAATAGCACTGCTCCACCCATCGAGCTAAACAAACTTAGTTGTACAAATTTGAATCTAATATTATGCTGATATTAGTAAAACTGAGACATGTTTAATTGATCAGCTAAATGTTCCTACTTTAGTTTCGAAATGCATGTGAGCCACATATGGAGAGACCAAAAGGAATAGGATTTCTTTGTGCGCTCTGGTTCATCATGGGTGGGCAACAGACATTGTATAGAAAGACTCGTAATATCTTCAATCTGCTTGCTCTTCTGCTCTTCTTTAACATGATCCTCTTCTCTTCTTTAATAAGTATGTTCCTTGTTGGTAAGAGTAGCAGAGACATTTGCGGTCGACTGGTCAGGTCGAGTTGTTCTCCCTTAGTATATTTTGAATCCGTCGGTCAGGTCGACTTGTTCTTCTTTACTATATGTTGAAGCTGTCACCTGCGAAGTATCATCACTTCTGGAGCTCTCATATTTTGAGTAGTAGGCCACATTATAGTAATGCACACACCAAATTATAGCATGCATGGCATCTCTCAGAAGAATTGCAGAGATAGCACAAAGGGGTTTACAGGGAGGCAGTATTGGATTAGAATCACTTCTACATTACAAAGATAATCTCACTTGTTTTTATTTTTTCATGCATGTCAGGTATTGAACATGATCGAAATGAATATGAGAATGGGCGCACAAGAGGAATATTGCGGAACAATCCACTGGCTAACAAACTTGGCATGGTGGAGGATGGCCTATCTTATTCACCCATCAAGGTGCTTGCTCTAACTTGGCAAGGTTGTATTGGTCGCACATATTTTGCATATGACCTCTTGCATTACTTCTACTTTGTTACACCATCATCTACTTAGTTTAAGCATCATATATGAGTATATGCCATACCTATCCATTTTTTGTACCTATTCCATGTGTCATCATACTATGTTTTTCCAATCAAATGTTGTTCTTTCGTAATAGATGTCCAAAAGGAAGAGGGTTAGTGCAGATCCTCAAGGAGTACAAACTAGGTATTTGGAAAAGATAGTGATACCTGTTAAATCAGATAGATCAGTAGCCATAGAAAATACAAGACCAACTGTACCACACTTTACCCCTACTCCACTAGCCAAACCCCTATCAGAACTGCAGAGAGCCCAGTGTCAGGTACTGTCTATGATATCAGTTCAAAATTTGAACTCCTAAATTTCTGCATGTACCTTACCTTCTCTTTTGTATAAAACTAATTTCAGATGAATCTCCTTGCTCGAAGGATCATAGGATCTCACAACAATACTGGGCACTGCATTGCTCTTGTCAGTACCTCTCGCCCTTTGTCAGCATACTTACACACATTGCTATTTGATTATGTAGCATCACTATAAATGTTCGCTTCTTTATCCTCCCTTTGCTCGAAATTATAAGATCTATATATTACTCTTAGATAAATGTAGAATTAACACAATGGTTATGAAGTTTTAGATTGCTCATGTAAGTACAAGTTGTCATGTACTCCCTCTGTATCGAATTAAATGTTGATCAATTGGATGTATTTAGAACTTAATAGTGCTAGATACATCCATTTGAGCGACAAGTAATAACGGACGGTGGTGGTATTACTGTACTTGCATTGCGAGATAGTTGATTGTCTAGCATTACTCTGCATCTTATCCGCCATGCCCTCCACTTCCTCCAAATTATCAGATCTACATTTACTCTTACCAAAATGTTTAATAAAGCCAATGCCACTGCACACATTGATGTCTGCATTCCTCTTGTCAGTACATTTTGCCTTGTAAGGTTGTACTTAATTAATTGATATTTGATTATGTATCATCACTCTGCACCTGAGCTTCATTATCCTCTATTTCTTCCAATATTATTTGATTTATATTTACTCTTTGCAAAATGTAGAATAATGGCTTATAAGAAGTTTCTTTGGGGAATTTATTGAATTATCCTTCCATCGACATGGAGAAGGGCTTTGTCCAGCCCGTGTTAACATGTAATGTAAGTTCATCCTTCTCAACCCTTCAAACTTTGTTCCAGTATATATTTGGAAAGGCAACATTTCCTCCACTGCTGTTTACTTTGGTGTTTACATCTGATTGGATGTTTGCAACAACTACCAGTTTTAAATTGTAGTTGTAAAAACATGTTCCTTATGCAGAAAATATCCATTTAGTTGCTTATATAATTGTGAAACCTGTTACGTGTCTCGTTGTTTCTCTTTCAGAGTCGTATCTCTTATGCCAGGCAGAACTTTAGGGAAGATAGTGAGCCAAACCAGCTTGAAGAGAGCGAGATGACCCCAAGGTCCTGTCTTGATGAAGATAGTGAGTTGAAGCTACTCACCAGCAGCTATGAGACAACCTCTGTGCAGTCGCTGCCTCAATCAGTTCGACTTCTTCAGTCTCAACTTAAAGCGGAAAGGCTTGCTTCAGCTCAGCTGCGACTTGATGTCAATGATGCAATGAAGATCTCAGAGGAAGTTTTGTATATTCTTTTGTTGTGGCACCCCGGCTTAGAGAAAACCGGAACGCCCCGTATTCCAGCCCAGAGATCGAGGAGAAGTCTTCTGGAATACGGCACTGCTTAGCATAGAACAAACCAGCTTTCTATTATATCATGAATATGAATACAAGGTCTCCAATATTATAATGAATAACATCGGCACGGCGCCACTACGCCATCCTCAGTTGCTCTATGCAAGCAGCAGAACAACTCGAAGCAGTGGAATAACTCTAGCAGCGGAACAACGACGACGGTGGTGAACTCCACTGCGCAGGGACTCTGGTTGGAACGCTTATCCTAGCTCGCGAACACAGGAACAACACCAAACAAGCAAGCAATCCAGGCACGACCTGCAAGCTGGCATGACACACCAGGTCAGTACATTGAATGTACTTGAAAGCTCACAATTAACCAGAAGCATTCAAGACGAACAACAGCATGGCAATTACAAGTTAAGCAGGAATTAACATGAGATCCTTATAACAACATGGCATGAGCAACATGACTTCCAAAGTAATACTCCAAAATAATACCAGCTACCATCATGAAAATAATCATAATAGCCACTAAGAATCCAAAGGCAACATGAACATGATACAGGTAAAACAACATGAGCATAGCATATACATATAAATCCAACGATACTAGCATGCAACATGATGACACTACATGCACCATTAATTCTGCTCGGGTTATCTCGCAACCATCACACGCATCACTTACCAACCTCGGACATCACACGATTATCTTAGGATCAAATCAAGCTTGGTATAAACAATACCGTAGTAATCATTAAATGACCACAAGGAGCTTGATCTTTACCCATGATTCTCGCACAACATCGCGAATATACAATAACTCAGTATCCTCGATACCACCGTGATCCTTCCGGCGATCACAACCACGACCAACACTTGGTCTCAAACCGTGATCCTTATGGCGATCACAACCATGACCAATATTTGGCCCGTGATCCTTACGGCGATCACAACCAACTTATCTCATCATCAAACCAGGGTTGTTATTAATCAAGTTATTATTAATACTGTTGACTCACGGTGGGACCGACATGAACTGGGCCCTTATCCGCGGGCGCGGCTATCGATAGATTTAATATACACTCTGCAGAGGTTAGCACACTATACCCACACCACGGAACCCATGGCCTCGCACTCCCATTCGGGTGGACCAACGGCGTTCCGGCAAAACCGATCTACTACCGTGACATTCTCCCGGCCACTCCGACCAAATCCCCAACGGGCTAGTCCTGGGTGGCCCCGTGTCTACCAAAGACACCCCGACCACCGTCGTGGTCAAAACACTCCCACTCGGGGACCGGATCCATAAAACTAAAAACAACGAGCACACAAGGTTATGTCTGCCTACCTGATCAGGGTAAGCACGCCCATAACCTTCCCTCATGGGAGGCACCGGTGAGATGCACGACAATAGACCCAGTTAGGACCTCCCCATAAGGTAAGCGTGGTTGCACTGGTCAGTTTCGATATGGTGGCACCATGACTCAACCAACAGTTGTTCAAGTTCAATTTAATCCGGTTAAACTTGAATGCAATATGTTGAGCCATGATAAAATAACATGATGCATATACAAAGCATGAGAATGATATCAACATAAGCACGGGATGCAACATAACTATCCACCATATCAACTATGAATAATTTCCAGCTAAACATGGCATAATGACGAGCATAAATATTACAAGTGCAACACTACTCATAACATAACATGACCACTAGCATCAATAATAAATACCATGCAAGAACATATCAACAGTGCTATCATGCAAGCATTTAACCAACTGGATGCAATAGAACATGTATAAGAACAGTACTCGGGACAGATAGTTGTCATGCACCGAAGACCATCACCAACATCAACATGTACTACTAGCAAGCATAAGCATATGAAGGAACACTAGCAACTAGCAGGGCATGACAACTAGGTGCATGACAACATAGCAAGAAAGTAAGCACTAACCCAAAAGCATTACCGAAACAACGATAACCATCTTTTAAACAAGCAAACATTTATTCAATATTCAAGTTGAAAACCATGGCTACTACATGACTATCATGCAAGTGGGTATTGTGGCTTGCCTGGGGATGAAGAAGGCACCGGGGAGAAGTGCGGTGAAGCCGCGGAAAGACTTGCCGGAAACAGTTCTCTCTCGGAGGGGCTGTTTACGTGCAAGGGCAAAAAGGTCATTTTCATAGTGTCAAACCATAGTGAAAATGAAACCAACAGAACAGGCTCGACGAAACGAAGAAGTGGGCTTTGGATTCACCTCATTTGGAGTTGTGGTTAAAAAGATATGAGGGGTTGAAGTTCAGGGACTTTTCTGCAAAAATATCATCACAAACAAGTCCCTGAGTGGATAAGACAGAGGCGCAAAGTTAGAAATACGCTTTCTGATTAAGAAAACGCATTCTGGGCTGAAACAGAGAGGAAATACGCTTTCAGTAAAAGAAAGCGTACTTTGAGCTGAAGCAGAGGGAAAATGCGCTTTCCCGAAGGTGAAAACGTACTCAACCGAGTACGCCTCCACTTAATCCAGTCAGCCGAGGTGGGACCGAGGCGTGTGACGCTGACATGCGGGTCCCACGGGCGGTGGGGCCCGTCACTTATCCAGCTAGGCAGGCGGGGTCAACGCCTACCCGCCGACAGGTGGGGCCGCTAGGAGATGGGGCCCGCCAGGCTCCTGTCTTCTTCCTCCTCCTCGCTGCGCCCCGATGGAAACAGAGGAGGGAGGCAGGGAGGATACCGGCGACGGGGCGGGCAGCGCCGGCCGTCCCAGGCTCAGGCGAGAGCACCGGCCGGTTCGGGGTGGAGTGCCGCGCCCACCCAGACGAGAAAAGGGCGCCGGGGAGGACCAGGGCGACGGGGCTCACGGCGACAGGGAGGCGACAGAGAGCGGCGGCCGTTCTCGGGGCACGGCCCTAGGGGTGCTCCGGCAAGGTGGAGAGAGGGTAGGGAGGTTCGCCGGACTTCGGGGAAACCGAGGGTGGTGGCTAGGGGAAGAGTAGGGCTTTGGTGGCCGCGAATTTAGGATGAGGAGGCCCGCGGCCATGGCGGTAATGGTGGAGCAGGAGAGCTCCAAAGGCTCGGGCCGATGGATGGGGAGGTTGCTGGGAGTGAGGGGGGCTGGTGGTGAGGTCGAACGGCCTCGAGGTGGGCTTATATAGCCGCGGGGCGAGGTGCCGCGCTGTCGTCGCCGCGGACACGCAGCCGGCGTTGCGGACGCGTGTGCACGCACATGAGCTTGGGGAAGGCGACGGAGAGGGAACGGACGAAGGGCAGGGCTCACGGAGACGAGGCCGAGCTCGTGGACAAGAGGAGAAGAGGTCGAACGCCATAAATGCCCGGTCGGCTACAGGCTTCCCGTGGGCGCGCGGCGACGTGAGCTGACGGAGGGGCTGGCGGAGGGGAAGAGGGCTCCATGAGGACGGCGACGACGCAGGCCAGCTGTTGGACAGGCTCACGAGCGTGAAGGCGACGAGAGGGAGAGGGGCCCGAGCAAGAAGACGCCCTGGACGCGGCCAACGCCAGCAGAGCGCGCGCATTGCATGCCAAAGCTCGTGATCACCGCGTGCACTGGTGCACACAGTGGCACACGGTCGGCCAAACAATGTCTGGGGGATTGTCCTTCCTGGGGAGGTTGCAACTGCGGTGGTAGTTTGGTTAAAAGTGACATGGTTAAATGACAGTTAACACCTGAAGTTTACTGCAGTAAACTTGATCGTGTACTGCCGCTCAACAGGGAGGTGATTGGGTCAAATGGAGTTGTCTGGGAGGTTGAGGTAAAGAAGGACTTACATCCTGGTAACTATGGAGGGGTTTGGATCAAGATTTAACAGAGTTGCTTTGCAACTACCAAATATGGTCCAGAATCAAGATTTGGATGATGCACTCTGATGAAGCATCAACTTGAGCTCAAATTGGGCAAGGCAGAGTCATTTGGTCCTATGAAGATGCTCAAAAAGTCTCATACCAATTGGCCAAGCCAAACTGGTACTTGCTTCACAAACATCTCCTCTGGACAGAAACTTGCAAAAATTCTAGAGAAATAATGGCTTGAGGAAACATGCCCAAAATGGGTGGAGGTAAGTTATATGGACAATAGAAGGCCTAGAAAATTGGCAGCCATAATGGAGCAAGATAAAATATACTTGCTTCACAAACTGAAATTTTGGACAGAATCAAAGAATTGAAGATGAGCTCACAAGGAGGCATGACATGAGCTCTACTTTGGTGGAGGGCTATGATATGATGATATGAGGGATCATGCAAAATGGCAACTCATTTGGATATGCCTAGCTTGCACCTCCTTCACAAAGCTTCTTTCTGGATAGAAACTTTGGAAAATCATAATTAAATAATTACTAGGCACCTGAGGTTGCATTTTGGCATGTGGCAATTATATGGACAGGAAAAGGTGTCCAAGGAGTTTGAGGTCAATTGGAAAAAGGAAAATAGCACTTGCTTCACAATGTGCCATTTAGGGCAGAATAGGAAATGAATTATTTGAGCATGATGATAAACATGACAAATGAAATATTTTGTCATATTTGAGAAAGATATGACCCAAACAATTTATGAGAATTATTTGGGAATTTTAGGAGTGATGGAAATAAAGGTTGCTTCACAACCTAGGGCAATTTGAGTTATTCCTTTAATAGAAAAGGAATATTCCCAATGAAAAGAATATTGGGATTTGGGCTAGGATGAAAATGACAGGGTCTAGGGAAGGGTTTGGGAATGACAAGCCACTCTGGAAACAAAGAAGAGTTTATCTTCTTCAGTTTCCAGACCACAAAGCCACGAAAAAGTAAAAGTCAGGCAAAAACCTCGGAAGAACAAAAGAAAAAGAAAGGGCCAAAATTCAGGCTGTCACATTTGTCGACGCATTTATATGCACCGGTGGCGACCTTTGATGCCCAGTATATGTAATCCACGGTCACGTTGCGCTTTATTATCACCGGTGGCGAACTTTGATTCCCAGTGGATGTAATATGCCGTAATTTCTTTATTGTATAGTCTAGGTTTATTCTTGGTCGGTATATTGTAATTTAGGCCGGAAGGTTCAATGGATCTCAATGTTGTCGGTCTTCAGGCCGGCCCGTTACTCATATGGGACAAAACATGGGCCTATAATCATCTTGGGGCATTAGCAGGTCTAAACATATAGTAGTTTTCCGCCTTTAATAGGCCGAGTAAAGTTCTGACCAGCTGGGCCAGAGAATACCATGGGCTTTTAATAGGCTAAAAACTAGATTGGGCTAGTGTTGAGCCGGAAAATTCACAGGCCAATACAGGCCGAAACTGCCTAAGGCCCATGTTTGGCCCAAATAGGGTGAGTCATTAATAGGCCAAAATATATCTCGGGCCCTGTTTGGCCCAATAAAATTATGGGCTTTAAGCAGGCCGGTATCAACGCGGGCCGTAGGCCCAACAGTGTCACGGGCCATTATCAGATGGGCTGTAAGCAGGCCGGATTCAACGTGGACTGTAATTAGGCTCAACTGTTACACAGGCCATTAGCAGGCCAGTTGGCTTGAAATTTATCCACGAAGACTATGGGCCGTTAAGAGGCCTAAAGTTACTTCAGACAAGAAATAGCCCAGATTCTACATGGGCCGTTAAATGGCCTAAAGTTAAACCAGGCCGACAATGTCCCAGATGCACCACGGGCCGCTAACAGGCCGAAACTATTATCGGGCCAAATTGGTAAACGGGCATTTAACAGTCTCAAATACAAACCTGGCTTAGAATGGGCCCAAAAGAACAGTGGTCTATTAACGGGCCTGATCATATATGGGCCATAATTTGGCCCAAAACACGACACGTTGTGAACGGGCCTGATCTGATATGTGCCTCAATTTGACCCAAAACATGGCAGGCTGTTAACGGGCCAACCCACTAGTGTCTGAAAAAATATGGTGGACTTTAGCGGGGCCGACCTTTTACCTTAAATGGGCCACTGTTGGGCTGTGCCATGTGTCGACATATCATAGGCGTCTTCCGTCCATTGTAGGGATGACATCTGTCCCAACGATGAGTTGACACGTGCATTATCCGGCGAATGAGAATTTTACATGTGGAAAATCCCCATTGGTCGGGGCTGTTAACGGGTTATCGGATCCAAACCGGAACCCGATAGCTTAACGGCGACCCGTTACGATGGATGCCACGTGTCGGTCACCCTTGACGAAAGCACTTCTATGACGTGTGATTTATCGTCATGGAAGTGGACACTTCCGTGATGATAATTTTGGTAATGTCATGGAACACTTCTGTGACAGCACAGGTATGACTATCTTGATTCTGTCATAAAATCGTCATGGATGTACATCCATGACAGAAAACGTGACCTACTGTGACAAACACGTATCATCATGGAAGTGTATTTTTTTGTAGTGATATCGGGTCACTGGAAGGGGTTCCGGGCACCCTTGGCAAAAGATATGGGCCTTATGGGCCAAGAGGGGAAACGCACCAGCCACCAGGGGCTGGTGCGCCCCCCATATGGGTCGAACCAGAGGAGAAGGAAAGAGGGGAAGGGGGAAGGAAAGGGGGGGGATTCGGCCTCCCCCTTCCTTCCCTCCTCCCTCCTCTTTCCTTCCCCCTCCGGCAAATAAGGCAGGGGCGCCGGCCATGGGGAGACCCCAAGTAGGATTCGGCCTACTTGGGCGCCTCCTGGCTGCCTCCCCTCTCCCTCCCACCTATATATATGTGGGGGGCGCCCTACCACAGACAAAACAATTGCCTAGCCGTGTGCAGTGCCCCCTCCACCGTTTACAACCCCGGTCATATTTTCGTAGTGCTTAGGCAAAGCCCTGCGGAGATCACTTCACCATCACAGTCACCACGCCGTCGTGCTGACGGAACTCATCTACTACCTCGACGACTTGCTGGATCAAGAAGGCGAGGGACGTCACCGAGTTGAATGTGTGCAGAACTCGGAGATGTCGTACGTTCGGTACTTGATCGGTCGGAGCTAGAAGAAGTTCGACTACATCAACCGCGTTGTTAAACGCTTCCGCTTATGGTCTACGAGGGTATGTAGACACACTCTCCCCCTTGTTGCTATGCATCTCCATGGATAGATCATTGCGTGTGCATAGAATTTTTTTGTTTTCCATGCAACAATTCCCAACACCTTTAGGTGTTTGCAACGATTGGTTCTATCAAGTACTAAGGTCTAAACACCTCAACCACCGCAATAGCAAATTTGACCATGATGTATGCGCATGTGCTCACTGACATCCAAAGGTACTCATCCCACAAATGGACGGTCGTGCTATATGCAGCACTCACAATGTAGCCGTGCATGTCTGGTAACCATAGAATCCAATTCTTCCTACGATATCCTTCTTCAAGCTGAAGTAGTCATTGTAGGCTTGGACGCCATTCCAGAGGGGATCAAGCACATTTTCCCGCATCTGAAAGCAGCGATGAAAATTGACCGTGAATAGGGCATCAAGGGCAAAGTAGTCATCCATCATCATCAAATGCCCTTGTGCCCTGTTCCGATTCAGCACTCGATGACCCTTGATCGATTCCTTGAAATCGAGAACATGTTCATTCGCATGCTTCGCGTCTATAAGGACCACCTGCATCATCATCGTTCCATCCGCATAATCCTCCTTGTCGGACGAGTCATTGGACATCTGAACGTAGTTCTCATTAAGTACTATGTATTTGAATCCATTGCTCCAAAAAGGGAGAAAATTGTCAAAAATAGCATGAAGATTTCACCAAACACTTGTTTGGTGTGGTAACCCCCACAGACGACATCCACATGGACAGTTGGTACTTGTGCGGCGAGCGGAAGAGAGGTGGAATGGGGGTGTAGGCAAAGCGGCGTAGCGGTCAGTGGAGCGGCAGAGGTCCGGCAAGGGCTTGGCGGGTGGCCAGGGTGGTATAGCTGCGGCGGCGGATACGGAGAATGTAGATGTATAACAAAGGAGATCAAGGGGTAAGGGACAGAGATGCGGGCCCCGGGGTGTGATTTTGGGTGGGCCGGGGGTGTCAGAGTCCTACGTGGTAGAGGTTCAGACTCTC
The DNA here is from genome assembly GCF_018294505.1 of Triticum aestivum. Classification (NCBI taxonomy): domain Eukaryota; kingdom Viridiplantae; phylum Streptophyta; class Magnoliopsida; order Poales; family Poaceae; genus Triticum; species Triticum aestivum. The sequence goes on along the minus strand of NC_057814.1, from coordinate 490,079,166 downwards.
ACAAATTCGAAAGCCTCGTATCCTCCACATAAACTCCTTCGCCGTCATAGGAGGAGGTTGGTCCATGTCAGGCGGGGTGGGGGGTGGAGGTGTCTCAACCACTCCTTCTCTCCCCTCAAATTAAATCTTCCCTCTCATCCAATACTCTACAACTCCGCCCCTTGCCATCGATCGTGGGTTGTCCTCAGATCGACTTCTTTCGCTTGCCTAGCTTGGTGGTCTTCCGTGACTGTGCATGACGGTTGCAAGGTGCAACTCCAAGTGATGGATGGGGGTCCGATGCCTTTGGGCCAGGCATGAGTCGTTGGTGTTTGGAGCTACCCTTGGGTCTTGGCTCGAGACTTGTGTCGGCGTCGCAGGCGACCGAAGGAATTATCTCAGGCATGCCTCGTCTAGATCTGCGCAGCTAGTACCGGCGCAATTACAAGATGTGCTCCACTGTCGGTGCTAGTCCATGCAATAGCAGCAATGACTGTGCATCGAATAACGCCTCTACTGCCTGGATTATACTTGTGGCGGCACCCTTCATGTGTCTAACACCATCCGATAATTGTATTTCTCCTTTAGACCTGGCCATGGCAGCACAAAGTCAGCCAGTCGAGTTGCATTTTTTGGTGGCCACTGAAGAGTCTTCGTGGGGGTTCCTCTCCACAGATCATGTGGCTGCCGTGGGCGGCTCGTGCTGGCGAGGTTGCAGGATGCAGCCGAAAGGCCCCTTTGTTAGTTTTGGTAACTCTCACTCTGATAAGCTTGCCTTGATGGTGAGATGCAATCTATGGACGACGAGTTAACATAGAGGTATGACTGTTGAAAGATCGTGGATGTCGCCTAGAGGGGGGGTGAATAGGCGCTTTAAAATAATTACGGTTGAGGCTTGAACAAATGCGGAATAAACCTAGCGGTTAATTTGTCAAGCACAAAACCTACCAACAACTAGGCTCACCTATGTGCACCAACAACTTATGCTAAGCAAGAAAAACTACTTAGGTGATAGCAAGATATATGACAAGAAACAATATGGCTATCACAAAGTAAAGTGCATAAGTAAAGGGCTCGGGTAAGAGATAACCAAGGCACGCGGAGACGACGATGTATCCCGAAGTTCACACCCTTGCGGATGCTAATCTCCGTTTGGAGCGGTGTGGAGGCACAATGCTCCCCAAGAGGCCACTAGGGCCACCATAATCTCCTCACGCCCTCGCACAATGCAAGATGCCGTGATTCCACTAAGGGACCCTTGAGGGCGGTCACCGAACCCGTACAAATGGCAACCCTTGGGGGCGGTCACCGAACTCGTACACTTTGGCAACCCTTGGGGCGGTCACTGGAACCCGTCAAATTGCTCGAGGCGATCTTCACAACCTAATTGGAGACCCCGACGCTTGCCCGGAGCTTTACACCACAATGATTGAGCTCCGAACACCACCAACCGTCTAGGGCGCCCAAGCACCCAAGAGGAACAAGCTCAAGGGTACCAAGCACCCAAGAGTAATAAGCTTCTCAACTTGTAACTTCCACGTATCACCGTGGAGAACTCAAACCGATGCACCAAATGCAATGGCAAGGGCACACGGAGTGCCCAAGTCCTTCTCTCTCAAATCCCACCGAAGCAACTAATGCTAGGGAAGAAAATGAGAGGAAGAACAAGAAGGAGAACACCAAGAACTCCAAGATCTAGATCCAAGGGGTTCCCCTCACATAGAGGAGAAAGTGATTAGTGGAAATGTGGATTTAGATCTCCTCTCTCTTTTCCCTCAAAAACTAGCAAGAATCCATGGAGGGATTGAGAGTTAGCAAGCTCGAAGAAGGTCAACAATGGGGGAAGAACACGAGCTCAAAGGATAAGGTTCAACGGGGAAGAAGACCTCCTTTTATAGGTGGGGAAAAATCCAACCGTTATGCTCACAGCCCGCACAGAGCGGTACTACCGCTCCAAGGAGCGGTACTACCGCTAGGGTGGTAGTACCCCTTTGAAAAACAACAGCGAGGAGGCAAAAGGCTAGTAGAACCGCCGGAGCGGTACTACCGCTCGTCCCCACGGTACTACCGCTCGACCTCCCGGTACTACCGCAAGTGGTAGCGGTACTACTGCTTGCGAGCGGTACAAAAAAAATACTTCCGTGCCTACTTCCGCTGAGCAAAACACGAGATTTTGGTCCGGAGCGGTACTACCGCTCAGGAGCCGCGGTAGTACCGCTCCCAAGAGCGGTACTAAAAAATTACATCTGCAGCAGCCCCTTTAAAGGACACCAAAACTGACACAACTTCTGCAAACGGACTCCGAATTCGACGAAACCAAGTTTGTTGGAAAGCTAGCGACAAGGGCTAACACAATCTTGATAGAAATACCAATAAGAAGCAAATGAGAAAAGGCCCAAAAGAAAATGGTGAGAACCCTTCCTCGGATAAGATCGATAAAACTTCCAACATCGAAAACATCATAGAAGACCCATGCAAACTCCATTTTCGATGAACTCAAGCTTGTCATCAAGATGACCATAAGCTCTAAGACCCACAAAGAGAACCAAACAAGAACCAAGAAACATGATGCAAGGATGCAATGGTTTGAGCTCTCGACAAACGATACGATCAAGCTACTCACTTGAGAGCCCCCCTTGATAGTACAGCTATCGATCCTATAACCCGGTCTCCAAACTACCACCATGAGACCGCTAAAATAGAAAACCTATCAAGGGCAAACCTTTGCCTTGCACATGGTCCACTTGAGCTAGATGATGACGATCTTGACTCCCTCAAGTTGGACCACCTTTCTTGATTGCGTTGGCTCGATGAAGACTAGATGATTACTCCCCCATAGTCCACTATGGGTGAGCCACTCTTCGGCACATCTTCACAAGTCCATTGTCACCACAATGGACGGCAAGCTTCAAGCACTTGATCTCTTCGTGATGCTCCACTTGAACTTGCACACGGCAATCTTGATGACGATCACCACTTGATGTCATCCTCTCCATGGGTTGAGTGATATCTTCCTCTTGACGCAAGCCCATGAACACGTACCTAACCCCACATAGAACTCTCACATAGACCATGGGTTAGTACACAAAGCACAATGGACAATGCTTACCATACCATGGGATCACTTGATCCCTCTCGGTACATCTTCTACGCTTTGTGAGTTGATCAACTTGATTCACTCTTGACTTAGTCTTGATCAGCCTAGAATCTTTCCAACTCTCTTCATTTGGATGATGTCTTGAAGGTAAACATGAATGATCACACAATCTTCTTCTTCAAGACATGCTTGCAATAAGCTCAACTCTCACATGACCAATCTTTGGATAATTCCTTAATAGCACCTTGGTCAACACAAACTCTCCTTGAAACCAACACATGTACTCCAAGAAAAGCCTATGGACAAAACCTTCAAATATAACTCAAGGCAACCATTAGTCCATAGAGATTGTCGTCAATTACCAAAACCAAACATGGGGCACCACATGTTCTTTCAATCTCCCCCATTTTGGTAATTGATGACAATCACTTTCAAGAGAGTTTATATAAGGAATTATGCATCACCATGCAATGCATGAGTAAGAGATGCAAATGCTTAGGAACAAAACCAAAGCAAGAGGAGAGAATTCTCTAAACTTCTCCACAAAACTCTCTGAAACTTCTCCCCCATTGGCATCGATTTCCAAAATGGGAGAAAAGCTTAGAAGGCCAATATAAATTGTGTTCCTCCATAATTTGTGTATTTCTCAACAAGAGAGTGGAATGCAATACACAAGTTTGACGGTAAATACTAGGAGGAAAACAAACTATATTTAGGCCCAAAGTTTACAAAAGAAAGATATGCCACAAAGACATAAGAAAGAGAAACAAGCAATCAAAAGATACCAATTGAAGCAAGCAATCAACGGATATCAATTGAGCCAACTAGACCAATGATCCTACGTGCCACATGAATGAAATAAATTATGATATGAGCAAAGGAGTGTTCTAGAGAAACTAGAGAAGCTCCCCATTATTTGTGCATAATTTAGTTTTGTAACTGGATACAACGAGCACAAGATAGGATCGTCACTCCCCCAAGATCAATAGAACCTCATGACAAGTGCAAGAGAGCAACAGAGTGTTCTAAAGACACTAGTGAAGCTCTCCATGATTTGTGCACTTCTTACAATATTTGCATTAGGATACCGAGTGCACAAAATAGGATCATCACTCCCCGAAAATCAATAGAAACTCACAACAAGTGCAAGTGAGCATATAGGAAACAAAGCCTAGCACTTGCAACAAACAAATGGTTGAGCAACATATAAAAGATGCAACTTAAGAGTAGGCTCAACCAAAATGATGTGTGTGAGTCATGGCAAAGCACTTGAGAAGACTAATGTACGAATGAGCATTAAGCATCAACATAGTCTTGGATAGTGGAGATACAAGGTGCATGACATGTCCTCCCCACACACACCAAGCAAAAAGGTTCACAAGCACACTAAAAATGCAAAATGAATAACCAACACTTGTGACAACCCATGGTGAAGATAGAAGATGAAAGCCTCATCAAGACGAGGGATACCAATTAAGATGGCAAAAGCCTCGTAGAGATAAGCATGAGGAAAATAATCTTCACCACACATGAGTGCATCAAGATGCAACGAGATAAGACATGCACTCAAGGCAAAAGCTTTCACGAAGCCACCAAAGAAATAACAAGAAAGACAAGGTGGACGTGAAAGAAAGGATATCATCTAGAGATGTAATTTCTCTCAAGTGTATAAGGTTCTAGGTAGACGAGATCATGATGATATATATCTACAAAGAAGGATGTACACCCGAAATAGTTACAACACGAAGGAATAAGATATCCAAAAGGAAGTCATAGATATACCAATAAGATATTTGCTTGGAAGCATAGCACATGGCTAGATATGGTCTTATTGTACATAAATGAATTCCTACCACACAACCATCAAAGACATCACAACTAGCAACAAGAGATCATTGTTGGGATGCTTTGAGAAAGGAAACAAGTATCACAAGAGAGAATGAATAACATGCCATGATACAACCTACACAAGGTTGATGCAAGAGTGCATGAAGTATATGAAGATACTTGTTACCGAGTTAACATTGGAAGGATGTAGTAGATACCAATTGAAGGTACAAAGTAGTTCATTGATCATCCTAGCTTGACTCCAAAAAGCACATGGTGACAACACCTTCCTTGTGAGTGAGCCGAGCATCCAATGCATCTCCAATTGTTCCTAGAACAACAACACAAACAAAATGGTACCCAAACTCATTGGGACCAAAGAGTTAGAAACACCAACAATACATAGGACAAACTCCACATAAATATGTGCATATAGATATGGAAATGAAATTCATGCACATCTCATCCAATTTGAGACTTGGTGGAGTTTCCCCTATATATTTGGTCAAAGAGAGAAAGCATGCCACGGAAACTACATGAAGTTAATATGCATGCTCAAGACTTTCAAGAACCAATACCAAAATACAAGGAAATACCAAGTGAAAAGAATACCAAATGGAGAAATCATCACTTGGAGATATCATTAAAAGATACATCAAGGAATGAGATATCCATTGGAACCCACAAAATGATATCAAACTCCCAAAAGAGAGGATAGTTCCAAACAAACCAAGCTCTCTACAAAGTTTCATGATGGCACAAGTACCAAAAAGAAACGGCTTGCCGTCCACCAACACACACTTAAAATGGATCACAAGTTTAGTGTTTTATAGAAAATAGGATAGCTCCCCCACGAGTTGTGCATTATAGAGAATTTGCATTTGAATACAAAATGCACAAGGTAGGATCACCACGTTCACTATATCAAGGAAAACACTAGACAAGATCAAGAAAACAACAAGATCCTCAAGTGGCACGGAAGGCAATGGGAGTTGACACAAACTTGTCAAGAGATAAGGCAAATAAAAGGCAAACGCCAACGTGAAGATGATCAAAAATTTCTACCACACATAAGTGAGTACCAATTGTCAAAAGACAAGGAGTATTTGGAAATAATTCCCGGTGGTAGATAGCAAGGATATCCGACATCATCTTCACACCAAACACAAGCAAATTGCAACTTGTAGAGCTAACATGCCACCTAGGAACAAGATAATTGACAATATCAATTCTAGGTGACAATATCTCAAATGTAAACATTTTCTAGGCTAGTAATATACACATAGCATATTACTCCCCCATAATGTGATTCCAATTAAAGATAAACAAGAGGCAAAAATAACGATCCAACAAGAGATAATTAATGGACAATTTAGAATTGAATTTCTCATGAGAAGACATACCACATAGCGACTAGATAATCTTGAAATATCAATACTAGATGGTATTACTCATGTACACACATTTATAGGATTGTGAGGTGCACAAAGCACATCACTCCCCCATAATGGGATATTCCATTAATCTCTCACAAGAGCCAACTAAGATACAAACAAGATGCACAAAGGCTCAACGTACGACACACATGTACATGAAGTGCAAACCAACATACATAAACTTGATTACTCAAGATAAGCAATTTGGAGGCACAACAAATACAAACACATGCAAGGAACAAAACCAATACATGCAAGGGGGCAAGTAACTTTCAATGTAAGCAATTTAAGTACAAGTTACCACAAGGAGGCACATTGGATATAAGATATAAGCTTGATGATTCGATTGACTTGGCTTGTGACAATAAGAGTGATGAAGTCCCCTTAATTATTCATAATGTAGCCAAGTCTCCAGTGTCCTCCAACAACACCTATTGATCAAGTATGAGCTAGTTGGTCCCCAACCAAGTTGGGTCCTAAGAGGTTAGTCACAATAGGCTTGGCTACCCAAATGGTTCTTTTCTTGACACCACTTTGAGTACCAACAAATTTGGCAAACACATTGCCAACCTTATCCTTCCCAGGAGAATAGATATCATCAATTAGAATAGGGTTGGATAAGGTACCATTCGTGCATGAAGAAGCGACGTGACCTTTTTCACGACATAGGTAGCAACGTCTACTCTTCACTTTCTTCTCACTTGATTTCTCAACTTGAGAAGCGTTAGATTGAGTCTTCTTGGGAAGAGGCCTTTCTTCAACTTGAGGTTGAGCATGAGAATGCACTTGTAGCCGCTTCCCTTGTTGCTTGTCACTAATGGCCTTCTTCTTCAATGGGCAAGATCTAACATGGTGCCCTTCAATTATGCACTTGAAGCAAATAATCTTGGCCAAATCCTTGACGTGTTCTTGGCCCTTCTTCTTGTTCATCTTGGACTTCTTCTTCCTGTTGGAGTTGAATCCAAGTCCACCTTTATCATTGGGGGATTTTTGCACACTCAAGATATTGTTGAGTGTGGATTTCCCTTCATGACACTTTTCCAAGTCTTTCTTCAAAGAAGTGACTTGGGCCTTAAGCTCTTTGATTTCCTCTACATGGTTAGTCTCAACACAAGTACTAGAGGAAGTATAAGCTTCATCATTGGAGCAACAAGGCAAGGAAAGCAATTCATCACAAGATGTACCAATGTTATGCATAGACGAATTACGAGGACTAGCACAAGGCAATATAGCATTTTGACTAAAAGTAGTGCTAATGTCCACATGAGGCTCACTAGATGTTACCTTAGCAATCATAGCCTCATGAGCTATTTTTAGCACATTATGGGATACAAGAAGATCATCATGAGAGCTAGAAAGCTTTTCATGACTTTCTTCCAATTTCCCATAATTGCTAGATAGCAACTCAAGTTGAGCCCTTAGCTCAACATTCTCCTTTAAAATGGATGCTTCACAAGAAATAGAGTTAGTAGCACAAGCATCATCATTAACGACAAGAGTAGAAGGCAACTTGGCAAGCTCTTTTCAATAAGAAGCTTCAAGTTGAGCATGAGACTCGGTGAGTTTGATGAGCTCACCCTTGACGACCCTTGAGCCATTTTCGAGGTGCTCAAAATCCTCAAGGAGTCTAGCATGAGCAACTTCAAGCTTAGCATTTTTAGTTTCAAAAACATTGGCCACCTCAAGAGATCTATCATGAGATTCCTTCACTCTAGATAACTCTAGAGCAAAAGTCTCCTTAAGAGATTCCTTGGTGGTTTGTTCAAGTTCAAGAGCTTGAGAGAGGTCCGCAATCTCATTAGCGTAATCACGCTCATGACCTTCCATTTTACCAATGGTGACCTCATGCTCCTCAAGACGAGATTCCAACTCATCAATATATTTCTTGCCCTCAATAGCAATAGACATGATTTCCATGAAGTTGGAACGAGCAATTTTATTCTTAAGAAGAGCTTTAAAAATTATTTCCCCCTTAACTTTTAAGGAGGCAACATCATCATTCTCTTCATCATAATCGACATCATCATCACTCTTGCCATCATCAATATTATCACAAGATATATTGGGATTCAAAGTGGGAGATACCTTTGAAGCCTTGGCCATAAGGCAAAAAGCAATCGATGATGATGTAGGATCCCTTGAAGCACCGTTCAAGACCACATCTTGTTCCATGGAGTGTTGGGTTTCCTCTACATTGTTAGCACAACAACTCGAGGAAATAGATACATTTTTATCATGGCAACAAGACATAGCAAGCATATCATCATGAGATTTGAGCAAGCAATTTCTACAAGATATGCAAGAACTTTTAACACAAGCATGTGAAACATTTAGAGTGCTCGAAGTGTTAAAGTCCAAAGGTGAAGCATTGCAATAATAAAGTGATGAAGGATCATCAAAAATAAGCTCACTATAATCATTGCAATGAACACCACTACTCACCATATCATTACCTTGTGGCAAACCACATGTAGGTGAAGTAGAAGAAGTTGAGAATACTATACGACCGGAGGTGGAAGGAGGAAAATCATCTCCACAAATCTCGGACACGCCATATTTGTCTTGAAGCTTTGTCCACAACTCATAAGCATCCCGAAACGACATGAGTTGAAATATAACTACATTGCTCAAAGCATCAAAAAAACACATTAGAAGCTTGAGCATTGAGATAAGAGTTTTTCTCATCCTCTAAAGATAATCTTTGTGGATCCTTTGGAGGAGCAAAACCCATATCTACAATTCGCTCTAAATTTGGGTCCATGACCCTAAAGAGATTAAGCATGCGAATTACCCAAACATCAAAATTTGTGCCATCGAAACTAAGAGTGTCAGAGAATCCTAAACCCCTAGTCGACATCCTTACTCTCTAGGCGGTTAAGCCCTATAAAGAGAGACGAGGCTCTGATACCAATTGAAAGATAGTGGATGTCGCCTAGAGGGGGGTGAATAGGCGCTTTAAAATAATTACGGTTGAGGCTTGAACAAATGCGGAATAAACCTAGCGGTTAATTTGTCAAGCACAAAACCTACAACAACTAGGCTCACCTATGTGCACCAACAACTTATGCTAAGCAAGAAAAACTACTTAGGTGATAGCAAGATATATGACAAGAAACAATATGGCTATCACAAAGTAAAGTGCATAAGTAAAGGGCTCGGGTAAGAGATAACCGAGGCACGCGGAGACGACGATGTATCCCGAAGTTCACACCCTTGCGGATGCTAATCTCCGTTTGGAGCGGTGTGGAGGCACAATGCTCCCCAAGAAGCCACTAGGGCCACCGTAATCTCCTCACGCCCTCGCACAATGCAAGATGCCGTGATTCCACTAAGGGACCCTTGAGGGCGGTCACCGAACCCGTACAAATGGCAACCCTTGGGGGCGGTCACCGAACCCGTACACTTTGGCAACCCTTGGGGGCGGTCACCGGAACCCGTCAAATTGCTCGGGGTGATCTCCACAACCTAATTGGAGACCCCGACGCTTGCCCGGAGCTTTACACCACAATGATTGAGCTCCGAACACCACCAACCGTCTAGGGCGCCCAAGCACCCAAGAGAAACAAGCTCAAGGGTACCAAGCACCCAAGAGTAATAAGCTTCTCAACTTGTAACTTCCACGTATCACCGTGGAGAACTCAAACCGATGCACCAAATGAAATGGCAAGGGCACACGGAGTGCCCAAGTCCTTCTCTCTCAAATCCCACCGAAGCGACTAATGCTAGGGAAGAAAATGAGAGGAAGAACAAGAAGGAGAACACCAAGAACTCCAAGATCTAGATCCAAGGGGTTCCCCTCACATAGAGGAGAAAGTGATTGGTGGAAATGTGGATCTAGATCTCCTCTCTCTTTTCCCTCAAAAACTAGCAAGAATCCATGGAGGGATTGAGAGTTAGCAAGCTCGAAGAAGGTCAACAATGGGGGAAGAACACGAGCTCAAAGGATAAGGTTCAATGGGGAAGAAGACCTCCTTTTATAGGTGGGGAAAAATCCAACCGTTATGCTCACAGCCCGCACAGAGCGGTACTACCGCTCCAAGGAGCGGTACTACCGCTAGGGCGGTAGTACCCCTTTGAAAAACAACAACGAGGAGGCAAAAGGCCAGTAGAACCACCGGAGCGGTACTACCACTCGTCCCCACGGTACTACCGCTCGACCTCACGGTACTACCGCAAGTGGTAGCGGTACTACTGCTTGCGAGCGGTACAAAAAAATACTTCTGTGCCTACTTCTGCTGAGCAAAACACGAGATTTTGGTCCGAAGCGGTACTACCGCTCAGGAGCCGCGGTAGTACCGCTCCAAGTGGTAGTACCGCTCCCAAGAGCGGTACTACAAAATTACATCCGCAGCAGCCCCTTCAAAGGACACCAAAACTGACACAACTTCTGCAAACGGACTCCGAATTCGACGAAACCAAGTTTGTTGGAAAGCTAGCGAGAAGGGCTAACACAATCTTGATAGAAATACCAATAAGAAGCAAATGAGAAAAGGCCCAAAAGAAAATGGTGAGAACCCTTCCTCGGATAAGATCGGTAAAACTTCCAACATCGAAAACATCATAGAAGACCCATGCAAACTCCGTTTTCGATGAACTCAAGCTTGTCATCAAGATGACCATAAGCTCTAAGACTCACAAAGATAACCAAACAAGAACCAAGAAACATGATGCAAGTTGGACCACCTTTCTTGATTGCGTTGGCTCGATGAAGACTAGATGATTACTCCCCCATAGTCCACTATGGGTGAGCCACTCTTCGGCACATCTTCACAAGTCCATTGTCACCACAATGGACGGCAAGCTTCAAGCACTTGATCTCTTCGTGATGCTCCACTTGAACTTGCACACGGCAATCTTGATGACGATCACCACTTGATGTCATCCTCTCCATGGGTTGAGTGATATCTTCCTCTTGACGCAAGCCCATGAACACGTACCTAACCCCACATAGAACTCTCACATAGACCATGGGTTAGTACACAAAGCACAATGGACAATGCTTACCATACCATGGGATCACTTGATCCCTCTCGGTACATCTTCTACGCTTTGTGAGTTGATCAACTTGATTCACTCTTGACTTAGTCTTGATCAGCCTAGAATCTTTCCAACTCTCTTCATTTGGATGATGTCTTGAAGGTAAACATGAATGATCACACAATCTTCTTCTTCAAGACATGCTTGCAATAAGCTCAACTCTCACATAACCAATCTTTGGATAATTCCTTAATAGCACCTTGGTCAACACAAACTCTCCTTGAAACCAACACATGTACTCTAAGAAAAGCCTATGGACAAAATCTTCAAATATAACTCAAGGCAACCATTCGTCCATAGAGATTGTCGTCAATTACCAAAACCAAACATGGGGGCACCACATGTTCTTTCAACTGTGTAGTGCGATGACGGGATTTCTAGCCCAACACATGTAGCTGCTCGGATCGCGAAAAGTGGTGGCGACAATGCACGACTCATTTTGATTTGGTGTGCTTCCTAAGTACCATGTCTTGAGTCTGGGGTGCAAACACTAGGTATGACCCGAGTTGGTTATACCTGACAATGACGATGTTTTTTGCGTCGTTATCTTGTTAACGACATTGTTTGGATATGCCCGGACTTGTTTTTCAGGGTAAAAAGCTTGAATCCGGCCTTTGGTGATTGAATCCGGTGACAACGACGGTTGAGCATCATTTCCTTATTGAAGCCGTTATTGTTTAAGATCTTTCTCATTCTCATTGTGGTATCAAATATAGTTGGTGCAAATATGGTTGTTGTAATTTGTCAAGCTGTTTTGATGACTTCGTCTTTTATATTTTCTTGCTTATGCATAGACTTGATCTTGTATGACTTTGCTCTTTCTTCTTATTATTTTTGCAGCAAACACCTATTTCATTTCACTAATAGAAAATCAAGTTGCATAATAAAACACATGGGAAAACTAAAAGACTAACCAAGAAAACAAGATTGTCCTGAAAAATTTGGATATAGAACCCTAAGAGATAGAAAAATACAAAACTATCCCTTGGGTTTCCTGCACTCGGCGAAGCCAGCAACCGCGGCCCAATTCCAGCGACGTCAAGGCGCACGCGGACAGAGTCGATGAGCCTCCACCATTGCCAAATCCAAAGAAGCACCATCGCCAACAGGGCTTCCTAAGTCGATGAACATGACTGCTGCAAGGAACGAGGCACATGTCGCCGTGGCACGTCGACCGAGGGAGGCCCCCGTGCTACCTTGGACCTAGATCCGTCGCACATCGACGAGGTCGGGGAAGAACGATAGATCCATCACCATCGGACCAACCTCCTCGTTCCATAGCATATGTCTCACCCTGGCCGCCAGCGCCGCCGCAAATGGCGACAAACGCAAGCAACACACCAAGAAACAAATCTCGCCTCTTTGCCGTTGTTTTTATTTGTGTGTACGTAGAGGTGGAGTGTGTGTTCATTGCATTTGTATCCCTCTTGGATGCTTTGTTTTAATAGTAAGTTATACTAATAGAATCTATTATACTTTCATTTTCTTTTACCCCAAAATTTAGGAAAACGCTTCCTTCCAACCGATGGATATCTCGCTCGCGTACGCCGTCTTCAGCGCGCGCCACGCGTCCGATGGGCCCACCCACCGCCCACCGCCCATGCCTTATCTTCTTGCTTCGGTCTTCTTCTTCTCCCCTCCACCAAATCAGCCGAGTCCCCTTCTCTCCTCCACCAAATCGGGGGAGGAAATGACGGCGACCACCGTAGCTAGCATCTCTGTCGCAGCAGTTGCGTCGCGTCGCCCGTCGCGTGCTTCATCGGAGCACCCGGGTCGCCGTCGCAGCGCAGACGGCGCCACCGCGTGCGCGTGGCGGTGCTGCAGTGGAGCGCTTGTCGCCGGCTCCCGGTGCTGTGGCGCGGCGCTCACATGGCGGACTGGAGCTCGGTGCTGCAAGGAAGCTTCACTGGCGGCGCCCGAAGCACCCCGTCGCCATCGCAGCCGCATACGCCGCGGTGTTGCAATGGAGCGGTCGGCGGCGGCTCCCGGTGGTGCGATGCAGCGCTTGCGCGGCGGCCCGGAGCTCCGTGCTGCAATGGTGTGTCGCCGGCGGCTGCAATGGAGCTTCACCTGCGAAGCCCAGAGCTGTGAAGCAGCGCCCAGAGCTGTGAAGCAGCGGCCGGCGCTCCAATGGAGCTTCACCGGCGAGCCCGGAGCTGCTCTGCAGCGGGTGGTGCGGCGTTGGAGCTCCGCCGGGGCTGCAATGGAGCTCAGCCGGGGTTGCAATGGAGTCGCCGGAGCTGCAGTGAAGCACGGCGAAGGGTCGTCAAGATTTGTCGGGGTTGCAATGGAGCCGCCGGAGTTGCAGTGAAGCGCGCCGGAGCTGCAATGGAGCCGCCGGAGCTGCAGTGAAGCGCGCCAGAGCTGTAGTGGAGCATGCCGGAGGTTGTCGAAACTTCGTTGAGGTTGCAATGGAGCGCCGGCGGCTCCCGGTGCTGCATCGCAGCGTCGCCGGCGGCTACATGCGGCGGTGGGTGCTGCTATGGAGCGCTCGCCCAGCGACACCTGATCCTGCGATGGACAGCTCGTCAGGGTCTCGTGCGTGCTTGGAGATCAAAGCAGAGCAGAGGCTGGGTGGTGCGATGCAAGGAGAAGAAGGTGTGGCGTTGACATATCTAAGGGCTGAGAGAAACAGATCGGAGGGCTGGCGACCCGACTGATTTTCGCCAGAATATCAGTCGGTTGACGCCTAGCACTGGCCCAAAATTTACCTTCGTCGAAAAGATAATAAGGCCTCCTTTGGTTTGAAGGAATTTTGTAGGAATTTCATAGGATAGAATTTTCGAAGGAAAAATTCTCATGGGGCCTTTTGGTTTATAGGAATACATTCCTATTCCTATGTAGGATAGGAATCAATTCTTCACATTTCAAAGGATAAAAAATATTAGCCTAAACTTAATGGAAAATTCCTATTCTATGCATCAAATGACGTGCCTTTTCTCTATTGGAATTGAGATGCATGTCATCTCATTTTCTATGATTTTCCTATGGAAAACGTTTAAAACCATCCGACTGATTTCTGGCTGCCGTAAACCTCTTCGTGACGCGTCCGATCTGACTCGATCGTGCGGTGGTCGCCTCTCCCGCAACTCGCGTCAGCCACCAACCACCAAACCTTATCTCCTTCTCATCCGCGAGCGTGAGCCACCCGTTTCTTCTCCTTCTCTCCCAAAACGTGATCCACTTTCTTCGTCTCTAACCTCTCATTCTTCCCTCGTGAAGCTCTACTGCCCAAGCTCGTAAAGAATATACGATGCAAAGCCGGCGGCCATGTTGGGACGCAACACATCGGATGTTGTGATGAAACACTCGCGACGTTGTAGAGATGCTCCGGCGCTGCGACGCAGCACCCGTCGACGGTTGCCAGTGTTGTGATGCAGCATTCGGCGGTGCTGTCGGCGCAGTAACGCGGCGCTCGTCGTTGGCCGCCGGCGCTGCAATGCAGCCCTCGCCGGTGTTGCGCTGCTATGCCGCCGTGGTGGTTACCTGCGATGCAGCGTTCGATAGTGCTATGACGCGACGGTCGTCGGCTGCCGGTCCAGCAACGCAACTCTCGTCGGCGCTGACGGTGCTGTTAGTTGCCCAACCATGCTCCATCGCAGCTGCCTCGACCACCGGCCATGTTTCATTGCAGCTCCACCGTGGCACCGGGCGACCAAGCTATGCTCCATCGCAGCAGCGAGGACCATGGAGCTCCAATGGAGCAGCGCCGAAGTTGTCCATGGTGCGTTGAAGCTTTGCTGCGTCGCTCAGTGCTTCCATGGAGCATCGCCGGAGTCGTCGGTGTTGCGTTGTAGCTTTGCTGCGTTGCTCTATTCTGCCATGAAGCTACAATGGAGCATCGGCGGAGTCGTCGATGTTGCGTTGTAGCTTTGCTGCGTTGCTCTGTTCTGCCATGAAGCTACAATGGAGCATCGCCGGAGTCGTCGGTGTTGCGTTGTAGCTTTGCTGCGTCGCTCTGTTCTGCCATGAAACTACAATGGAGCATCGCCGGCGACCATCATACAACGTCACTGCTGCTGCATCGATGGCCGGCTTGGCGCCTCCTGCAACGTCGTCGCTGCTGCATACTGTGGCCGGCGTAGCCCTTCAACTTTTGCAGCATCATCATTGTTGCGTGGGCGAGGGATGAAACGGACTATCGCCGGCGCTGCACTCATCGGGGTTGCAGCATCGCTGCTACTGCGACGTCGCCGGCGTGGGTGCGACGGCGGATGCGTCGGTGATGCAGTCGCCGGTTTCTTTCGTTGTTGGGAGAGGAGGTGGGTGTCGTAGCAGCGCTGGGGGCGGCTGGATGCAAGACTAGAGGCGAAGGACGACAGGGGGCTGAGACACTGAGCTGCTATGATCGAACGGACCATATGCTCCTAATCAGACGGTTCGCCAGGCGGATGATTTCCTAGCTGATCCATAGGCTCCGC